>NW_006399956.1:5470785-5511000 GCF_000299155.1 Elephantulus edwardii | reverse complement strand
TATATTATTATATTATAAATTGACAAAGAATGCCACCTAAATGTACACTGTTATAAAATATGGGTAGGGATAATAGTAACATCAAAATCTGAGTATCTTAAAGGGAAATAAATAATGGCCAGGATCAGCTTAAAGCTGAATCCAATGAGGATTCAAACCTCCTGAACGTTTTGCCAATTTTGTAACTAACCATTCCTCGCACAGCACCCTCTAAATCTGGACTTGATGATCTGTTGCAGTGGTCACACAGAATCCACAGACCTTACTTACAGTTAAGTGGTTTACAAAAGAAGTAACAAAGTACAACCAGCATCAAGATCATTAGCCTACAGTATAAGATCAATAAGCATTTAGATGATACCTTCTTCAGGTCTTTCAGCTCATTTTTGTCACACAAGCTTCTTTTCAACTCTCTCAGAACAAGTTCCTCTGAGTCTCCTCAGAATAAGCTCCTTTCAGCTGCTTCAGGCCAGGCTTCTCTTGGCCCTTCTACTTCAGACCTGGCACTAGCTCAGCCTTTGAGCCCTTTTCCAAGCCTGTCACTATCTTCAGTGGTCAGCCTTGATGCATGTTATAGCTTTTTTGGGAAGTTATTTTCCTCATCTCTCTTTCCTTACTTCTTTATTCTTTCTTCCTTTTGTTTATGCTTTTTTTTCCCTTTGGAGTGTAAAGAATAGTTGTGGGGTTGAGAATATTTGCTTATTCTCAAGTCCTTACTAATACTCTGGAGGACTAGTCAATAAAGAGTTGTGCTGCTAGGCCAAAACTGGTGTCTCTCTGGTGGTTTGGATCCACCAGTGACTCCAAGGGAGAAAGAGGAGCAATCAACTGTGTGATTTAAAGCCTTGGAAACCTCCTGTAGAATTAGCTAGGAGTTGTTTTTTACTTGATAGCAGTAAGTTTGAGGTTTGAGTTTTTGTCAGTTTTAAGACCTGGACTCCACCAGAACCATGAATTTATCAATTATTTCTGAGTAGATTATGGATGCTCTATCTATATAATAAGTTATATACATTTCATTTGTGAGATCTGTTGACCAATCTCTACAAGGGGCATATTAAACACAGGGTAAACTGCATTCTAGAACTATACAAAAAATATTAGAATTAATTGCTTACAGATTACCCAGTAAATATCAATTATCTGAACACAACTAACAGATCCTTTATGGTAGAAAATTAGGATGGGTGTAACTTCTCAGCTCTTAGGAAGAAGATCACAAAAATATTTTTTCCTAAGAACCAAGGCAAAAAGCCATATAAAGGAATAAATGTCATCGCAAATGTAAATCCATTTATTTTTGCTGGATGCAAGACTAATGTTGATAGTTGTATCAATTGATGATTATTGTTCTGGATCCATTTAATTTTTTTATAAAGATGGTCATCATCTATTTTATTTGGCCTAGTTAAGATTCATTTTCTGAGTATAAAATCTACTCAAGTTCATATAAATAAGAACGACATGGGGCCAATCAGCAGCATCATGATGATAGACGGAGAAGAGATTAAGATGCTAACAATTTCGCTTCCTTAGCTCCACAATCAACACTTTTAACATGAGTAGTCATGAACTCAAAAGATGAATCACATTAGGAAAATTTGCTGTCAAAGATCTCTGCTGCCAGAATGCTAAAGAGCAACGATGTCTGTACGGAGACTAACATGTACTTGATCTAGGCCATGGTCTTCGCAATTACTTGTTATGCATCAGAGAGCTGGACAATGACATAAGATTTGATGCTTTTTGAGTTGTGGTGCTGGAGAAGAGTACTGAACATACTGTGGACTGCCAAGAGCAATAGCAGGTCAGTCTTGGAGATGGTAAAGCCAAGCTGTTCCTTGGAAGCAAGGATTTTGAGGCTCTATTTCACATACTTTGGACATTATTGCCAGGAGAGACCAGTCTTTGAAGAAGGATACCATGCTTGGAAGGGTCAAGGGACAGTGCAAGAGAGGAAGACCCCAGATGAGACAGATTGATACAGTAACCAGGGCAATGAGGGTAGGAGTATGAGATAGTGAGATTAACTCAAGATAAAGAAGTGTTCGAAGCTGTTGTGCACAGCGTCTTTAGGAGTCATGGTTCATTTGAGGGCCCTTTACAACAAGAACAGTGTTTCATTAATATTATAATGTATTAAAGGGCTCAAGAACAACTGACATGACTGAAGAAACAGACCCTAGGTTAAGCTTAAAATACACCTTACAAAACTGCATCACAGAACTTGACTACCATGAGAGTTAGTGCATCTACAGTTAGTGAGGTTTCAGAACTTCACAATCACTGTGTAATCAGGAAGCTATGTCATGCATGTGGGCTTTAGAACCAGTTTGTGATAAATATAATCCATCTAAGCAAAACTGGATGGCCCACTCCCATCTGATATCAACTGGCTTTGACATCTTTTCTTACTTTTGACTCTATTGATTAAAGGCATTCTTTTTTATAACTTTTAATATGTGTCCAAAAATATTTTGGTATAGGAGAAAATATTACAACAGCTTATAAATTGATTAACATCACTTCTGTCCTCATGTAACAGTATACGAGCATCTGCTATGTATTTTCTGTTAGTTTAGAATCAGAAGATTGTTGCCAATGAGTAGACCCATAACACATCTCCCCTTCCTTCAAACAACTCATATTATAGTGTGAAATAAAAATAAACATGAAAAGATAGACTTTCCAGTTAAAAATATCTAGGTCCAAATCCTTCCTGTTCAGTTTACCAGGTCTGTAACATGGATGTGTGTGTGAGTGTATGTGATAGCTAGGAGCACTGGTGGATTTAAATCACCAAAGGAGGGCAGAACCTAAAGTTATCAGTGCATTTCTCTACAGACTATGCCACCAGAGGCCCCTATTAATAATAAAAGGTTTACATATAGTTATTATATAGTTGTAATAGTAAAAATAATATGGAAATTAGAGACCATGATTAATAATCAAGTCAGTGATGAAAATGAGTACCCTGTAAAATATTTGATTATCTACATTGTGTAGCTAATTTTCATCTACAGAGTTAAAAGTTTCTAGCTAGTTGAATAACTATCCACCTTATGAGTAAGCTATATAGTTGACTAATCACCTCTGGTGGCATTAATACTATTAATAGGGCCATCTCAGCTTTTGCCCTCCTCTACCAGTAACTTATTTCTCTGATTAATAATTTAAATCTTACCAGTACACCCTTTCCACCAAATTCTCTCATCAGATAGCTTAATGTGGGTTAGACAGAAGCTGTACAAGGACAAGCTATTTGAGCCAGCATGGTAATAGGGAGTAGAGGAGTCAGGTGCTTTAGAAACGCAAAAGTACAGCATTGTTGTTATTGTTAGGTGTCATTGAATTGACTACAACTCATAGAGGCCCTATGGACAACAGATCTGAACCTTGTCCAATCCTGTGTCATCATTACAATCTCAGATGAGCATGAACCTGTGGTTACAGTCACTGTGTCAATTCATCTTGTTGAAGGTGCTACAATCGATGTCATAGAATAGTCTATCTGCTTTTTAAAGCAGGAAGTACCATATACCTTTTATGGATAGATGTTTGACAATTTGTCAATAAGAACAAGACCATTCTTATCAATATGTATTTTCTTGCTATGGCATTTTCCACAACAATTTTTGGAGTTTTAAAAATAACTAATCAGAGTCTATTTTTAAATACTTTTTTTATTGTGATTGGAATATTGGAGTAGGAACATTTGGTTTTCTGTTTGAGAATTCAAACCCATTTTGGTTTGTGACTGACTGTAGTCCCCTGAGGGTAACAGCACAGACTTCAGTGTGTATCTTCTTGTTTATCCTGTCTTGCCTTCTGAGTTTTATCTCTGGGCAATAAGGCTGCCCTTTTGATCTTGCAGGGTTGGTTGTTCAAAGGAATACATTCCTCCTGATGTTATTGAGGTCTGTCCATTGTTTTGCTGAAAGTTAATCCACAGAGTTCATTTCAATACTAGGTTTACAGGATGCCTATGAGCCCCAGTCTCAGGAATTCCACCAGTCTTTATCAGACCAATAAACTGAGTCCATTTTCTTCATGTAGACACTTGTTCACTGTTTGTAAAGGTCGCCAATCACGTGCATAATGGCATAAGTTTTTATGATCTGTTTTATGAATGATAGAACAAGCCCATTTCTTTTAATTCCATTCCAACTCATAGTGACACAGAAGAACAGAGAACTGCCCCATTGAGTTTCTGAGCCTACTATCTTCAAAGAAACAAATCACCACATGCTTCCATGGAGTTACTTGTCGGTTCCAATTGCTGCCCTTTTAGTAAACAATCGAGCTCTTTAACAATGGTACCACCAAGATCCCTTCAAGATGAATGATTGCTAACATTTATTCATGATCTTTTGTTGTCTAGCACTTTTACACACTTCATTTTCTTTTGCAGATGAAGAAATAGTTTATTAAAAATCCTTCTCTGGAAAAACATTTTGTGGAATGTTCTAATGTTCACAATATGAACATGTGTATGCGTTTCTGTGTACCCATCTGTGAAAAATAAATTTGGAAAAGCACACAAAAATGATATGCATGGTTAGTAATGATAAAAAAAGGATACCCTCAAAAACTATCCAGAAGTAATTTTAACAGGAGAATGGAAAGATCTTGGTTGTTTCTGTACTTTTTTCAGAATTTTCTCATCAAATTTTCTGTAATGAAGACAGCAAGTGTTTGAGGATCATAAAAACGTGAATAAACATAGGATAAACCTGTTTAATGACTTATAGTTTATTTTCAGCAACTGTCATCATCATATTCTCATTCGAGTAAAACACCAACAAAAGTATAAACCTACTTTCATTGAGTCAATTCCAATTGATAGCAAAGTTCTAGGACAGAGTACGTTTCCAAGGCTGTGAATCTTTGCTGGAGAAGGCTGATTCGTCCTTCTCCCACAGAATCAATGTCTGGTGGGTTCAAATTGCTCTCCTTTCCGTTATCAGAGCTTAACCGACAGCTCCACCAAGGCTTCTCTCATCTCTTACTATTTGCAACATTTTCTTTTGCGTTAAATTTTTGTGATACAACCTATATACATTAAAATTCATCCTCATTGTACAATTCAATGAGTTTTTACACATGAACAAACTCAAGTAATAATAACTACCAAGTCAAGACCATCGAATTTTTTTATTACCGAATTTTATTACCGTCGAATGTTCTCTGGTGGCATAGTCCGTAAAGAGTCGGGCTGCTAAGCAAAGACTGTGCTTTTCTAGAAGTTTGAATTCACCAAAGGCTCTGAGAGAAATGAGTGACCGTCTCATCTATTAATGATTTATAGTCTCCGATCCCTACTGAGGGTCACTATAAATCAGAACTAAAACTATGGCAGTGTGTTTGACTTTAAGAAAGTCTGTTTACACCCAGTGTATCCTCTCCCAGCCCCTGGCAAGCACTGATCTATTTTCTGTCAACCAACTTTTGCCTTTTCTGGAATATTATGTAAATGGAATCATGAAGCATGTAGTCTTTCTGTTATGTGTTTCTTTCACTGAAAATGCTGCATTTCATAGCGACTCTATGAACAACAGATCTGAACTTTATTCTATCCTACACCATCCTTACAATCTCTGACACGCTCAAGTTATTGCAGCAGTAACTTTATTAATCCACCTGGTTGGGGGTGTTCTTCTCTTCAGCCATGCTTCCATCTTTCTAAGTGTGATGTCCCTCCCCAAGGAATAGTCTCTCCAAGCAATGTGCCCAAAGTATGTGAGACAAAGCTTTATCATCTTTGCCTCCAAAGAACATTCTGGCTGCATCTTCTCCAAGACATATATATCTGTTTGTTCTTTGGGCTGTCCGTGTGACAGCATTAGCTTTTTGATGAAAAATTGTCTCTCCCATTCAAAAGATGTTATAGCAACAAAATCTAGTTAACTTGGGAGAAAAATTTGTTTTATATATTACCAGAAGTAAAACTCTGAACTAAACAAACAAGCAAACAAAAACTGAACTTGCACATTTTAGAGCAGTTGCTGCATGCATAAAGTCACCCTTAGTAAAAAGAAGTCCTTGTAACCTATTACAAGACATCAAATACAAAACTTCGATGCATTTTGTTGTGGTTACAGTTATGTCTATGAAAAACATTTCTAAGACTTTCAGTTTTGCACTCTAGATTTGTCTTCATTGTAACTGTAAACAACTCTGTTATTTCTTCAGTTCTGATAGCAAGTTCAAAGTCTACCAGATTTATTGTTTGAGCACAGAATAAAGCACACTTTCTTTCTTATTAGAGAGCTTTTAAAATGAGTGCTAGAGCATTGTAAAGCTTGATTTCAGCATTTGCTATGTATGTTAATTGCTTAGAACCAGAGAGAAAAACAACATTTAAACTAGAATTATTCTTTGCACATTTCAAAGCCTTTAATGAAGTACTTTGAGGGTCAACAGTTCCAGTGACTTTTTTAAAAATCAGCCTTCTGAATATAATTTATATATATACCATAATACCATAAAACACCATACCATCAATACCATAAAATTAATGTGTGTTTCAATTTTAAGGTGTTCATTTCATTGACTTTTAATGTATTTACAAAGCTGTACCATTAATGTAATCCAAATTTAGAACATTTATTTCATGCCAAAAAGAAGCCTCAAACCCATTAGAATCACTCTATCCCTCACACACCCAGGCCTAGGAAACCACTAATCTACTTTCTGAATGACAATGATTTTCGATTTGGTCAAATGTATTTTTAAAAAACTCTGCCATTTTTAAAAAGGTGTAAAAGGCCTGCACTTTCATACTTATTGAGTTAAATTCTGTAACTTCAGTCATTACCCTGGCTAGAATGCCTTGATCAAGTAGAATTTTTTTTAAGAACTTGTCTACCTAACGGAGTTTTCCCCCTTCTCTACTGTAGTTTTTAAAGGTCTTCCTTTGAATCCGTTGAGCACGTACGTAGTTAAAGTACAGTTGGTGCTCAGGAAGGCAAATATTAGCATGAGTGGTTCCAAAACCCCCTTCCTTTAGCAATTAACAGGGAGTTTACACAACTAAAAATATTTCAGTAACATGCATTTTTTTTTCATCACAACAAATTACTTGGTGAAAGCAAACAACAAAAGTTCTAAAATAGATGAATACCACTTTTATGAAATGTGTTTTTTAAGGTTCAGGCCTGTTTAGCATTTAAAGGAAAACCTGATGGGTGGGGAGGGAGGAAAGATATTGCCTCACTTCTCTTTTGTTTCCTTTTGCTTTGACCTTGACGCTTGCCTAGTTTTAAGGCAAGAGTTAAGGTTTTAGCAAAAGAAGGCAAAACAGTGGTTTGTTTCTCTCTCTCTTTTTCAACAAAGACCTCCTTGGCTGAAGACAAATGTGTAATTATTAGAAATAGAATGCCTTAAAGTTATACACTTCTCAGAATAGAAAGCTCAACAGGAAGAAGAAACCAGAAAACATATTCTATTTGTGGTAAATGTTATAATTTTACATTTCAAAGTCGACTTGGTAATTTCAGAAAGAAAACTTGCTGTTAAGTTTAGTTAAATAAATTTGTAAAATTTGTTTTTTCTTGTTTACTTATAAATAAATTTATTGTTGTGTAATAAACAACAACAAATTCTAGTGGCTTAAAATGGATTTAGGAATAGCCTTGGCTGAGAAGATTGAGTTCCATTTTTCTTAAGAGGTTTAGTAAGATGTCACCTGGAGCTGAAATCAGAATCCACTGAATGGCAATTGGTTGGCTTGGGGTTCCTGCTCCCCTTTTACTGAATTAAACATGATTCATTCACATGGTGGCAAGTTGGTAGTGATCATTATTGACAGCAGATCAGTTTCTGTCCAAATACTGACTGATTGCTATCAGTTAGAACCAGTAACCAGTTCATTCATAGAACCTTCCCTTCTGTTTCCAAAGCTGTTAATTGCCTAGGAGGAGATTGCCATCTTACCCCTACTAATAGGTGTTGAAATGCTCTTTTTTACGATGAATGAGACGTCACTCTACTTCAATTTGTCTTTCTTAGCTTAGTAGATCATTTTACTATGCTGTTGTTATGCACCATCAAATCACCTACAACTCATAGCTACCCTATATACAATATCTCTGAATCCTATCTTATTCTAAGCCCGTCTCATTGTCTCTAATACATCTACCCCCACTTCCCTAGTTACTGTGTCACTCCATCTCATCCAGGATCTTCATCTTTTGCACTGTCTTTCCATCCTTCCAAGCATAATGACTTTCTCCAAGGACTGGTACATCCTAGCCACATGCCCCAAAGTATGTGAGACAGAATTTCAAAATTCCTTGCCTCTAAGAAATAGCTTGGCTTTCCCTCTCCAGGAAAGACCTGTTTGTTATCTTGGAAGTCCATGGTGTATT
Organism: Elephantulus edwardii; assembly: GCF_000299155.1. Lineage (NCBI taxonomy): Eukaryota > Metazoa > Chordata > Mammalia > Macroscelidea > Macroscelididae > Elephantulus > Elephantulus edwardii. Next base: position 5,502,631 of record NW_006399956.1, on the reverse strand, counting down.
CAATACTCTTCTCCAGCACCACAACTCAAAGGTGTCAATTCTTCTTCTGTCATCCTTAGTCGTTGTCCAGTTATCTGATGCATAGCAAGTAATTGTGAAGATCATGGCCTGAATCAGGCACACCTTAGTCTCTAGACTGACATTATTTCTCTTTAGCACTTTGGACATGTCCCTGACAGTATATTTCCCGAGTGCAATTGGTCTTTTGATTTCCTGACTGCTGGTGCCAAGAAAGTTGATTGTGGAGCCAATTAAGCTGAAATTGTTAACAACCTCAATCTCTTCTCCATCTATCGTGATGCTACCAGTTTGCCCAGTGGTCAGAATCTTTATATAGAAAATGACAAATGTTTCAGGTCCGTCTCAGTTTCAGCAAGCAAAGTTGTGCCATCTGCCTAACTCATGTTGTTGATGAGTCTTCTTTCAATCCTCATATCATAGTATTGTCATAAAGTCCAGCCTCCTGAATACGGAGTTTCTCTTCCAATATGACTTTTCTAGCCCTTATTTGATGTGGCTATATAGATGGCTGGGACTGGGACATCTTTCCTCTGCACATGGGGGCTAGCTATCTATCATTCCATAAGAGATTGGCTAATCTTGCCAATAAATTGAAGATCTCTAGCTGCAGAGATAGGAATTTGTCCTCTACCAGAAAAGATGGACTTCTTCACTCAGCTAGGGAAGAAAGACTACCCAAACCAGGAGAATGTAGACCATGCTTCTTGACGGCAGAGCAGCGATGACTGAATTGGAGAACTGATGTGAGATGGTATTTTCCGGGGGTTGAGGAAGCCGATATTGGCAGGATGGAACTTTCAGGCACTTGGGGATACCAATAATGTCAGGAATGAGAATTGGCAGCACTGAGAATTTGGGAGCACTTAGTACCACAGAACTGAAGGCTGAGATGTCTGCATGCACATTTTGGGAGTTGTCTTGACTGTATTTTATTAATAATCTGAGTTATAAAATTTTAACTCCCCCAGTATGGTTATTTGTGGTCTGTGAGCTACCACATTGGATTTTGGACCCAGCCAAGCAGTAAGATTGGTATTGAGATGAGTATATAGAGGCATGTGAGCATATGGGGACATGTCTGACATCATGGGAATTGGTTTTGTGTTATTGATGCTGGGAGTGGGAATAGTTCCTCCCCTGTGAAGTTCGTAAAGGTCAAATAGGACATTCCCCATGTGGCCCTTTCTCTTTTTTACAAAAATGATCCATTCTGCAAGTAGATTGAAAAGGTATGGAAACAGGATGAATCTCTGATGCACTCCTTTCCTGATTTTTAACCATGCAGTGAGTGCTTCCTTGTTCTGTTCAGACAGCTGCTTCCTGATCCAAGTATAGGTGTCTTATGAGCATAGTCAAGTGTTCTGGGATCCCATTCTTCTCAAGGTTAACACGATTTATTGTGGTCCACACAGTCAAATGCCTTTGCATAGTCAATGAAACACAGATAGACACTCCTCTGGTACTCTTTTCTTCCAGCCAAGATTCACCTGAAATTGACAACAATATCTCTCGCTAGTGCTACAGCCTTTTCTACAGCTCAACTTGTATTCTGGTAATCCTCTGTCAATGTACTGTTCCAGCTGTTTTTGGATAATTTTCAACAGGATTTTGCTTGTGAATGTATGATGTTAGTGATATTGTTCAATAATTTCCACAACTCTGTCAGGTCACTTTTTTCAGAATGAAAATATAGATCTCTTCCACTCAGTTGGCCAGGTAGTTGTCCTCCAGATTTCTTGGCACAGCCTACTGATTATGTCCAAGGCCATATCTGTTTGTTAAAATACATCCATTGCTTTTCCATCAATTCCTGGGGCCTTGTTTTTTACCTATTCTTTCAGAACAGCTTAAATTTCCTCCATCACCATTGCCTCTTGATCTTATGTTATTTCCTAAAATTCTTCTGTGTCAGCCAGTTCTTTTTTGGTACAGTGAATCTGATAAGTAAAACCAAAGAAGAATTGATGCCTTTGAATTATGATGTTAGCAAAGAATATTGAATATCCCTGGACTGCCAAAAGAACAAGGAAATCTGTCTTGGAAGAAACACTACCAGGGGTCTCCTTAGAGGCAAGGATGGTGAAATTTCATCTCACATACTTTAGGCATGTTGTTGGTACTGTGTGGTTTTGGTCTCCTTTACCTGGACAAAGAGCTGAATTAGGTGGGAGGTAACAGGAAAACCAGCGGTAGCTAATTTGGTCTTGGCCTGGTTAAGTCCTCATCACTCAATAAAAAAATCGGTTCCCGGATTTGGGCACCAAATTGTTACCACAGGATTGATTTCCAGGCTTCAGTCCTCCTCACCTGGCCAAAGACTTAGACCAAAAGGGGAAGACTAGAGAGCACCATGTTCAAGCTATCGAAGTAGCCCAGTGTAGAGCCAATAGTCTTAATATGGGCCAAGCCCTTGTTAGAGCTGCAGCTGAAAGGAAGGGCAAAGACACAGGAGCAAAGGTGAAAACAAAGGCAGTTTTATTAGAAAAGATAAGTCTCAGAGAGGGGGACAATTCAACTTCTGAAAGAAAAGAAAGTAATGGAAAATATTCTGTGCCCTAGGGTTTTGGGTTAATATAACTGGCTCACTTCCTTATTTGAGCACGCTTTTAGGCTTGAGTCTAGACCAGTGGGATGATTTTCTGCAAGTCCAAAATTCAGTGGTGGTTCTCACCATGAGTCTGTTGTTCTCGAATCAAAGTCCCATGACAAGTTTCTCATGCACCTCAAATGCTAATGAGGTTGCTTCCAGGGGCAGCTTTTCCTATGCATGCCAGGATTGTGAGGCACTTGGGTCCGATGTTGTTTCCTGGTCCTAGCTATTTCATCTGCCCTTTGTCCTCTATCAGCCCTTAACATGAGATTTTGCCTTCCTTATCTCCTTACTATCTGCACCAACAGTTTTTTTCCTTCTCTAACCTCTCATTTTGTCTGGCTTACCCAATTCTGATCTTAACATTGTATTGGAGGGGTCAGTCGTTGGAAAAAGACATAATGTTCGGAAAAGTGGATGGACAGCAAAAAAGAGGAAGATTCTCAATAAGATGTACTGACACAATGAATAAGTTTTGAACATGACAGAGGTCATGAAGAGGATGGTGCCAGATATGGCATGGTTCTAACTTAGAAACAAGAATAATTTGTTCCTTTGTAGTAATGCCGAATATAGGAATGTGTTCAGAACAAGCAGATAGATTGTAATTTTTCCTATATTTTTAAGCTTGCTGTCGTTGTTGCTGTGTACCTCCTGCAGAGAAGCTGGGGACCTCAGATCTTGTGCCTTTGGGATTGCAGAGCAGCTTCTTGTCACTAGGCCACCAGAGCTCCTTGCTTCATTAGGGAAAAAACAAATCTAAGAAGGCTATGTACTAGTCTCCTAGCATCAGGAACTATGAACATTTGTTCATTTATCTGCTCCACTCGTTTCTTCTGGGAACAGCAGGCCATTTCATCTGATTAACTGTTCCCCCTCCTGCTCTTGTCAAGTGACCTGAGTGGGATGGGACACCTTTCTTTCAATTCTGTACGTCTGGCTGCAGGAACTGTGCCACTCCTTGCTGCCCTAGGGCCACTGCCATAGTCATTAGCTCAGAAGAAATTAGCCTGTGGCCCAGATCAGAGAGTTTCCTGAGCTGGCCCTGCAGAGAAGGCGTCTTTCCACCACAGCCATGAAGGGAATTTCTTTTTTTAATTTGAATGAAAATTTATGAATCATATTAGTTTTCACTCAATCATTCATTCCCACTATGTTTGATAATATTAATTACAATTGATTAATTACTTAATTAAATGTCTAACCTCTTACTGTATCTTGCCTTTCCTTTCACCCAACTTAACAATTTACTACTTTCCACTCCTCTTTCCCTCCCTCCTCAACTTTGGTAGCAATCCAGAATGATTCTGTGTGTAAATTTCTCCTTGGCTTTTTATAATAGTGTAACATATACTCATTGTCATCAGGCTGGTTCCACTTCAACAACACATAACAATTGTACTTTTGTGACTGACTAATGTCATTCAGCATCCTTTCCTCTAGATTTATCCACGGTGTGCAGTATTTCATTAGTTCTTTATTCTTCTTTAGTATCACATACTAGTCCACTGTGTGAATGTACCATAGTTGCTTTAACTATTCATTAACAGATACTTGGGCTGTTTGCATTTCGTTGTTATTGTAAAGAGATGCAGTGAACATGGGTGTGCAATGAAGATGATTTCTGAGCTGGTAGCCAATGTCATTCCTAGTTGGAAAAACACAGTGAGCATACACAGAGAATGGACAGCGACCCAGGGCTAGAGGGGAAATCTTGGTCCACAGAGTTCTCCTAAGGGTCTGCTCTTGCATTTGACCTTCTAGGGGCTTAGTTACAGAAACAAATCTGTCTACAAAAGATGAATCAAATTGAATTTCTCTTATTTATACCCATAAACTCTAAAGGGTGTCTTTTGAGGAAATATTTCCATTTTATACATTAATTGCAGGGTTTGTGGTTTGGTGGGGTTTTTTTATTCTCCATTTGTAGATGATAGATAATCTGAGCTATTAACAGAGGAAGCATTAACTGAGTTATATATGCAAATGTAGGAAAGGCATGAGTGGAGTTGCCTTAGGAATATCTTGGGGGGGGAAAACACACCTTTAAATACTATTAAAAATCTATTCTTTTTCTTCTTTCTTGACTATTAGCATGTTTGCAGTATGAACATGGCTGGTAGAGCACCTCGGCATAGCCATTGCTTTCTAGAAACTCTTCTTCAACTTTGAAGAGTCCACCATGAATCAGACCCAAGCTCATTGCTGTCTGGCGACAGACAAATGACAGTTGGCAGCTCTGACTCTGAGCCAACTCAGAGCTGGCCTTCCAGGGTTTTCAGAGACCATAAATTTCATGGGAGGAGATTGCCTCTCTCTCTCCTGGAACCCCTGGTGGATTACAACTTCCCATGTTTGGGTTGGCAGTAGGCCATCAGTCTAGTATTGCTAATAAAACTCATAAGAATTTTCCATATCAAATAGAATGACACCTTATTTTTTTAAAAAAATACTTTATTCTCATTTATTTACAAAGTTTGAATACATTGTATTTTACAAAATATCCTTCCCATTTCCTTTACCCCACCCACTCATCAAATTGTGCAATCCTATTATTAACACCATACACACCCCCATCCTCACTCCTCTATTTCCACCCTTCTCCTTCTCCTTGGATCCTTATACTCATTCTATAATAATAGTCTTATACAGTATTTGTCCTTGTGGGACTGAGTTAGTTAGTTCACTCAGAATAATGCTCTCCAGTCCCTCCCAAGTTAGGTAGTAATTTACAAAATCATTGCTCTTGTGTGTTGCATAGTATTCCATTGTATGAATGTACCACAACTTTTCAATCCATTCATTTGTGGTTGGGCATCTGGGATGTTTCCGTGTTCTTGAGATGGTGAATAATCCTTATTTAACAACAAAAAAAATGTTGCTGGTGGAGAACAGAGTCTCCATTCACTTAGTTTGCTCTTCCTTTGAGTAGCCTATTGCAGAACACAGCTTTGTGAGGAAAAGAAGCCCAATAAGGAATGAATCCAGCATTTTGTTGTTGTTATGTGCCATTGAGTTGCCTGAGACACACAGCAACCCTATGTACAGCAGCTCTGAAGCCCACCCTGTCCTGAGCTATCTCACTGACTCTGATACACCTACCCTCATTGCCCTAGTTATTGTATTGATCCATCTTCTCCAGGGTCTTCCTGTCCTGCACTGTCCCTCCACCCTCCCAAGCATAATGTCCTTCTCCAAAGATCAGTTCCTCCTGGCCATGTGCCCAAACTACATAAGACAAAGCTTCAAAATCCTAGCTTCCAAGGAGAAACTTGGTTTCGTTTCCCTGAGATAGGCCTATTTGTTTTCTTGGTGGTCCATGGTATGTTCAAGACTCTTCTCCAGCACCACAACTCAAAGGCATCAATTTTTCTTCTATCATCCTTAGTCATTGTCTAACTCTCTGATGGATTGCACTAAGTAATTGCAAAGATCATGGCCAGCATCAGGCACACCTTAGTCTCTAGACTAACATCATTTCTTTTCAATTCTCTGGAGAGGTCCCTGACAGTAGATTTGCCCAGTGCAATTAGTCTTTTGATTACATGACTGCTGTTGCCAATAGTGTTGATTATGGAGCCAAGCAAGCTGTAGTTGTTAACAACCTCAATCTCTTCTCTATCTATCATAGTGCTGCCAATTGGTGCCAGTGGTGAGAATCTTTGGTTTTTTGATGCTGAGCTTCAATCCATATTGAAGACTACAGTCTTGAATGAGGTTGGTGAGTAGTACATTCTTAACTAAGGCATCACACTATGCTTCTTTGCAAAGCTTCACCCGTTTGTTGCAAATTGTCTTCATTACCTATATATACATAATTGTTTACATTGGTCTTTTTCATAACCACGTTCATTCTTGCCTTCACAAGGCATTTCATCTTGACTGAAGCGATTGCGGGGTTGGGGGAAGGAAGTTTAATGTATTTTCCTCAAAACCAAACAAAAATCTTTGTTCCCTTTTGCCAGCACTATTTGTGGTACTTTTTTCATCTGTGTTATCTCTCCTATAGAGTATGAAGCAATCTTATTTCTCTGATTTTCTCCCATCTTTCAACATTAGTAATAAAATGTTGATACTTTATTCTATCTTCAAATTTCTGGGGGAAAAGTTGGTTAATTCCAGATCTACAAACTAAAGGATTAAGTGTTATATAGGGATTCTTAGTTTTGAGCTGTACAGCCTTTGAATTGATAAGCCATGCAACAGCTGGTTAGAATTTAGGCCACTAGAATCATTGTTATAAACAAAATTTCAAACAAGTAAAAAATGGGTCTGAAGGACTTGAAGCAAGGTTTGTTTTTGTTTTTGGTTTTTTTTTACCAAATTACCCAAACAGTGTAACATCTTCTAGCTTGGCTCTCTCTTTGGCAAAGCTCTATAGTGTGAGGTTATGATTTATAGTTGCATATCTCCACAGGTACATTTACCTAGAACACAGTCATTTTAGCTTATTTATGACAAACAAAATGACAGTAACATCACAGTAACAGAAAAAAATCACATGGTTTTAATCTATAATATTTTTTAAAAAATTATATATACTTAAAAAATTTTTTTTGTTTTATTTTATTATTTTGTGTTTGTATTCTATCAAATCGGATCTGACTGATACAGGAGGAGATTGCCCCTCCTTCTCCAGCAGAGTATCTGGTGGGGGGAAAAAATAATATATACTGTTAAAACACATTTCTGAAGAGGATGAAGAAATTTATTTCAAAAAGAAGCAGGATTCTTTAACCACAAGTGGTTATGTATGGAAGAGATTGTAAAACTCTTTTTACCAATGAACACCATCAAGTGATGGCCAAACTAATATCTTCAAAATGTGAAGAGTGAGAGTCCTCAATGTATAAAAAAAGGTACAGAGAGTTATTGAGGAAGCTATGGCACATAGCTGGAGTGACCACATTTTAAAATAGCTTCCTAATACCAAAATAGTTGTTTATTTAAAAGGAGAAAGAATTCTATCAAAACTGGCAATTTAAAAACATTTGAATAGTGCGTAAGAAAGGGGAAAAAACCCTTTTGCTTCCACAGACTAATTAACTTTGAGAAACAATGTATGTGCCATTCACTGGAGTAAGTCAAAGTCTAAAAGCAATAATCATTACATAACAAAGCAATAAAGTTGTATAGGGAGTATCATAGTAAATGGAGAAAAGGTTGAGGTTGTTAACAATTTCATCTTGCTCAGATCAGTCAGGAAATCAAAGACAAGTTGCATTGGGAAAATATCTTGTCAAGGATCTCTCTAGAGTGCTAAAGAGCAATGATGTCAGTCTAGAGACTAAGGCACACCTTATCTAAGCCATGGTCTTCTCAGTTACTTGCTATGTATCAGAGAGCTGGACAATGACTAAGGATGTCAGAAAAAGAATTGCTGCCTTTGAGTTGTGGTGCTGGAGAAAAATCTTGAACATATCATGGACTCCAAGAGAACAAATCTTGTCCTAGAGAGTTTTAAACCAGTTTTCTCCTTGGAGGCAAGAATTTTGAAGCTCTGTCTCATATACTTTGAGCAGGATGCCAGGAAAGGGTCAGCCTTCGGAGAAGGATATTATGTTTGGAAAGGCAGGGGGTCAGCACATAAGAGGAATGCCCTGCATAAAATGAATTGGCACAGTGACTTTGGCAATGGGGTCAGGAGTCTCAGAGACCATGAAGTTGGTTCAGCTCAGGATAGGATAGCAATATTCAGAGCCATTGTTCATAGGATCACTATGAGTCATAGTCCACTCGACAGCACATAACAACAGCATGTCTACTTGGTTATTTTCTATTCCCTAACTCCCAAAATTATTTTTACCTTCTTCACTATTATTTTTAATATTCTTTGACACTAAGACATAATTGTGTTTAGTTGATGTTTTTCCCCCTCATATCGTAATTTTTAACATAAGAGATTTAATAAAATTCCACATATCTTTCCTTTCCTCAGATTGCTTCATGCTGCTTATTCTTCGTTGGCTTCATGGTATGATAACTAATTTTTTAGCTTTCCTGGTATCAGAGAACCTTTGAGGTTGCTATGCAAACATAAAAAGTAGCTGTTAGACAAGGGAGAAATGAGAATGCTAATTATAGGTGATTAATGAATACCAGTGTAATTCCTGGACAGAAATATGATGAAAAGCCCTAAAGCTCAATCTTTCACAATACGTATAACTATGTCTTCAAGAGAATTTGGATATGAAAGTAAATCAAATCTTTCTTAAAATAAAGTCTCAGTAAGTCAATTAATTATGTCAAATAATATTAGTGGTTTTTAGAAATATCTTTAATGTAAAAAAAAAAAGCCTCTGGGATTGATTGTAACTCATGCAGACCCTCTGTTGGGTTTCTTGAACTAGAAATCTGAACAGGAGCAGGAGGCCTTCTCTTTGGCCCATGAAGAAGCTGGTAGAGTCTTATCACCCACCTTTAGGTAAGCAGCTGACATGTAATACAAAACTCAAAGTCCTTTAACTTTTAAAAGATCATATATACCTTTTCCTGGATTGTTAGTTATTTTTAAAATTTTGAAATATTTTCAAATTTAGGAAAAAGTTGAAAGCATAATTCAAAGAACTTCTATATACACTTTACACAGGTATACCAATTTAAAAACATGTGTTATGTATCTTGTTTTCTCTTTCTATTAATTTTGAAGGGAACTCTGCTGTCCTAGTGGTAGAGTTGCACTCCCAGGTCAGAGATACACAATTTGAATCCTCCAGCTCCTCTGTTAGAGAAAGAAGGGCAATCTCCTTCTATGTAATTTACAGCCTCTGAAAATCCACTATATGGTCAACTATCAGTGGATTCTAGCTCGACAGCACATAACAACAACAAAAACATTGATTTTTAACTCCTTGAGAGTGCACTTAAGTGTGTATTTCTAAAGAGCAAGTGTATTCAGGATAGATATAAAATTCAGGAAATCTAAAATGGCTGTAATATTTTTATCCATTTTATAGTCTATGCTATAATTTTGTCCATTTATTTTTGTCATTCATTATTCACATCCTTTATAGTACTGTCTTCCTTCACTACAGGCTTCTGTCTTTATATATTCCATTTATTTTGCTTTTATTCTCCTTTGAAACAAAAACTGCAGAAACCTTTCTTTTGTGTCACAACACCAATATTTATGTTTGACAGTTTTGAGGAAGAACTTATTATTTGGGTCTTTTTTTCTTCTCATTATTAGATTAAGACAATGCATCGTGACATTAATGTTGTGATGTCTTTCTCAAGATATTCCAACCATTAGTACAAAAAGCCTTCTCTGTTCTCACTGGGAGTTTAAGCTTAGTCATCTGGTTAAAGCATGATCTTATTTTCTCATTTTCTTCCTTGTTTTTAATCAAAAGCAGTGTGTGCACCAAAGGCCAGCATCAAAACAATATTTAAAATTATTTTTTCTTTGTTTGTGGGAAAAGCCCCAAAAATACCCATATGGAACACTGATACATAATTTGTTGTGGCTAATTTCCACCAATTCAATTATGACTCAAAGTAACCCTATGAGCAACAGATTCTAGCCTAGCCCTATCTTGCACCACCTTCACTATCTCTGCCATACTCAAGCCCATTGTGTCAATCCACCTTGTTGAGGGTCTTCCTCTCTATCTCTGACCCTCCAGATTTCTCAGCGTGATATCACTTTGCAAGGATTGGCTCCTTCTGAAAACATGCCCAAAGTAAATGAGAAGAAGTTTCACTACCCTTGCCTCTAAAAAGTACTCTTGTTGCATTCCCTTCAAGATAGATTTGCCTGTTCTTTTGGCAGCCCATGGTATATTCAATACTCTATCAATACAACATTTTAAAGGCATCAATTCTTCTGTCGTCCTTATTCAATGTGCAACATTCTGATGCACAGGAACTAACTCAAAGTACTATTGCTTAGATCAGGGGCACCTCAGTCTTTAAACTGACATCATTACTCTTTAGAACTTTAAAGAGGTGCTTGACAGCACCTCTTCAAAGCAATACATCTTTTAATTTCTTAACTACTGGTACCAAGGGTGTTGATTGTGGATGCAAGTAATATGAAATAATTGGCAATTTCAGTCTTTTCTCAATCTGTCATGATGATGTCTGTTGGTTCAGTGGTGAAGATTTTTGTTTTCTTGATGTTGAACTATAGCCCGTATTGAAGGCTGTATAATTTTTTACCTTCTGTAGTAAGCACTTCAAGTCTTCTTCATGTTCAGCAAGCAAAGTCCTGTCATCTGCATAATGCAGTTTGTTAATGAGTCTACCTCTAATCCTGATGATACATAACTAAGAAGCAGTGAAACACAGTGACTGACACTTTTGACCTAGACAAGAGTATTAACTAGATGTTTTAATTCCATTTTCAACACTTCCTTTCTGCGAAATGTGGAGAGTAACTTTATGTCTTGTGGCCTAGTTCAAGTTACTAGAGAGCATGAGTCAGTTAAATATTATATATATATAACACAGTAAACATGCAATTAATATCACTTCTAGATGTAATATATTTATATACTATATTGGAATAATGTATATTATATATAAATTAATAATTCTATACTATATTTCAGAACATTTATAAAAGAAGTAAAAGAGATAAATTAAAAATCCAAATAATGATGTCATATTTTTCTGATGCTAGTAAAATAAAGCCTCAGGAATTGATGGAACACCAATTGATGTATTTTAACAAACAGATGCTGCCCTGTAAATGCTCACCAGTTGTGCCAAAAAAATCTGGAGGACAACTACTTGGCCAACTGACTGGAAGAGATCCATATTTATTCCCATTCCAGGAAAAGTTAACCCAACAGAGTGCGGAAATTGTTGAACAGTATCACTAACATCACACACTAGCAAAATCCTGCTGAAGATTATCCAGAAGTGACTGGAACAGTACATTGACAAAGAATTACCAGAAATACAACCTGGGTTTAGAAGAGTTTATGGCACTAGAGATATTATTGACAGTATCAGATGGATTTTGGCAGAAAGTGGAGAGTATCAGAATGTCTATCTCTGTTTCATTGACTATGCAAAGGCATTTGACTTTGTATCACAACAAATTGTGGCTAACCTTGAGGAAAATGGGAATCCAAGAACACTTGATTGTGCTTATGAGAAACTTATACTTGGACCAGGAAGCGATCCTCAGAGCAAGGAAACACTACACTACATAGTTCAAAATCAGGAATGGAGTATGTCAGGGATGCATCCTGTTCCATACCTTTTCAATCTGTATGCAGAACAGATCATTCAGGAAACAGGGCTTTATGATGAGGAATGTGATGACATCAAATACAATATGCAGATGACACAACCTTGCTTGCTGAAACTGCAGAAAACCTGAAGCGCTTGCTGCAGAAGGTCAAGACTTGTAGTCTTCAAAGCTGTAGTCTTGAAGCTCAACATCAAGAAGACAAAAATTCTCGCTACTGAGCCAATAGGCAGCAATGGAGAAAAGATTTAGCTTGTTAGCAATTACAGGTGGTCGACTCCTCAATTAACATTCTTAACACCATCAGTCAGGAATCAAGAGACAAATTGCATTGGGAAAATCCACTGTCAGAAACCTCCCCAATGATGTCCATCTAGAGACTAAAGTGTGCCTTATCCAGATCATTGTCTTGGCAATTACTTGGTATGCTTCAGAGAGCTAGACAATGACTAAGGATAACAGAAGAAAAATCCATGACTTCAAGTTGTGTTGCTGGAGAAGAGTCTTGAATATAACATGGACTGTCAAGGAAACAGATGGGTTTGTCTTGGAGAGGGTGAAACCAAGTTTCCTTGGAGGCTAGGATTTTGAAGCTCCATCTCACATACTTTGGGCACATGGACAGAATAAATTGGCCCTTAGGAAAGGTCATCATTCTCGGAAGGCTGGACGGGCAATGCAGGAGAGGAAAGTCCCCGATAAGATGGATTGATACAGTAACTGGGGCAATCCAGTAACTGGGTTGGTGTGTCGGAATTAGTAAGACTGGTTCAGGACAGGACAGGCTTCAGAGCTGCTGTACATAGGGTTGCTATGGGTCGTAAGCGACGTGACAGCACATACCAACAAAAACATATTATATTGGTTGTTTTTCTATTTAAACCTCTTGTTTATAGTTATCAAAACCTCGTGTAAGGCTTTGTATTTAAGTAGGCTGTTATTATATTTTGGAGGAACATTCTTCTAAGTGGGACAGCACTCCTTTGTCAATATGCTATACTGAGGTAATTTGGTGTGGCTGTGAAGCTCAACCTTGTGCTACTGGGGTGTCAAATGCCATAACAGTTATCCACGGTGCACAGTGTTTGGTGGAGCTCCCAGTTTAAGACAGGTTTAGAAGCAGGAGTGGCATCCACTTCCTAAACAATATACGTCTGGAAACTCTATGAACTTTGAGAAATGACAGTAGCTATAGAAAGGCTTCAGGTTTTGTTCATAGGGTTACTAAAAGTCATGCTTGATTCAATAGCAATCAACCACAACAACACACTTCTATTACCAGATCCAAAATATAAGCTGATACAAATGCTTTTTTTTACTTTCTTATTCCTTCAATTTAAAAAAAAAAGTAATAAACTGCTATAATGTGCCAGTCACAGATACAAACGCAGCATGTATAGATACAGTGCAACGAGTTTTTATAAGTATGAATTTTATGTCTGTAAAAGATAATTAGTTGAACCACAGTCTGCTCTATGATTGGTCTATTTTATTCATCTTGCAGGAACTATATAGTTTACTACACAAATAAGGTACATAAAACTCAGCAGGGATTGGCTTACCTGAAATGTAAATATGGTACACAAAACCTCCCAAATGGGTTGAGTGATTTGCTTATATAAGTAGCTGATCCAAAAATGTGTAGTAAAAGTGAGAATAAGGAGCTCAAGATGGCAAGACATGGTGTAAGAGAGTAAAAAAAAAAAGGCAGTAAGTAGCAGGTAAGCCACAACAGAGCCTGGCCTTGTTGGTCAAAGCAAAGGGCATGCCTGTGGGTACAGCCACAGAATAATGCTGAGCACTTTCTTGGTTAGAAGTCATCCTCATTGACACACTGTATTCTTTCTGCTGAATTGTTCCCATTAACTTCCAAGTGGATCCTGATCGTGAGTTACACCCTAATAAATCCTATAGCTATGAGCATGTTCTGTGAGCTGTTTTTGGTCATTACAACAAATTATCAAACACAGTGAAGTATAGAATGCTCTGGGGGGGACAACTAATGTCAGAATGGGTAAAACAGGTTAGAGAGTAGAGTATGCATCATCTCTGTGTTACAGAAATCAGCTTTGGGCGGGTGGTGATTTCTCCCCCGTAGTGACAGGGAAGTCTGGTGGCTTACTGGTGAGAAGTTGTGCTGCTAACACAAATACCAGTGATTCAAACCTACTATCCTCTGCGTGGTGATCTCCCATGTCATGATTTGGTTCTAACTCAACAATACATAACAACAACAACAACAACATATTACTATAGGGGTGAGCCAGATAAAGATGAGAAACAAGAAAATACACCATAAAAGAGAATTTCAGATAGTACCAAGCTCCGAAGAAAACAAAATAAAGCTATGTGACAGAACCTAGGATGTCAGTACTAGCTGATTCTATCAGGTAAAATCTTTCAGTGACACACATACTGAATGTGTTAACAATAATTTATTTAACATTTTATTATGTTGTTGTTGCTATGTGCCATTGAGTCACCTGCAACTCATAGTCACCCTACCTGCTAGTCCAAGTGTGTGCTATTGTACATAGGGTTTTCTAAGGCCTGCTATTTAGGGAGTGGATGGCCAATCCTTCTTCCTAGTCTGTTTAGAATTAAAATTTGAATTGAAACAAGAGACAGATTCTCCATACCACATTAAGCTCTCTATAAATAAGATATTGTCACCATTGTGTAATGCTTTTTAATATGGATGAAGTATCAATTAAGTTAATTAAAATAAGTTTTATTTTAAAATAAAATAAGTTGCTTTTAGAATATGTGCCCCCTTTAACAACATCCCCTCTTTATTACCTGTTGATGTTGTTAGTCTATTCAGAAATCACTTGCAGAAATAGGTTTTTCCTTCCCTCTACTATATTTTTTATCTCAAACCTTACAGATGCAAATTGTCCTTTGAGATGCACTACCTTAAACCACAAAAAAACTAAGAAATTCATCATTACTGTTAGGTCAAGTCTATCATAGTGACCTTATAGGATTGTCTTCACTGTAATCTTTTTTGGAAGTGGATTATACGCAATGATGCTAACTAAGTTTGAACTGCCAACATTTTTGTTAGTAGGTGAGCACAAACCATTTGTACCATCCAAGGACTTTATATACTCCAAACTGTCTAAAAATAAACAAAAAGAAAAACTCATAGTTCACATTGTTGTTGTTTTGTACCATAGAGTCACCTGCAACTCATTGAGACCTTATGTACAATAGCTCTGAAACCTGTCCTATTCTGAGCCAATCTCACTGTTTCTGACACACCTAATCCCATTATTCAAATTAGTGTGTCAATCCATCTCATCCAGGGTCTTCTTCTCCTGCACTATCTCGCGACTGTTCCAAACATGATGTCCTTCTCTAAGAATGGGTCCTTCCTGGCAAAATGTCCAAAGTATGTGAGATGGAGCTTTAAATCCTTGCCTCTAAGTTGTAGCTTGGTTTCACCATCTCCAAGACAGACATGCTTGTTCTCTTGGTGGTCCATGGTATGTTCAGTGTTCTTCTCCAGCATCACAACTCAAAGGTATCAATTCTTCTTCTATTATCCTTAGTCATTGTCCGGTTCTCTGATGTACAAGTAATTGCAAAGCAAATAAATGCAAAGATCATGGCTTGAATTAGGTTCACCTTAATCTTGAGACTGATACTATTGTTCTTCAGCACTCTGGAGAAATCTCTGACAGCATATTTTCCTAATGCAACTTGTCTTTTGATTTGCTGACTGCTGGTGCCAAGAGAACTTACTATGGAACCAAGCAAGCCGAAATTGTTAACAATCTCAACCTCTTCTCCATCTATCATGATGCTACCAATTGGTCCAGTGGTGAGAATTCCTTAATTTCTCCACAGTCTCTATTAGTCTTCTATTAGTACTATAGGGCACTCTGGCAGCCTAATGGGTAAAGAGTTCTCTTGTCAACTCAAAGGCAGGCAGCTGGTATCCACCATCTGCGTGTGCAGAAAAGATAGACAACCTCTTCCTATGAGATTTGTTGTTGTTGAGTACTGTCTTGTTGGAATTGCCTCATAGTTGACCCTCCAGTGGATTTTCAGAGGCAGTGAATCACATGGGAGAAGACTGTCCATCTTTCTCTTATAGAGCACCTGGTGGATTCAAACCTTCGAGCTGGCAGTGCAATTGCTTACCATTAAGCCACCAGAGTGCCCCTCCCATGATTTACAGACTGAAAACTCACTAGTGGCTCAACTATGAGTCAGTTCCAAGTCATTAGCAATGAGTTGTTGTTCTATGAATATACACTCATATATTTATATATAATGTTTCTCTCTATATAATTATATCTATATCATCAATAAAATTTTTAGTTTAGATTAAAATTTAGTAAAAGCTGTAACAAATAGGTCTGTCTTGGAAAGGATGATATCAAGTTTCTCCTTGGAGGCTAGGATTTTGAAGTTCCATCTCACATACCTTGGACATGTGGCCAGGAGGGACCAGAAGGGGCCAGGAGAAGGGCATCATGCTTAGAAGGGCAGAAGGAAACTGTTAAAGGAAGACCCAGGACGAGATGGATTTATACAGTAACTAGGGCAATGGGGGTAGGTGTGTCAGGGTCAGTGAGACTGGCTCAGGACAGAGCAGGCCTCAGAGCTATTGTACATAGGGTTGCTATGAGCCAAAGGTGACTTGATGGCACATAACAACAACAACATGAAGGTCTTTTGACAATGGCTGTTAAGGATGAGCGATCTCCTGCCATGTAATTTATAGTCTCTGAAAACTTGCTAGAGGGTCAGTTGGAGTCGATTTCAACTGGATGGCACACAATGACAGTACAGCATTAACCCCAAGGTTCAGCATAAGTAGTTATCTTTTGTGTCTCATGTGCTCTTACTCAGGATCTCTTATCTCTTTGAAGTGTAGTAGGCTTGAAATTCAGACAGATTCATTTGAAACTTAGTTTTACCAAAAACTGTGTGACCTTGGTGTGAAGACTTGCTTAGCATTCCTGAATTCCAATTACCTCATCTCTAAAATGTAGGGTAATTGTGAAACTTGAATGAAATTGAAGGAGAGAGTATGTCCGTGAAAAGCCTAGTATAGTCCCTTGCCCAAGTTTCAAAGCACTCGTGGTATTCTCTTCCTCTTTGCATAAACTTGGTGACCTCTATAGACCTAAGCAGACTCTTCAAGGCCCTCCAAACTGCTACAACACCCTTCAGGAAGAGCTACTTATCATGGGAGGAGAGCAAATTCCTGAATCACGAGACCGTTCCAAAACTACCTCTACATACCTGTCTGGTATTTCTCAGCCTAGGAACCATAGACCCTAGAGCCAAAGACCTTGGGTGTGTCCAGAGAAAGCTAGGAAGTGTAAAATCATGAAAAGAAAGCTTTGTTCCTTCTGATTTGTGTGGCTTTTTCCTGGTTGACAGAAGAAGACATTCTTGACCTTTGTATTTCCGCTCCACGTCTAAGTACTTTCTGATGGTTTGCTTATACAGCATAGCATTTAATTTAAAACAAAATAGTTTCTGACAATTACATTAAAATATTTCATACATCTGACAGTTCCACTGCTTTAGTAACATGTTGTTGTTATGTGCCATAGAGTCCCTTGTGACTCATAGCGACAACTCTATGGACAACAGCTCTGAACCCTGCTCTATATTGAGCCAATGTCATTGTCTCCCAATGCACCTCCCCCTTTTACCCCAGCCACTGTATCTAATCACAAATCAAGGGATGCGGCACACAGTTTTCAAAGTCTATATATCATGACCGAAGGCAGCAAAACAAATTGTGGTTATCTCGAGGAAAATGGGAATTCCAGAACACTTGATTGTGCTTATGCAAAACCTATAGTTGGACCAGTAAGCAGTCCTCAGAACAGAGCAGGAAAACACTGCAAGGTTCTAAATCAGGAGAGGAGTGTGTCATGGATGCCTCCTGTCTCTATACCTTTTCAATCTATATGCAGAACAGATTATTTGGGAAGCTGAGCTTTATGAGCAGGAATGTGGCATAAGGATTGGAGGAAGACTTGTCAACAACCTACATTATTCAGATGACACAACTTTGCTTGCTGAAAGTTAGGAGGACTTGATGCATTTGCTGCAAAAGGTCAGGGACTGTAGTCTTCAATATGGATTGAAGCTCAGCATCAAGAAGACAAGTCTCACTACTGGGCCAATAGGCAGCACCATGATATATGCAAAAGCCATTGAGGTTGTTAACAGTTACAGCTTGTTCAGCTCCACAATCAACACTCTTGGCACCAGCAATCAGGAAATCAAAAGATGAATTGCATTGGAAAATCTATATAAAGTGTGAAAAAAGAATACATTAATCAATTAATAAATTATTGCTATGTACCATCAAGTTGAGTTTGACTCACAGTGACAACAAATCTAAACCCTGTCCTATTCTGTGCCATTCTCATCATGACATACTTAAGCATACATTGTTGCAGTTACTGTGTCGCTCCATCTCCTTGAAGGTCTTTCTCTCTTTTTCTGACCAGTTGAACTACTCTCTCAATCATATGCAAGCATAGAGTCATGCTCATGGAGATTGCTTTAATTCTTTTGTTTTTGTTTAATTAACTCTTTAGTTACTATAAAATGGGTGTAAGATTAACAAGTATGTAACTATACTATTTGTATTTGGGAAGCTGGGGCAGACAGTGATGACCCAGCATGAGGCATCTGTGTTTTATAACCTCAGACTCAGTAAACACTGAGTTGCAAACAAATGTTTTTGGTCCTGTAGTCTTGCAAGAAGTGTGGCAACCAGAGTCAAGATTCTGCCAGTGCACAGTGAGTGACAAGGTTTGCACAGGTTTGCACATGATTTATGTCTGTCAATCTAGAGGGCTCGAGGTACAATGATGATATCTTCGAGATAAAGCCTCATCTGACCTCAGAATCTGATTCTTTTTTTCCTTTAAGCAGGATTGCATGAAGCAGAATATTTAGAATATATACTTCTAGATCAAATGGATGTGATCTCACCATTTCAAACTCTGTAAGTTTTCTTATCTTCAAAGCAAGCATAATGTTCTTCACGGGCAAGAAGTTTCAATGGCATCGTATATGTAAAGTGTGTGGCATGTGGTAATCTTAATGATGTTGTAGCTTTTATCTGTTCACTTGAAGTCTTAACCCTATTCAAATACAAATGTCTAAAAGGAGGAAGAATGGAATATATATTTAGCACTGTGGTTGCTAGGTGCTGTTGAGTTGAACAACAAATCTGAACCTTGCCCTGTCTTCTGCCATCTTCACAATCTCTGACACATTTGAGCCCACTACTGAAGTTGCTGTGTCAATGCCCTGGTAGAAAGCCTTCCTCTTCTGCCCTGTTGCTCCAACTACCAAGCCTGATGTCCCTTTCCAGGGATAAGCCTCTCCTAGCAATGTGCCAAAAGTATGTGAGACGAGGCTCTGTCATCTTTGCCTCTAAGAAGCACTCTGGCTGCATCCTCTCTAATGGCTGCATCCGCTCTAAGACACATCTGTTTGTTCTTTGAGTCCATGGAATATGCAGCATTATTCTTCTACACCACAGCTCAAAGACATCAATTCTTCTGTCATCCATAGTTATTGTTCAGATCTCAGATGCACAGCAAATGACTGAAAAAAGCATGGCCTGAATCAAGTGCACCTTAGTCCCCACACTAACATCATTGTTCCTCAATAATTTGGAGAGGTCCCTGACTACAGATTTTCTAAGTGCTATACATTTCCTGATCTCCTGACTGCTGGTACCAAGACTGTTGACTGTGAATTCAAATAAGATGAAGTTGTTGATAGTTTCAGTGTTTTCTCCATCGATCACAATGCCTATTGGTCTAGTGGCGATAATTTTTGTTTTCTTGACACTGAGATGCAATGCCTATTGAAGACTGCAGTGTTTAACCTTCTGCAGCAAGTGAGTCAAGTCCTTTCAGCAAGAAAGGTTGTGTCATCTGCATGAAGAACATTATTGATGAATCTTCCTCCAATCCTTCATAAGGTGGTGACTTTTTTTTTTGAAGGGGAAGAGGGGAGCCAATATGAATGTGCTAATTTATTTGTTTCTCACAGGCTTTAACATTAAAATAAATAAATAAATAAACCCCAAACCAAATTGTGGTGGTTAAAGTCCTGTCACAATTTTGAGTCATAATCCTCAGTGATTTGGTAGCTGTGTGGTGGTGTGGTTTGGCAGTCTTATGTGATTTGGCAAGGATAGAGAAGCTGATATACTTATATTTCCTTTTGTAATATAATGTTCTCATCTCCAGTTGACAGAAGATTTTCCTTGGGGATGTGTCCTGTATACACATGGGCATTCTGTCAAGACCAGTTGACATTATTCCTTGCTCTGGATCTTGCATCTGGCTCCCATCAATTGCCCTATGATTCCTGGGACCTAAATCAGTAGTCTGACAAATCTTGTGATTTGTGAGCTTTTGAAGGATGTTGAGAAGCTCCAACCTAACACCTGACTCCTGGACTTGGGACTTGCAGTTCTTTACAATCGTGGACTGTCAAAAAAACAAACTGCCAAAAAAAACCTATGGAAGACATGAAGCCAGAGTGCTCCTAAGAAGCAAGGATGGTGAGATTTCATCTCACATATTTTGTATATATTATCAGGACTAGAGGAGACGCTCACAAACCGTAGAAAGTCTCTTCTCTGCTCCTCTCCTGTCCCCCATGCAAGGCCTAGGGATTGGGCTGAGGAACCAGATGTAGACACAGGGCCACAGAAAAATGACGAGAAGCAATGAGACCAACTTCTTTTTGTTTCTATTTTTGCCCCTAACAAAAGCGTGCTCTTAGTTCTAGTGGTTTTTAGTCTCAGTCTAGGAGATTCTAATTCTCTCAGTCTAGGGTGGACCTGTGTGTGCATGTACATGTATGTGTTTTTGTGTGTTAAGATTCCCCAGGTCATGTCAAAAACCTCTGCCTTGAACCTTGAGCAGGGGGAGTTTTTGTGGCATAAACTGTAGGGAGTTGCACTGCTAACCCGGAGGTAGAGCCTGACAGCTTAAATCCACCAGCAGCTCAGCAAAGGATATGCTGAGTTGACCCATGTGAGAAGCTAGGCCTGAGTGAAGGGACCACAGCCAGTCTGAAACACAGGAAGAAGTATGGACTCCTGTGTTACAACTGATGCCCATTTGGACCTAGCTACAGATAATTAGGGATGAGCTTGACCAGCACTCAACCAGATGAAGAGACGATGATGTTTCATTCTGTGAGCTAGTGTTGACTACCATAATTTGATGGTTTGCTCTGCACTGGACCTTTGTTTATAGATATAGATGTGAGGTAGTTGACTTATATGCTTTCATGAATTTAGGCATCTGTAAGGGAAAGGCAGGACAATGGCTAGGAAAGCAGGGGTGTAGCCCAAAGTGTTGAGATTTTCTACCCATTGTGTTAGCCACTCCTCCTCATCCCTCAGGGGCATTAGTCTCCAGCTGCCTCAACTGCTGACACGTGACTCTTCAATGTCTTCAGCATTTTCAACATCATCAACAGCTGTGAGTCCAACATAAAAAGTGCCTAATGGAGGCAAACAGTGCCAGGATCAGAGTCCTTGCGTTGGAACCAGAGCCCGAGTCTTTGAGATGGCGGTAGAGCCAGAGGTTTTACTTGCTGGACAATTGAGGGAAGAGTTGGTTTGAGATTGCTATTTACTGAACCTCAACTGTCTCTACGTGATATCCTTTGCCTCTCTACTCCCAACCCGTTCTCCAACAAACCCCAGAATTGTAAGAAGTGGTTTTGTAAAATCAGTGTCATCATTTGCAATGAATTTTTGACCCACTAAATAGTGGAAGTAAGTGCAGCAGAGTAAGGAATTATGCCTGACTTTATAGGGGTCAGTTTTATACCATGAATATTGTTCATGGGGTCAGTTTCCCTTTGAGGTTTTAGTAGATGTTGGACTCAGCCATCTTTCCTTGCTTCTATTTCAGATGGGCAATCTCTTCCTGTACAATTTGCAGACTTGAAAACTTGCTGGAGGATCAGCTATGGGTCAGTTCCAAACAGAAGGTAATGGATTGAATTGAGTCTTGAACAAGAGTAATAAATTAGTTTGGTTCCCAAAAATGAAATACAGCTTAGGGAATGTTAAATTATTGATTCCGAAAAAATAAAAAAGATTGAGTCTTTTTTATCCAAAGATCCTGAGGAATTATTACAAAAGACCAGTCCCTGGAGAAGGACATAATGCATAGAAAAATAGAGAATCAACACTGGATATTTCCCTTCCTTCTCCCAAAGAGTTGTTGATGGGTTTGAACCTCCACCTTCCCGTGAACTACATCAAAGCTCCACATGTGTATGCTTTATTAGTTCTAGTTCTCTGAAGAAGCAAGCCAAGGCCTAAGCCAAGGCAACTATTTTCATGGCCACGGTTTATGAAAGCAGATCACCAGGCTTCTCTTTTAAATATCCCTGGTCAAGTTGGAACTGCCATATTTTAGCTAGCAGACCATCTCATAACCATGTGTACCAATTAGTGACCACTAAACCTTGTGAAAAAAGTTAATTAATGATTGAGAGGATGAAGGGAGAAGAAAATCTCTGAGGTCAAGAACAACGTCCAAAACAATTGTACCAAACACAAGATTTTACTTTCTAGTACGCAACCTGTACATGCTTACTTTTTCATACAAATTCCATTTTGCCCCATCCAATTAGCTCTTTAGCGAAATTGGAACTCTAGTAGCATTGGTTGATGTAACAGCTAAGATGTAAGCTACTAATGGAAAGGCTGGCAGTCCAAATAAAGCCAGCTGCTCTGCAGGAAAAAGACCTGGAAGCCTACTCTCATAAATATCACAACCTAAAAGCCCTAAGGAGCAGTGCTACTAATCATCACATGGGGTTGCTATGAATTAGTCAACTCCCCCACCCCTAACAAGGAAGTTGAAATGTGTTCCTCTTAAAGTCTCAAATGCTCCAGGGTGAATGTAGTCGCAGAAGTTTAAGGAGTTGTTGTGTATCATCACAGACTCAAAGGTGACCCCACAGTGGGTTTTCAGAGGCAGTAAATCACACAGGAGATTGGGAATTTTCCTCCCATAGAGCAGCTAGTCAATCCAAACTGTGCACCTTTGTTTTGCAGCACAGTTTCTTTCTTACCACTAAGACACCACAGCTCCCCGTTAAGAAGTAGGCATCCAAAGAATAGAAGTCCGCAGTTGTTATTAAGGTTCACATTCAGAATCCAGGTGCTACTCCAGTGGCATTGTGCAGTCCTTAGGGAGATGCCCTGAGAACCCAAAGGTGACACACCTCTCCAGTGGTTCAAAGAACCCACCAGCCATGCCTCAGGGAAAAGATGGAATATCTCCTCTCATGCTATCCACCACTTCCTGAAAACCATACTACATAGCAATGAGAGAGAGATTCTCTGTCACTTACAAACTCCTCTTCATGGCCTAGTATGTTATACTGTTAACCAAGACTGTTTTCTGAGGTATAGACTCGATATGACAATGAGTTGGGTTTTTTCTGTCCTAAACACTTGAAATCCTTTTGATGGCAAATACCTTTATTCACATGATTCCTTCCTACCTGTAATGAAGGACTGTCTTCATTTCTCATCTTCCCCACTTGCCTCCGATGCCAACTCCAGAGTCAGCTCAAAAGACACCTCTCTGAAGCCTTCCTCAATTTTTTCAGTTAGAAAGTGGGACTCTCTCCTCTGCTTCTGGTAACTTAACTCTTCTTAGTGGTCTTATTAATTTTGTGTCCCCAGTGAAGGGTCTGATCCTCAACCAATTATGGGATGGCACAAGACAGGGCAGTTTTTCATTTCATTGTGCTTGTTGAGGACAAATTTGCAGCCATCAAAAACAGCAACAACAGGGCCTAGGGCTTATCAAACAATGAAAAGTAATAGATTTAACTGGTTAATGAAAGGATGTTTACTAGCAAAGGAATAATTTTTTTTCAATAACTTTCATGCTCTGGATTGTCCTCTGGGCACATATGATGGTGAGAGGCCAACACATTAATTTGAGGCATTCTAAATGATGTTAGCTCCTATGCATTAATGTGCAAAGTCTTTGCATTAATTAGATAACTTTTATACCTCCTCTTAACATTACAGGTATTCTCTGCTGGTACAGTCTATAGCTGACTGTACTGTTAAACCCAAGACCAGGAAGTATCCAGTGGTTCAAATTCACCAGCACCTCCAGGGGAGAAAAAAGGGCAATCTTCTCTCATTGTTGTTTACTGCTTTGGAAACCTGATGGTTGTTTTTGTTGATAGGTACCCTTGAGTGGGAACCTACTCATAGATGACCCTCCAGCAGATTTTCAGAGACAGGCAATCACACGGAAGGAGACTGTCCATCTTTCTTCTGGGGAGCATTTGGTAGATTCAAATCACATAACTTTGGTTTGACAGCTCAATTCCTTACTACTAAGCCAGGGTTTCCTGGAAACCTGTTGGAGGGATATAAATTGCTAGGCAAAGACAACTTTCTGCTGTCTTTAGACAAAGCTAACATTTTTTTTAAGTTTCCAAATTAGATACAATCTTTGTAAAAGTGAAATAAGAGCTGGTTTGAAAAAAAATTATTATTCTTTTTCTTCATATTTTTCTGTCAAATGACACTAAATTCAGGCCTCGTATGATTTTTTTTTCTCAGATTTTTCTTTTAAGCAGCTAAGGAGCAGTGTGGAAAAGCACATATGCATAGACACAGCTGCTTAGAGGGAAGA
Organism: Elephantulus edwardii; assembly: GCF_000299155.1. Lineage (NCBI taxonomy): Eukaryota > Metazoa > Chordata > Mammalia > Macroscelidea > Macroscelididae > Elephantulus > Elephantulus edwardii. The sequence continues at coordinate 5,478,117 of NW_006399956.1, read as the reverse complement.
AGTGAAGCCATTCCGAGACGCCAGTGCTCTGCAAATCTTGCTAAATTTGGCTGTAAATAGACAATAAGTGCTGAAAACTGTTAGATGTGGCAGTTCCACTCACTTAATTGCAGATACTAGAAATAACAACAAGCAACGGGAGGGGAGAAATAAAAGTGACAAACCCCCAAATCTACTCTCAAACTGGTTTACCCATAAAATGTGTTCTTGCCCTGCAGGTTTGCGTTCATTTGCACCTAAGAGGACTGTAAAAACCAAACTAAATCAAGCCCAATGACCTCAAGTTGATTCTGGCTCACAGCCAAAAACAGAGTAGAACTGCCTGTAGGTCCAATAGCTGTAAATCTTTATGGAAATAGATGGCCACACCTTTCTCCTATGGGCTGCTGTCATTGTGTGCCTTTGAGTCTGAATGTACTCATAGCTGACCCTCCAGAAGGTTTTTAGAGGAAATAATTGCACTGGAGGACATTTCTCATCCTTCTCCTGTAGCATCTCATGGATTTGAACTGAGTGCTTTTGGGATTGCAGTACAGCTTCTTAATACTAGGCCACCAGAGCTCCCTTGTGGAGGATAGTGGGTGCAAACTGCCAGATTTTTAGTTAGTAAATTAATGCTTTCACTAAAACACCACTGGAGAACCTATCAGGACCTTATTGATCTATATGTGATACTGAGAGATATTAATGTACCATTAATATGTGTTAATACTATTCATATTCTTACTTATTCATAGTTCAGTTGCCAGTTGCCTTTAGGACCTGCTTAAGAATCTAGTTCAAGGCGAGCTCTGGTGACCTAGTGGCAGGAAGCTGCACTGCAATCCTAGAGGTGCACGGTTCGAGTCCACCGGATGCTCTGCTGAAGAAGGAGGGGCAATCTCCTCCTGTGCCAGTCAGATCTGATTTGACAGCACAGACACACACAAATAATAAAATAAATTTTTTAAAAAAAATCTAGTTCAAGAATTCTTTGTGGTCAAGTGCATGCATACTTAATGCTTTGGCTATAAAGGTGATATAAGTTGAACTCCTCATCTCTAGAAATTCAGTTTAATCAGAGTAAATGTATAGAAATATAGAAAAGATATTTCATTTATTTAATCTAAGAACTCAAAATCCAGCAGAGAGAGGCTCCAAGGGAGAAGAATGAGCAGTCTCCTTCTATGCCATTTACAGTTTTCGAAACCTACGCCTCAGATGTGAGTCAGTTCTGAGTGTATGGCAATGAATTGAACTTTTATTTTTACTTATATTGAAAAAACTCCTATGGAGTGTTATATTAGTGTTGAGCTGCTAACCAAAAGGTCAACAGTTAGAATGCACAAATTTTCCTCCAAAATATAATTACAGCCTCAGAAACTTAATAGAAGGCTGCCGTGAGCCAGATAAAATCAAAGAAGTGGTTTTGATTTTGGTTCAGTTTGTTAATTATAAAAAAATTACAAAATTGTACTTGCATGTGCTCTTCTCTTGATTTTCCTTGAAAATGCACATCTGTAAAAGCACTGTGAGAGTGCACACACACACATTGGTATGTGTCTGAAGACACTGACGTTTATGAAGAAGCAGCAAAAAGAATAAGGATTTAAATATCAGAATAGGTTTTTTCCATTGAAGTATAAAAAATGAACATAAACTTGATATTGAGTTGTCTACAACTCAAAATGACCCTAAACCCTGCTTTATCCTGTGCCAATCTTACTGTCTCTGACACACCTACCCCTATTACACCAGTCACTGAATCAACCCATCTCATCTAGAGTCTTTCTCTCCTGCACTGTCCCTCTACCCTCTCAAGCATAATATCCCTCTCCAAAGCCTGGTCCCACCTTGAAACAAGTCCAAAGTATGTCAGACAAACCTTCAGAAACCTTGCCTCCAAGGAACAGCCTGGTCTCAACCTCTCTAGGATGAATCTTTGTTCTCCTAGCAGTCCATGATATATTCAATACTCTTCTCCACCACCACAGCTCAAAGGCATCAATTCTCCTCTACTATCCCTAGTCATTGTCCAGTTTTCTGATGCATAGCAAGTCATTTAAAAGATTAGCTTTTAAAAAACAAACAAACAAAAAAACCTAAACAATCCACAGGCTGGAGTGGCATGGATTTCCAAGGCTAAAATTCTTTACTGAATATTACCCATCTTTCTCCAGAGCAGCAACTAGTAGACTGATGTTGATCATGTCTAAGTAGTTTCAGGATAGGAGTATATTTTAAACTCAGAGAATTATATTCTTGAAAATGGAGCACAGAGAACATACACAATCTAGAAGACAAATAATTGAGACACGAAGTTAATATTATAAAATTACTCACCCATGATAGCCTAGACAGGTCACTTAAGGCCAACAAGTAGATCCAACCTATAAGACAGAGGAGAATTTCCCCATGGGTTTCTGAATTTTTATGGAAGCAGATTATCTCGTTTTTCTCCCATGGAGCAGGTTGCAAGTTTGAACCACTTATGTTTACTTTAGGTTAGCAGTCCAACAAGCAGAATTGTTGATCTACTTCCATAAATGACTACACATGCTAAGCTGCTACCCAAAAAGTTGATAATCAAATCCAGCCTTCTAAGATTTATAACTGCAAAATCTTGGTGGAAAGCTATTGTTGAATAATTGTCAGAAATAATGGCAGGGTAGTGGGTATTTGGCTTTTTTTTAGACGAGTATATTCTATAAACTTTGAGAGACATTGAGGATCTACCTTAAAACTCAAGAGAAAAGTAAACACTGTGAAATGATGTAAGAGGTTGTTACACAAAGGAACTATATCTAGGTGGGGAGTTTGCTATAAGCAGCCAATGAACAGAAATCCTCTAGAGACACAATCAAAATGCTTTAATGAGACTTGATTCCCTGGAGGAAAATGGATTGGTTTAGTGTTCTTTTAAAATTTTTTTATTGTGATTTTAATTAAAGTTTATAGAAATGTTGGGTTTTCATTCATTCATAGATGCACATTTTCCTCCCTCTCCCTCACTTCCCCTGCCTCCCCCTAATTCACTTTGTAATTCACTTCTTGTTCCAGATTGTTAATTGTAATACATATAATGGTTAATCATATATTCCTTTCAGACAGTCCTTTCCTTCATCTGTGCTTCTGCAGTGTTCATTATCTAAACACCCTTTTCCTCTCATGCTATTGCAATCCTATTTTATAATTCTTTATAAAATATTACAGTATTTTTCCTTTTGTGATTGAGATATTTCACTCAATATGTCTTCTAGACTCATCAAAGTTGTCCAGTGTTTTTTAAGTTCATTGTTTCACAATTTTGTGTAATATTCCATTGTGTGAACATACCACAGTTTTCATATCCATGCCTTTGCTAACAGGCAGTCGGACTACTTCAATAAATATGGGTGTGCATAGATCTATTTGCATCACAGCTCTTATTTCCTTAGTGTATATTCCTGGTAGTGAAATAGTTGGATCAAGTATTTTAATTTCCAAATTTTTGAGAAAGCTCCAGATCACTGTCCAAAATGGTTATACCATCTTACATTCACACCAACAGTGAGTGAGAGTTCCAATCTCTCCACATCCTTGCCAGCATTTGTTGTCTGCTGCCCTGTTGAACTTCCCTATTGTTGCTGAGATGAGATGCTATCTCATTGTTGTTTTGACTTGCCTCTCTCTGATAGGTAGGGATTTTGAACATTTCTTCATATGTTGGTTAGCCATCTCTATTTCTTCTTTGGTGAAGTGTCTTATTCATATTCTGTGCGCATTGTGTGATCAAGTTATGTGCCATTTCTTTGTTCAGGTCCTGAAGTATTCTATAAATTTTAAATTTGAGTCCATTATCAGATAGGTCTTTGCCAAATTCTTTTTCCCAGTCTGTGAGTTCCCTTTATATCCTTTTGGAGGTTTTTGTATAGAAATTTTAATTCTAGAATACCTCCTTCATCTATTTTATCTCTCCTGGTTCTAGGGTTTTAATTATGCTTGGAAGCCTGTCCATGTTGTAGATTAGGGATTCTAGAGTTGTTCCTATTTTACCTCTGATGAACTTTATACCTTTTTGGCTTTACTCCTAGGTCCCTGATCCATCTTGAGTTGGTTTCTATGTATGGTGTGAAGTGGGGGGGTTTGCTTCAGGTGGATTTGTTTGGTTTTATTTTTTAGGATGGTTTTCTAATTTTGCCAGCATAATTTATTAAAGAGGCTGTCACTTCCCCACTTTACACATTTTGTCTCATTGTTAGAGACCAGTTGAGCATAGGTATATGAGTTGATTTCCGGCTTCTAAATTCTAGTCCACTGATCTAAGTGTCCATTGCTGTAACAGCACAATGCTGCCTCGATCACTACGCTTGTGTAGTAGGATTTGAGATCAGGAAGTGTGATGCCCCCTATCTTGTTTTTCTTTTTCAGTGGTGCCTTTCTTATTCAGTGTCTCTTTCCATTCCAGTTGAAACTGGGAATTGTCTTTTCCATCTTGTTGAAGAATGGAACTGGTAACTATCTTGGGATTGCATTGAACTTGTAGATTGTTTTTTGTAGGATTGTCATTTCACAATTGAGTCTTCCAGTCCACGTGTATGGTATATTCTGCTATTTGTCAAGGTCTCTTTTCTGTTTGTTTTTTATAAAAAAAAAAACAGCAACTAGAAAACATTACTATAAGTCTTTTGTAGCTCTAGTTAGATTTGTTCCTCGCTATTTCATCTTACAATTAGCAATTTGTAATAGGTATTGTTTTTATTTCCTTTTCTGTGTTCTCTGTGTTGTTGTAGAGAAATCCAACTGATTTTTGTTATGTTGACTTTTTATCTTGCTACTTTACTGAATTGGGCAACTATGTCCAACAGTTTTCTGACCGATTCATTAGGGTTTTATAAGTATACTGTCATACATTTGCATAAAGAGATAGTTTTACTTCTTCTTTGCTTATCTGGATGTCTCTTATTTCCTTCTCTTGCCTTATTGCTCTCACTAAGACTTCCAATAGAATATTGAAGAGGAGTGATGATAGTGGAAATTCTTGCCTAGTTCCTGTTCTCATGGGGAATTTCTTTAATATTTTTTCTTTGAGAATGACATTGGCTCTTGATTTTGTGTATATACATCTTTACTATGTTGAGGAAATGTCCCTCTATTCTTATTTTGCTGATTGTTTTAATCAGTAAGAGGTGTTGGATTTTGTCAAAGGCCACAAAGCTCTGGTGGTGCAAATAGGTTGTCAGTTCAGCTCTGCAGGTAAAAGATCTGTTGATATATTTCCATAAAGAAAACCCTCTAGGGAAGTTCTACTCTGCCACCTGGGATCTATGAGTTGAGTTTATAGCAACTGACAACAACAAAACCAGTTACCTAGCTGGTACATGTTTTTAGTAAATAATTGTTAAAATAGCATGGACATCCATCAATATGCAGTCTAATAAACCCTAGATAATTAGGGCTATGTTACATGTCATGATTTAGCACCATACCAGAGAAGTTCTCCTTCTAGAAGCCTAGATATTTGTTGCCAATCTTCAAAAATCAACACTAGTTACAAGGATCATTGTCACAAGTTAAGCTATTCCTAAGAACTACCTTAATGATGCAAAAAAGCCTTACAATCATGACACACATTAATGGTGGAAATGGTGATTTATATCTTTTCATATAATTCCATGATAATTTGGGGATGTTTTTGCATAATCTTTCTTTTATAATTGCAAATATCACTGAGTAATCATTTGAGTGCAGTTTTACACTCTGGTCAAATGAATTTTAAAAATGTCTTAAAGATTCAATCTAGGAATGAAATAAATAAATTAGTATGTGTAGATTTTGTAATCATCTGGGTATTGTACTTTCTTTAATCTGAGCAGATTTTATAATCTTGATCAATAATCTTGGCATGCGGCTAGTATACTCCCTAATTATGGGTAAGAAAAGTGGGTTCTCAGTATTTATAATGCTTCAATGAATAGAAACTATCTGGACCGTTACACATTTGGAGCTAAAGAACTTTATCCTGAAATTTAGCAGTACTGAAAGGTATCCAGAAAAATAAAGTCAAAACACTACCCCTTGTGAGATAACTACAGCATCCACTATAATCAACACATACACTATTGCTGAATGTATTTCTAAGGCAACTTTTAAATCAATTGGAATGAATTTAAACAGATTCATTTATCTGGAAAAATTTAAACCTTGTGGGGCAGCCTGTTAATGGAAAATAATATACTATCTTTGAGGCAAGGTTTGGCTGCCTTGATCTAAGAAAAATGCTGGAGCTACCTTAAGACTCAGTCCTTAGAATGCTTTACATACATTCCAAACTTGGGGATATATAATCTATATATCTATATATCTATATATATATGACACATCAGGACTACAAAGTATCTCCCCACCCTTTCTGTTCTGGCTCATTAACATTTTAAAAATTCAGTCTGTTCTAGATTCACTTTGTTAACCATGACTAAATAGCTTTGAACATATTTTTCACTCTCAAATTTATATTTCAACCTCAAATTTATATTCTATAGCAATTTCAACTGAAGGAACATGGTTTACATAGAAAATAATAATTGCATTTTTATATTAAGGTGAATTTATTCATGTTGATATTTTGTGACTAATTTTGGATGCATAACAAGTTGTTTCTTTCTATTCATTCTACAAATTTCTAACCATACTTAAATCTAAAATGATAATGATATTCTATTTCAATCTGTTTCAAAATATTTTAATGCAAAGAAAAATACGATGTAAAGTACACTATTTCTTTTCATTCCAATTTTTAAGAAATAAATTAGAACTTACTGTAGTATAGTCACTTTAAAAATACTTTTAAATTTTAAAAAATGCCTCTTGTATGTAAAATTAATTCTAATGTTTTGTAAAAAGCAGGCCTGAGTAATGGAGAGGGAAAGAAAAGATGTATGATACAGGTGATCCAACAGAATGTGGAAATTACTGAACAACTGCATTAATATCACATGCAATGAAAATACGGTTGTAGCTCTGGTGGCCTAGTGGCAAGATGCTGCACTGCAATCCCAGAAGTACATGGTTCAAATCTACCAGATGCTCTGCTGGAGAAGGAGGGGGCAATCTCCTCCTGTACCAGTCAGATCTGATTTGACGGAACACGTAAAAATAATACAATAAAAAGGGGAAAAAAGAAAATTCTGTTGAAGAATAATTTTTAAATGGCTAGAACAGTAGGTAGACAGAGAACTGCCAGACGTTCAAGATAGATTTAGAAAAGGTCATGGCAGTGCATCTAAATTCCAAAATCAATCTCCATAATAGTCTATGTGTTTCCTACTGCCAAAGGGGCCCTTTAGAGTAGTGAGAGAAGATCTTCACCCTGAA
>NW_006399956.1:5468105-5469120 GCF_000299155.1 Elephantulus edwardii | reverse complement strand
AATGTGTAAATTGCTTTTGGTAGTATTGCCATTTTCACAACATTGAGTCTTCCTATCCATGAGCAAGGGATATTCTTCCACTTTTCAAGAAGGAGCAAACTTTTGGCAAAAGAAAATATTTTGGAGAAAGTGAAGCCGGAGTGCTCTTGGGAGATGAAGATGGTTCCTGCGCAACCAGACCAGGGCCAACAGGAGCAGCCTCCACAGCAGCAGCTGCAGAGAGAAGCACACCTGACATGAGACAGAGCTGACTTTGGGACTGCTACCCCCAAGAACTAGTGCTGGAAACCTCTGCCCAAGTTTGTTGGAGGACTTGAGTGGAGGGGCGGACATCATAACTGGCAGTTTTGTTAACAATGATCTAAAGCTACACATTTCAGAAGCTGCCCTGACTGAGGGATAGTATCCTGCTGCCAACCTGAATTATAGCTTCCCTCATAAAACGCAAAATAGTGAGGGGGAAGGGAAAAAGGACTTTTGTTGTTGTTGTTTCGTGCGGTTGAGTCGCTTGTACAACAGCTCTAAACTCTGCTCTGTCCTGTGCCAATCTCATTGTCTCTGACACACCCATCCCAATTGCCCCAGTCACTGAATCAATCCATCTCCCAGAGGGCCTTCCCCTCCTGAGTCCCTCTCCAAGGACCGGTCCCCCCTTACAACATGACCGAAGTATGTCAGATAAAGCCTCAGAATTCTTGCCTCCAAGCAGCCCGGTTTGACCCTCTCCAGAATGAATCTGTTTGTTTTCTTAGCAGTCCATGACACTCTCAGCACTCTTCTCCAACCAAAGCTCAAAAGCATCAATTCTCTTTCTATCCTCCCTGGTCATTGTTCAGCTCTCTGATGCATAACAAGTGATTGCAAAGACCATGGCCTGTACCAGATGCACCTTAGTCTCCAGAGACACATCATTGCTCTCGAGTACTTTAGAGAGGTCCCTAACAGCAGACTTTCCCATCGCAATATGTCTTTTAATTCCCTGGCTGCTGGTGCCAAGAGTGTTGACTGTAGAGCC
>NW_006399956.1:5458346-5467549 GCF_000299155.1 Elephantulus edwardii | reverse complement strand
AGTTCTCTGCTGATGTGCTGTTCCAGTCGTTTTTGGATAATCTTCAGCAGAATCTTGCTTGCATGTGAAATCAACAATATTGTTCTATAGTTTCCATACTCTGTTGGGTCACCTTTCTTTGGAATGGGAACAAATATAGATCTCTTCCAGGCAGTTTGCCAAGTGGTTGTTCTCCAGATTTCTTGACACAACTTGGTGAGCATGTCCAGGGCAGCATCTGTTAGCTGAAATTTGTCAATTAGTATACCATCTATTCCTGGGACCTTATTTTTTGCTATTTCTTTCAAAGCAGGAGTGTACATATACTAACTGGAAATACTTACTTAGAAAGAAATCCCTATATTAAATACATTGGAAAAAGCTTTCTATATCATTATCTCTCATCATCACTCATTGTCATGGAGTCAGAATCAACTCCTAGCCAATCTCCAAGCAGGTTTTCAGAGGCTGTAAATTGCACAGAAGGAGATTTCCCATTTTCCTTCTGAGGAACAGCTGATGGAGTCAAATTGCCTGCCTTTTGGTTGGCAGTGCAGCTCCTTATAGTGCCCTAATCAATGGCAATATGTTATTAGAATACTTAGCAGTAATCTAAAACTGATGATAAATTTTCTCATAAAACATGAGAAATACAAAATGTTACATATCATACCCCATGCATCAATAAATAATACTTTAAATATTTACTCAGTTCTATGTTGAAAGTTGCCATAACGTTTAATAAATGTATTGTTACTAGTTGTTGTTGTTATGTGCTGTCAAGTCACTTGCAACTCATAGCAACCCTATGTACGAGAGCCCTAAACCCTTCTCTATCCTGTGCCAATCTCACTGCCTCCGACACACCTATTCCCATTACCCCAATCACTGAATCGATCCATCTCATCAAGGATCTTCCTCTCCTGCGCTGTCCCGCCACTCTCCCAAACATGATGTCCCTCTCCAAAGACTGGTCCCTTCTTGCAATATACCCGAATTATGTCAGACGAAGCTTCAGAATCCTTTCCTCCAAGGAGCAGCCCCATTTCACCCTCTCCAGGATGAACCTGTTTGTTCTCCTAGCAGTCCATGGTATATTCAACACTCTTCTCCAACATCACAGCTCAAAGGCATCAATTCTCTATCATAACTAGTCACTTCCCAGCTCTCTGATGCATAACATGCAATTGTGAAGACTATGGCCTGCATCAGGCACACCTTAGTCTCCATCTTGATGTTGTTGCTCTTCAGTACTCTGGAGAGGTACTTGACAGCTGACTTTCATGATGCAATTCATCTCTTGATTTCCTGCTGGTACCAAGAGTGTTGATTGTGGAACAAAGCAAACCAAAACTGTTAACAATCTGAATATCTTCATCATCAGTAGTGATGCTGTCAGTTGGCCCTGTGGTGAGAATCTTTTTTTTTTTATGTTTAGCTTCAATCCATATTGAAAGCTGCAGTTTTTGACCTTCTGCAGCAAGTGCTTTCAGGTCTTCTTCAGTTTCAACAAGGAGGGTTGTGTCATCTGCATAACGCAGATTGTTGATGAATCGTCCACCAATCCTGATGCCACACTCCTCCTCGTACATTCCACCATCCCAGATGTTCTGTTCTGCTCACAGATTGAAAAGGTATGGAGACCGAACATCCCTGAAGGACGGACACCCTTCCTGATTTTGAACCACACAGTGTCTCCTTGCTCTGTTCTAACCACTGCCTCTTGGTTCAAGTATGTTGTTGTTGTTCTTTTTTTTTTAATTTTTTAAATTTATTTTGTGTGCATGTACCATCAAATCAGATCTGACTGGTACAGGAGGAGATTGCTCCTCCTTCTCCGGCAGAGCATCTGGTGGATTCGAACCGTGTACCTCTGGGATTGCAGTGCAGCCTCTTGCCACTAGGCCACCAGAGCTCCCCTTGTTCTTGATAAGTGCCATCGAGTTGCAAGTGACTCATAGCGACCCTATGAAGGAGAGTTCTCAATGCTTGGGTGTCTTTCATCCTCTCTCCAGATTCATAGGGTTTCCGGAGTCAAGCTGTCATGGAAGTGGATGCCACTCCTGCTTCCAAGTTTGTTTTAATTGGGGAGCTCCACCCCACTATGTCCACATTGGGTAAACAACCATTAATGCATCTGACACATCAGTGTCACAGTGTTCAGCCTCACAGCAACCACAATTACCACTGTATGGCAACTTGTACACCAGGACTGTATGATCTAGAGGAATGTCTGAACAAAAATAATGCCTGCGGCCCTTGGGCCCTTCAGGGTCTTACCATCTCAGCACACCCAATTGCTGGCAAATTCTGGACCCCAGACCCCCAGTTCATCTGGCAAGTCCACTCTGCCAACCCTCATGTGGAGCAAGAAGAACACTACAAGTGTCTGGAGCCCTCATACCTGCCACTCCTCTGGTTCAAGTATAGGTTTCACATAAGTACAATCAAATGTTTGGGGAGTTTCCTTCTTCTCAGAGTCAACCACAGTTTGTTGAGATCCACACAGTCAAAAGCTTTTGCATAGTCAATGAAACATAAATATACTCTCTGCTTTCTGACAAGATCCATCTAACATTAGCTATAATATCCCCAGTACCACCGCCTCTTCTAAACCCAGCCTGCACATCTGGCAGTCCTCTGTTGATGTGTTGCTCCAGTCGTTTTTTGGATAATTTTCAGCAGAATGTTGCTTGCATGTGATATTAACGATATTGTTAGATAATTTCCGCTCTCTATTGGGTCACCCTTCTTTGGAATGGGAACAAATATAGATCTCTTCAAGTCAGTTGGTCAGGTGGTTGTCCTCCAGATTTCTTGGCACAACTTGGTGAGCTAAGGTAGCATCTGTTTGTTGAAATACGTCAATTGGTATGCCATCAACTCCTGGAGCCTTGTTTTTGCCAGTTCTTTCAGAGCAGCTTGAACTTCCTCCTTCATCACCACAGGCTCTTGCTCATACATTGTTTCATGAAATTCTTCTGTGTCTACCAATTTGTTTTTGTACAATGATTCCGTATACTCCTTCCATCTTCTCTTAATGCTTCTTGGATCATTTAACATTCTGTCCAGACCATTCTTAGGTATTTCCACTTGTGGCTTTAATTTGTTTTTCAATTCCTTCAGCTTAAGAAACGTTGAGCAGGTGTGGCCCTTTTGGTTTTCTGATTCCAGCTCATTGTACATTTCTTTATAATTCCTTTGTCATCCCGAGCTGCCCTTTGAAATTTTCTGTTCAGCTCTTTAATTTCTTGATTTCTTCCTTTAACTTTGGCTTCTTGGCACTCTACTACAATATTCAAAGTCTCATCTGACATCTATCTTGATCTTCCTCTTCTGCCTTTTGCATTCTTCATGGATGATATTCTTGATATCCTCCCACAGCTCATTTGGTCTTCGCTCATTGGTGTTTAATGCTTCAAATATGTTCCTGAGATGGTTTTGAAATTCAAGTGGGATGGACTTCAGGTCAAATTTTGGTTCCTGTGGATTTGATTTTATTTTCTTCAGCTTCAGCTTGAACCTGCATATGAGTAGTTGGTGGTCTGTTCCACAATCAGCCCCCGGCCTAGTTTTCACAGCTGATATTGAGCTACTCTTGCAATTCTTTCCACAGATGTAATTGATTTGATTCCTATGCTTACCATCAGGTGAAATCCATGTGTATAACCTGAATTTGTGTTTCTTATAAAAGGTATTTGCAATGAATAAATCATTGAATGTACAGAATTTTACAAATATAGACTTAATTAATATATAAGTATGTAATTCATTAAAAACAATATTTCAAAAATATTAAATTAAAAGAATGTCCTCTATTTTTTTTTCATTTAAGATACCTGTATTGTCTCCAAAATTATTTTCAAGCCTGAGAAAGCTCTCTCAACACTGGCCTGAGTACCTCATACACTCAGAACTGCTTCAGTGATTTCATATGACAGGAGAATTGTGAGTGATTTTCTTTCAAAATTCAAGGATACTTTTCTCCCATCTCAATTCTTTATATACCATCGAAGTTTGTGAATATAGAGTCAATATTAACAGCATAGTTCTTTCATCTCAACTTAAATATTTTCCTTTCATCTTGGGGAAGGAAAATATTTTAATATCATCATTTGAAATAAGAGCATTTCCTGAATTGTTGTTCTTTGTGATATTTACAAATTATTCCTTTTTGGATTTTTCTGTCATGTCTCAAATGTTTCTAAAATGTAATATGGCCTTTACCTTAAAATCAGAATGAATTTGAATTTTATAACAAAGATCTCAATAAACTTCTACTATGCTACCAATTTTAATGATTTCTTTCCCAACATTAATATATTCACTATGTTTTCCTGATGTATCATTCAGAATTCTTAATTTTAACTGCATTTCAACTCACACTGAAAACGTCCCTCATGATTAATAGTTCACATTGCAATCTCATTGTAACTTTCTTTAAAAGTTTCAAAGTTTCTAGAATTAGTTTAGCAAATGCCAACTTGTCATTAAAATAAAAGTATCTCAATTACAGGTATGATGTCAATTTCAACTCATACTTGAACTCAACTTCCCAGTTGATGTTCCAAACAATCTTTATGGAAGCAGACTCTCACATTTTTCTCCCACAGAGCAACTCTTAAGTTTGAACTGCAGGTTTTCCCATTAATATCTGAATGTTTTAACTGTTGTGTCACCATAGCTCTTCCCATTTGTTGTTGTTAAGTCTTGTTGATTCAAGCATGATTCACAGTGACACTATGAACAATAGACTTGAGCCCTTCCTATTCTATGCCATCCTCACAATCTCTGACACACTGCCATTGCTGTAATCACTGTTTCAATCCTCCTGGTTGAGGGTCTTCCTTTCTTTCACCAACCCTCCACCTTCCCAAGCATGATGTCCCTCTTTAAGGAATTACCTCTCCTAGCAACATGCCCAAAATATGTGGAGAGAAAACTTTATCATCTCTACCTCTAAGGAGCACTCTGACCTTCTGCAAGACATATTTGTTTGTTCTTTTGGAGGTTCATTGGGTACTCTTCTCCAAAACCACAGGTCAAAGGCATCAATTCTTTGACTGCAACCCTTATTCACTGCCCAGATTTCAGCAGCATAGCAAACAATTGAAAAGACCATACCCTGAATCAGGCTCACCATAATCCTCAAAATTACATAGTTGTTTCTCAATAATTTGGAGAGGTCTCTGACTGTAGACTTTTCCATTTCAATGTGTCTCCTGATTTACTGACTGCTGGTAACCAAGTGTATTGACTGTGCAACCAAGTAAAAAGAAGTTTTTGATAGTTTCAATCCATTTGCCGCTAGAAAACTAATATATTATTATTCTCAGTCAATATATAGTAGCCATTCTTTAATGATCTTCAGCAGTATTTTGCTCACATATGATATTAATGATTTTTTTTATAGTTTCCACATTCTTTGGATCACTTTTCTTGAGAATGGGAACAAATATAAACTTCTTTCAATCCATTGGCCAGACAGCTGTCCTCCAGATTTTCTGGCATAGACTGTGAGTGCACCCAAGTATACATCTCTTAATTGAAACAAGTCAGTTGATATCCCATCAATTCCCAGGGCCTGATTTTTTGGCCAATGCCTTCAATGCAGCTCTCACTTCCTCCTTCATAACCGTTGGCTCCTAATCATATGGTACTTCTTGAAATTTTTCAATACCAATCAGTTAATTTTGATACAGTGATTCTATGTATTCCCTCCCTCTTCTTTTGATGCTTCAATATTATGACTCGAGGTTTAAATTTGTTTTTCAATTATCTCAGCTTGAAAATCTAAAAAGTGTCTAGAACAGTACATATAGGGAATTGCCAGAAATTCAGTCAGGATTAGAAGAGTCTGTGGCACCACAGATACCATTGCTGATGTTAAATGGATCCTGGCTGAAAGCAGAGAATACTAGAAGAATGTCTATTTGTGCTTTATTGACTATGCAAAGGCATTTGGCTGTGTGGATCATAACAAGTTGTGACTGATCTCAACTTAATTGTGAGGGTGTACAGGACTGGACAGGGCTTCGTTCTCTTGCACCTATGAGTCATAGAATCTAGAAATGACTTGACACGTCTAAAACAACAAAAAGGTAAGTTTTCTAGCATCTTATGTATACAATTTCATCTTTTTGGGCAAACCAGTAAAGATTTCCTTAAATTTCTCTTCTGAAAACTTCTTCCAGTTCAGCGCCCTTCTGTGCCTTGTTAATAGCTAATAGGCGCATGTACACAGCATACTTTATATTGGTCAACATTTTCTTATAGTCTTTGTCACGTTCCCTTTCTCTGCAAAGTTTAATGTCTGCAAGTCAGAGTGAACTAAATCAGAGTCTTCAAATTTACCATTTTCTTCTGTGTTATTTGCTTTAACCATCTTTTTTTTTTTAAATCAGCAAACTTAATTCTATCAGAGCTATTATCTGGTTATAGAACAAACCTGTTGTAAATTAATGTTGTTTGTCTCTAAAATTTTACATAGAGTGCTTTTTATGTAAGGAACTGTTTGACTTTCTTTTAATTCTTTCATTCTCAGTGTCAACAGATATATCTTATTGTCTTATATGAAATGATCTTTAATTCCCAGAATTGACTTACTCTATGGACTGGGAACATTCGCTTTCAAAGAGAATATCTGGGTTTTTTCTAGACCTCTACTAACTTTACAAATAAGTCTTAATGACAAGTGAGGTGCCATTTCTCTAACATTCTGAGTTAATTAAAAAATGTTGACCAACTGAAGCAATAATTTGATTTAAATTTTTACAGAATCCTGAATATTCAATTACTTCAGATGAATAATCCTAAAAATTTTGTAGAGAGTGTTGGCAACTAATTCAACATGTTGTTGTTGTTGTTATGTGCTGTCGAGTCACCTGCAACTCATAGCGACCCTATGTACAATAGCCCTAAACCCTGCTCTAATCTGTGCCAATCGCATGGCCTCTGACACACCCATCCTGATTATCCCAGTCACTGAATCAATCCACCTCATAGAGGACCTTCCCCTCTTGTGCCATCCCTCCACCCTCCCAAGCATGATGTCCCTCTCCAAGGACCTGTCCCTCTTTGCAACATGCCCAAAGTATGTCAGACGAAGCCCTAGAATCCTTGCCTCCAAGGAGTTGCTTGGTTTAATCCTCTCCAGGATGAATCTGTTTGTTTTCTTGGCAGTCCATGGTACATTTAATCCTCTTCAACATAAGTATGGACAATTATTTTTCTAGTTTCATAATCAGGCCTTCTGGAATGGCGAACGTGTCTAATGCTTTTTGTTGCTATTTCAAAACTCTGCTGACACTTCAATCTTCTTTGTCTTCTTGCATGCACTGCATTGTATTGACTGTATGGTTAGTTACATTTCAGGTGACTCTCTACACTTGCTGCATGGTCTTCAGCCATATCTATGTCGTACATTTTATACAAACTTTTATCATTTCATAATTTAAAAATATTCAACATATCTACAAAAAAATATTCTACATTCTGCTTTGGGAAATAGTGACTGGAGTCTTAAAAGTTTTAAAGTGACATCTTGTCTAGAGTTAAGAATTATGAGGAAAACCAAAGATTCGTGAAAACAGTATAAGTGACTACTGGACCACATGAGCTCAGCTTTCATAACTGGGAGACAGGAAAAACAAGATGCTTCCCAGCTACCACTGCTGACAGCTCTGAAAAAATCACTACAGAAGGTCCTGGGAGGAGTGGGAGTAAAGTATGGAACAAAAGTCAAAAGGCATAAAGAACTGGCTTACTGATAAGATAGAGACTAGAGATCCTATGAGATTATGGCCCTTAGTATCCCTTCAAGACTGGAGCTGAACTTGCCCCAGCAAGTTTTACTCAAAATATGAACAAATGTATAAGGAGAATAGCAACACCTGGAGAAATGAACTCCTCAGAACAATCAGCCACTCCAGATAAAAGGAACAACATTTGCCCAAAGTCAAAGGTCAGAAGCCAAGAAGGATAGGAGAGAGGGGGAAATGGGAAACTCAACTGACCTATGATTCGTCTCATGTAACAGCAGATAACATCTGTAGAGCCAGCAGCCCAGCCAGACCAGTGAATTGTGGCCTTCCTAGTTATGTGCTACAGAAGCATTAGACACAGGCATCAGATGCAAAGGAAACACAAATTGTCCAGTGGTCTTGCTTGCAACTTAAAAAAATTGTCATTGAATTGAAAATAGTGGAGGAAAAAGACATGTTCATCCTGTTTTTGTTTTTATTTATTTATTCTTAATTTTGATTCAGGTTCAGAAAATCTTTTTTTTTTCTTTATAAATTTTTGCTTTAGTTTCCCTTTGGAGAAAATGTCAATTCACCCCCACCCACCCCCATTTTTAATTTTCAGTTCTATTCCAGTTCAAAACTCCGGAACAAATTAAAGGTGCCCCATAGTGTTTCTTAGGTTGTAATCTTTATAGGAGTAGATCACTAGACCTTTTCTCCTGATAAGCTGCTGGTGAGTTTGAACTCTTGACTCCCCAAGTAGCAGTCACACATTTAATTATTATACTATGTTGTTGTTGTTGTTGTTAATTGCCTTCATAGTGACCCTATGAACAAAAGGCCTGATACCCTTCTACAACAATCGACAGTTATCGAAGTTCATCGAATGAGAGGTACAAATTACATATATAAATTCTTCTGGATTTGCAAACTTATGTAAACTTACATTTTTACATTTTCTCAACATTCCCCTATTGGGTTATTTTTTTTTTCCCTCCCTCCCCACCTTCCTCAACCTATTCACTCTTCTCTTTGAAAAGTAAAAGAAAAATTCTTTCGTTGTTATACAATCCCTCCCCCCAAGTCCACTCCACCATGCAGCCTTCACTCTGAACCCCTGTAATGATAATAATACCTAATCATATATCATTCAAAATTGGGAAGGGCTTACGCCAGGGATGCATCTTATCTCCATACCTTTTTAACATATATCCAGAACAGATTATCCGGGAGGCTGGGCTCTATGAGGAGAAATGTGAGGTCAAGATTGGTGGACGATTTATCAACAATCTGCATTATGTGGATGACACAACCCTGCTTGCTGAAACTGAAGACCTGAAGCGCCTGCTGCAGAGGGTCAAGGACTGCAGCCTGCAATATGGATTGAGGCTCAATGTCAAGATTCTCACCACTGGACCAATTGGCAGCATCAGGATGGATGGTGAAGAGATTGAGATTGTACACAGCTTTAGCTTGCTT
>NW_006399956.1:5457203-5458246 GCF_000299155.1 Elephantulus edwardii | reverse complement strand
AATGAATGGAAACCCAAAATCTCTGTAAATGTTTATGAAAATTAATAAAATATAGAAAAAAAAGTAAAAAAAAAAAAAGAAAGAAAAGGTCATGGCACCAAACTATAAATGCGAATATCACATGGATTTTGGGTGAAAGCAAAGAATACCAGAAAAATGTCTATTTGTGCTTTATTTATTGACTATGCAAAGGCATTTAACTATGTGGCTCATAACAAATTTTGGGTAACGTAAAGAACAATGGAAATTCCAGAACACAATTGTGCTCATGTGAAACCTATACCTAGACCAAGAGGTTTTTGTACAAACAGAGCAAGGGAATACTACATGTTTTAAAATTAAGAAAGGTGTGTGTCAGGGTTGTATCCTTTCTCCTTACCTACTCAATCTGTATGCTGATTCTTATTCAAGAAGCTGGACTCTATGAAGAAGAATGTATCATCAGGATTGAAGAAAGCCTCATCAATAACCTTTTTTTATGTGGATGACACAACATTGCTTGCTGAAGATGAGGACTTGAAGCACTTGTTGCAGAAGGTTAAACACTGCAGCTTTCAATAGAAGTTGCATCTCAATGTCGAGAAAACAAAGTTTTTCACTACTGGACCAATAGGCAACACATCATTCTAGATGGAGAAAAGATTTGCACTGTCAGTGACTTCATCTTGCTTGTTTTCACAGTCAGTACACTTGGTATCAGCAGTTAGGAGATCAGGAGATGTACTTCACTAGTAAAGTCTTCAGTCAGAGACTTCCCTATATTACTGAAGACCAATAATATTTGTTTGAGGATTAAGGTGCACCTGAATCAGACCTTGGTCTTTTCAGTCACTTGCTACACATCTGAGAGTTGTACAGTGAGTAAGGATGACATAAGAATAATTGATGTCTTTGAGCTGTGGGATCAGAAAAGAGTACTGAAAAGCCATAGGAATGCCAAAAGAGCAAACTTTTGAGTCTTAGAAGGTCCCATTCATCTATGTTATCTTCTCCTGGTTGTAGCTTTTCCAGGATACTGGGAAGACTGTTTATGTTGTGGATTA
>NW_006399956.1:5448693-5455613 GCF_000299155.1 Elephantulus edwardii | reverse complement strand
GACTGGGATAATTGGGATGGGAGTGTCATAGACAGTGCAATTGGCACAGGACAGAGCGGAGTTTAGGGCTGTTGTACATAGGGTCACTATGAGTTGCAAGCGACTCGACGGCACATAACAACAACAACAACATATCATTTTTAAACAGTTCTCTCCCTCACCTGTTTCAATGCAATATACATTATTTATTCCCTCTTTCTCAGACTCCTCTCAACCCCGATGTCAGTCATGTTTTACAAAGTGGCACTATGCAATATTTGTCCTTTTGTGATTGAGATATTTCACTCAGCATAATGTCCCCAGGGTCATCCATTTTGTATCCTATTTCATGAGTTTTTTTGTTTTTTAATGCAGCATAATATTCCATTGTGTGAATATACCAGAGCTTCTCTGTCCATTCGTTTGTTGATGGGTACTTAGGTTGTTTCCAACTCTTTACTATTGTGAACAAAGCCGCAATAAACATGAGCGTGCATATATCTGCTTGGGTGACAGTTATGGTTTCTTTAGGGTATATTTCCAGTAGTGGAATTGCTGGATCAAGTGGTATTTTTATTTGTAACTTTTTGAGAAAGCACCATACTGCCTTCCATAGTGGTTGCACCATTTTACACTCTCACCAACAGTGAATAAGGGTTCCAGTTTCTCCAAAACCTCATCAGGCCTATTGAGTTTCTTGATATTTCTTTCTCAAATCAGTAATCCCACAGTTTGACCCTTCTCTATTACTCCATTGATGACAACTCCATTCTTTCTATTTCTCTAACACAATCTTTAGCATTTTTCTTAACTCTACCCTTTTCTGCTCACAGTTTATTCTAACCCTTAGCAATTCCACCTGAAGCTTCATAGTATATAGAGAATTTAACCACTTCTCCACACTCTGGTCTAATCCACATCTGCTTCACTTAATTTTTATTATTATTTCTTCACTTCCTTCTCTGCTTGCCTCCACTTGATCTTTCCTTCACACATTGGTCAGAGTGATCCAGTGAAACGCAGAAGGACTGAATCACTCTTTGTTCACCATTCTCCTGTGGTTTTCCCCTGACATTGGAAGTAGAAGCCAATTTGTCATCATGACCCATGAAATCATACTTGATCTGGCACTTTTGTCTCTTTAACACTAATTTCTAAAGCTCTTCCCCTCACACATGCTGCTCTAGCCTTATGGTCTTCCTTGTTGTTCTTTAAGCATAACTGGTCAATTCTTGTCTCAGGACCTTTATACTTGCAGTTTATACTGTGGGTTCTTTCCCCTTCATATGCATGTGGCTTTCTCTTTCATATCGTCAGTGCTGTGCACAAACATTCATCTTCCCTGAGAACACATCAAGACTATCCAGCTGCCTTCTTGCTTTGGCTTTCTATTTTCCTTGGTCATTCTCTAAACATTACTTATTAACTATAATTTATCACATTAAAGATAATAAACTACATTCTTTATGCACTGCTAAAAATGGAAGCTAGCTGACAGTTACAAATGAAAGATGGTGTCAAGGAAGCCATCTCACAATTTTAGAGATGATGGAATGTGAAAAAAGTGTGCATCTAAGACTTGATGAAATAGAATGTTTTATTTATTTCATCTCCCTACCTTGAATGCACACTCCATATACATGTGTGTTTTTATTTGTTTGGTCCCTTACTCTTATCAACTGGTATTTCAGTCAATGCCTAATAAATATTTATTTAATTAATGTTAAAGAAATAAGTAAAAAATGAATAAATGATAGATCCTTATTTGGGAAGAATATGTCTGCTCTAATTGCCTTAGAATATTTAAATCTGCTGAGACAATGCCATGGGAGATGTCTAAGTTTGGTCTGAATTTCCTGGAGTTTTTTAGACACTTCAGGGAAGATAAGCAGCCAGTATTGAGTCTATGTGTATCTGGTGTTAACTAGCTGAAATAAGGCAATGCTATAGTAATCACCACTCTTGGTACTAGCAGCCAGGAAATTAAAAGACAATTGCATTGGGAAAGTCTGCTCTCAGGGACCTCTCCAGAGTACTGAATAGCAACGATGTCAGTCTGGAGACTAAGGTGTGCCTGACCCAGGACATAACCTTCACAATTACTTGCTATGCTTCAGAAAGCTGGGCAATGACTAGGGATGATAGAAGGAGAATTGATGCCTCTGAGCTGTGGTGCAGAAGAAGAGTACTGAATATACCATGGACTGCTAGAAGAACAAACAAGTTTGTCCTGGAGAGGGTGAAGCCAGGCTGCTTCTTGGAGGCAAGAATTCTGAAGCTTTGTCTGACATGCTTTGGTCATGTTGCAGGGAGTGACCAGTCCTTGGAGAGGAACATCATGGTTGGGAAGGTGGAAAGACAGTGCAGGAGAAGAAGACCTGTGATGAGACGGATTGACTCAGTGACTGGGGTAATGGGGGTAGATGTGTCAGAGACAGTAAGGTGGTACAGGAAAAAGCCAGGTTCAGAGCTGTTGTACAGAAAGGGTCTCTATGAGTCGCAAGCAACTCGATGGCACATAACAACATCACTCTGGAGACTAAGGTCCGTCTGATACAGGATATGGTCTTTGCAACCACTTGTTATGCATCAGAGAGTTGGACAAAGACTAGGAAGGCTAGAAGGAGAATTGATGCCATTGAGCTGTGGTGCTGGAGAAGAGTATTGAGGGTACCATGGACTCCTAGGAAAACAAACAGATTCATCCTGGAGAGAGTTAAACCAGGCTGCTCTTTGGAGGCAAGGATTCTGGGGCTTTGTCTGACATTCTTTGGACATGTTGTAAGGAGGAATTGGTCCTTGGAGAGGGACATCATGCTTGGGAGGGTGGAGGGACAGTGCAGGAGGGGAAGGCCCTCTATGAGGTGGATTGATTCAGTGACTGGGGTAATCGGGATAGGTGTGTCAGAGGCAGTGCGATTGGCACAGGACAGAGCAGGGTTTAGGGTTGTTGAACATAGGGTCGCTATGAGTTGCAAATGACTCAACGGCACATAACAACAACAACAACAATAACCTTATCTTGAAGTTTTACCTAGAATATTTCATATAGCCAAGTATTTACTTGATAAGCTCCATATTAGTATTACTCATTTTTCAATTCAAAAGTCACCTTTTAAAGAGGAATTCCAAGATTGCCCAATCTAGAAAAAGCAAGCACCTCTTCCTTGCCCAAGACAATTTTTTTCTTTTCTTTCTTTTTTTTTTTTTTTGCTTCTTTTTTTATTTTTTGGCCTAGTGGCAAGAAGCTGCACAGAAATCCCCAAAGCACACAGTTCAAGGCCACCCAGCCGCTTTGTGGGAGGATGGGCAGTCTTCTCCTGTGCAATTAACTGCCTCTGAAAACCCACTGGAGGGTCAGTTGTGGCTCGGTTCCGACTCTACAGTACACAACCACAACAACAGCAGAAGCATCCTCATTATTAATTTGCATACAATAATTAATATACATTGTTTTATGCACTTATACT
Organism: Elephantulus edwardii; assembly: GCF_000299155.1. Classification (NCBI taxonomy): domain Eukaryota; kingdom Metazoa; phylum Chordata; class Mammalia; order Macroscelidea; family Macroscelididae; genus Elephantulus; species Elephantulus edwardii. The sequence continues at coordinate 5,452,164 of NW_006399956.1, read as the reverse complement.
GTGTTTTATACATTCACATACAATGCACTTTATATAATTAATTACTACTGATCTATACCTATTATTAACCATGATTTCAAGACCCTATTGAATCTTTCCTTCATACATTCACTAACTTCTGCTATCCTAGTGATTTTCTTCCTTCCCTTTTCCCCATCTCTTCTCTTTTTGAACATCTATACACATCTTGTTCAGTTATCCTCCTATTTTTATAATAATGATCTTACGCAGTATTTGTCCATATGAGACTGAGTTACATCATTCAGTATGTTCTCTTGACTCTCTCATATACTATTTTATGAAATCATTGTTCCTTAATATTAAGAAACAATGATTAATACTGAGCATTGTAATTAATTTCAGATGGATCTTGGCCTAAAGCAAAGAGTACCAGAAGAATGTCTATCTGTGTTTCTTTGACTATGCAAAATCATTTGACTGTGTAGATCACAACAAATTGTAGCTAACCTTGAGGAGAATGGGAATCCCAGAACACATGATTGTGTTTATGTTAAACCAATAGTCATAACAGGAAGCAGTGGTCAGGACAGAGCAAGGAAGCACTGCATGGTTCAAAATCAGAAAAGGAGTGCATCAGGGATGTGTCCTGTCTCCATACCTTTTCTATCTATATGCTGAACAGATCACTCTGGAGTCTAGGCTTTATGTGGAGAAGCATAACATCAGGATATGCAGATGACACAACCTTGCTTCCTGAAACTGAGGACGACCTGAAGCACTTTCAAAAGATGAATTGAACTGGGAATATCTGCTGTCAGGGACCTCTCCAGATTATTGAGAAACAAGTCTAGAGACTAACATGTGCCTGGTCTAGGTCATGATATTCATAGTTACTGGCTGTGCATCAGAGACCTGTACAATGACTAAGGATGACAAAAGAACAGTCAATCCTTTTTTTTTTAATAATATTTTTTTTATTGGGAAAAACATATTGGGGGTACAAGGAGGTGAGGGTTGGGGGCGGAAGGGTGAGGATAGGCCAGGATGCAGTTGCAGAGCTGCACAGTTTGGTCGGTGGGGAGAGCAGGTGAAGGAAATGATGAGGGTCCAGTGGGGACCAGATGCTACAGAGGAATGACAAGCATTTTCCAATAGTAATTAAACCAACTGTCTTATTGATTTGGGAATTGGATGCCAACTCTCTGGCTTCTTAAGAACAGTCAATCCTTTTGAGGTGTGATACTGGAGAAGAGTCTTGAACATATCATGGAGAACAAACAAATCTTGGAGAGGATGAAACCAAGTTTCTCCTTGGAGGCTAGGACTTTGGAGCTCTAGATCACTCACTTTGGGCACGTGGCCAGGAGGGACCAGTTCTTAGAGAAGGACATCATGTTTGGAAAGGTGGAAGGATTGCTTAGGAGAGGAAGACCCTGGATGAGATGAATTGGCAGAATAACTAGGATAACAGGGGTAGGTGTGTCTGATTCAGTGACAGTGGCTCAGATAGGGCAGGCTTTAGAGCTGTTGTTCATAGGGTCTCTTTCAGTCACAGGCAACTCGACAGCACATAACAACAACATAGTAATAACTCGCATAGTATCCCATTGTGTGAACGTACCACTATTTCTCAATTCATTCAATTATTGATGGGCATTTGAGCAGTTTCCATTTTCTTGCTATTGTGAACAGCACTGCTATTAACATAGGTGTACATACGTCCATAGGTGTCTCTGTTCTGATTTCTTTGGGGTAAATTCCCAGCAGTGGAATAGCTGGGTCATATGGGATATCTATGTTAAGTTTTCTGAGGAAACACCAAACTGTCTTCCAGAGTGCTTGTACCATTTTACAATCCCATCAGGAATGCATCAGTGTTCCAATCTCTCCACATCTTCTCCAGTATTTATTGTTTGCTGTCCTGTTAAACTTTTCACAACCCATGTATTCTTTATCTCACATCCTTGTTATCTTTTCTTCATAGCATCAGCACTGTATGAAATTATAGTGTGCTTCTCCTATCTCCTGTAACAATGCAATCTCATTAGAAAGGGGCCATTGTATATTTTTTTTTTCTCTGTTGCCAAGCATAGAAGAGTGCTTAGAGCATGGGAAAGATGTAATTGTTTGTTAAATGAATATATGCAGAGTGGCTGTTTAGATGCCAGCAAGTCACGTATGACTCATAAAAACCCTGTGAACAATGCATTTAAACCCTGCCCTATCCTGTGCCATCCTCATCATCTCTGATATACTTAGTCCATTGTTACAGTCACTGTGTCAATACATTTTGTTTAAATTCTCTTAAATCTGTTTCCCCAACCCTGACCTAACAAAGTTCTAGAGAATTCTAAACTTCCTGTGAAGGCCATTGCTTTGAGAAAAGTTATAGATTTCAGTATGATCTCATTACAAAGCAAATAATGTATTTGGGCAAAGGAAACATTAGCCAAAGGGTACCTGTCAAGGCCTTAATAAGGCCTACCTTGTCAAATGAGCAAAATTTTATCAACTCAAAAGTTTAAAGTCATAAGACATGGGGGAAAGTTTATTAGATGATTGGGACCTAGCTGAGTATGTGGTTCAGAGCAAGGATATGAAAATGAGAGTTTTAAGGAACTTGTTTCCTGGAGCTGGGAGCTAAGAATGTAGGAAGAACATAGCTGAATTTAACTTCTTTAAAATTTTTTCCAAGATACAAGAAAGCCCACAGGTGCATACTCACTCTTCTCCTACCTCTCTGCCTTCAGCCCAGGAATTTTTCATCACCTTACAAAAATAATCTCAGGAGGCTGGGCTTTATGAAGAGGAATCTCATCAGGATTGGAGGGAGACTCATCAACAACCAATGTTATGCAGATGGCACTACCCTGTTTGCTGAAATTGAGGTGTACCTGAAGCACTTGTTGCAGAAGGTCAAGGATTGTCGTCTTCAGTATGAATTGAAGCTCAACATCAAGAAGACTAAGATTCTCACCACTGGGTCTATTGGCAGCACCATGATGGATGGAGAAGAGATTAAGGTTATTAAAAGTTATAGCTTTCTAGGATTCACAAGCAACACTCATGGCACCAGCAATCAGGAAATGAAAAGACGAATTGCATTAGGGAAATCTGCTGTCAGAGACCTTTCCAGAGTACTGAAAAGTAACAACATCAGTCTAGAGACTAAGGTGCACCTGATCCCGGCCATGGTCTTCACAATTACTTGCTATGCAACAAAGAGCTGGATAATGACTAAGGATGACAGAAGAAGAATTGATGCCTTTGAGTTGTGGTGCTGGAGATAAGTCTTGGACCACCAAGGAGACAAATAGATCTGTTTTGGAAAGGGTGAAACCAAGTTTATTGTTGGATGCCAGGATTTTGAAGCTATGGCTCACATACTTTTGGCATGTGGCCAGGAGGGACCAGTCCTTGGAAAAGGATATCATGCTCGGAACGGTAGAAATGCAGAGCAGAAGAAGAAGACCCTGGATGAGGTGGATTGATACAGTAACTAGGGCAATG
>NW_006399956.1:5440441-5446258 GCF_000299155.1 Elephantulus edwardii | reverse complement strand
AAAAAAAAAAACTACTTGTGTTGGGGAAATATGCTGTCTAGAACCTCTCCAGAGTCCTGAAGTGCAATGACATCAGTCTACAGAGTAAGGTGCACTTGATTCAGGCCATGGTTTTCACAATTACACTGTTATGCATCAGAGAGCTGGACAATGACTATGGAGAAGAAGAATCGATGCCTTTGAGTTGTGGTGCTGGAGAAGAATGTTGAGCAAACAGATTTATCATAAAGAGTGTAAAACCAGGCTGCTCCTTAGAGGCAAGGATTTTGAAGCTCTATCTACCGTGCTTTAGGCATGTTGCAAGGAGGGACCAGTCCTTGAAGAACGGCACCATGTTTGGAAGGGTGGAGGGACAGCGCAACAGAGGAAGATCCTGGATGAGATGGATTGTCAGTGACTGGGACAATGGGCTAGGAGTGTCAGAGACAATGAAATTGGATCAAGAGAAAACAGCCTCAAAGCTATTGTACCTAGGGTCAATTCCTTTAAAAATATTTTTAAGTACATGTTAGTTTCTTATTCCTTTCTTGTTTGTTACTATATTAGGTTGAAGACAAAGGCTGGTGGTTGCTAAGAGTTGAAGTCAACTCAACAACACATAACAACAACAAAGTGTAAATATTTTTCTAATGTGTACATATAATCTTCTTCTGCAGTTTAAGGTAATTCTTTTTCTGAAGTATCTCAGACAGGGGGTGGAGAGGGGAATATCTATTTAGCATGCAATTTACAAACTAACTCTTCCTGTATTCAGAAAGGGAGCTCTGGGTGGTGAAACTCTAAAAATCTGTACTTAATAAGCTTGCTGAAGAATTTTTAAAAAGCAGCTGTATTTGCTTTAAAGGAGGAGAGGCAGTTTATTGAAAGACCTCTAACCAGCATTTATAAACCAAATTTAGCCAAACCAGTTTGTTTGAATATTTCACCTCCATTTTTCCCACTTTAAATATTCCTAATCCTTATACCTAAAGCTATGAGATCTTTTTCACATATTTCTTTTTTATTTTCTCTGTTACTTATTTTGTTGTTGAGCATTTATACAGCAAAATATACACCAGTGTTTGGGGATAAAATCATGTTAGGAAAGAAAGAGAGGAAGATCCTCAACAAAACGGATTGCCATAGTGACTGTAACAATGGGCTCAAGCATATAAAAAATTACTAGGATTGTGCAAGATCGGCGGGGGTTCTATCTGTTGTTCATAGAATCCCTCGAGTTATTGCCTACTTTAATCTCTGTGAGTTGCTATTATCAATTTGATTCCATATCTGCGGTGGAAGGCCTCTAGATAGCATTTATAAACCAAATTTAGCCTGATAGAGTTCTATCTTATCCTGCCCCATCCTCACAGTATCTGACATAAATGCCCTTTGCTGTAGTCCCTGTGTCAATCCAACTGGTTAGGGTCTTCCTCAAGCCCATATAGATAGTCCTTAAAAGAGCATGGTGCTCAGTGAAGACATAAATTTGTTTTTACAAGTTAAGCTTAGCTATTGTTCAGTTTTAAAAAGACTTCAGAGTATATTTTTAAGTTTTAAAGATTATCTCCAGGCAACATTTTAAAGGTTCATTTACCTTTCATGGCTCAAAAAAATCTAAAATCTATTTTGTTGTTGTCATTAAGTGTCATCAAATTGAGTATGACTCATAGTGACTCTATGAACAAAAATATCTGAATGCTATTCTATAATATTGTTGTTTCTCTAAGTTCATAGTTTCCAGAGGCATGGTGTTTAGGAAGTGGACGCGACTCCCGCTTCCAAGCGTGTCTTAATATGAGTTGTTGTTAAGTGACTCATAGCGACCCTATGAAGGAGAGTCCTCAACGCTTGGGTGCTTTTAATCCTCTCTCCAGCTTCATAGGGTTTCTGGAGGCAAGCTATTATGGAAGTGGAAGCCACTCCTTCTTCCAAGCTTGTTTTAATCGAGGAGCTCCACCCCACTCTCTGTCCACATTGCGTAGCCAATCATTAACGCATCTGACACATCATTGTCACAGTGTTCAGCCTCACAGCAACCACAAGTGACCGCTGTACAGAAACTTGTACACCAGGGCTATACGACCTAGAGGAATGTCTGAACAAAAACAATGAAAGATGGGCCCGAGGGCCGCGGATTAAAAGTCACCCACCTTTGGTTTGGTAGCATAGCTTTCTATCCACTGGGCCAGCTGATCTCTCTCTCTGTGTTGATATTATTGTTGTTAAGTGGTGTCAGATGCTGTGGCAGTTTTCGGACTCTTAATATGAGAGCTCCACCAAATACAGTTCACCATAAATAACCATTATGGCATTTGACACACTGGTGGCACAGCGTTCAGTATCACAGCAACTCCAAGTTACCTGAGTGGAGCGAATTGACAAAGAACAGTCCTGTACCGCTTAGAAGTATGTACATTCCAAACACAATTAACACCAACCAACTTTTAAATACCTAGCCAGGCCCACGTCCCAGGTCCTGATTGGCTTTAAACAAGAGGCTTCCTTCCAGCCAACAGCTCATTGTTAGCCAAATCCAGCAAATCCAATCAGCTCAGACACAGTTGTGAATGAAATAACAACCGAAGAGTTGGCACCTGACCTTCAAACAAAACAAGAAAGGGCTTCACACATGAGAATTTGAAAAAAATTCTGACTTTTCTTTCTTTTGGTAAGCATTCTTCCATGGACTCCTTCATCAAAATGTTTAGTAATGGTAGCCAGTCACCATCACGATCTAACTCTTTGTCTTATGACAAAGGAGGCAGTTGTTATAGAAGTGTCTTTTCTAAATCCTCAGTAAGTTTGTAGTTCTTTCATGACATCATCTCTATTCCCTTCCCACCCCCCAAATAGATTTATCCACAATGTAATTCTTGTGAAATTCCAGAGTTCTAAAGTATTTTAAGAAAATCACACAAGTACATGAGTTTGCTGTGTGTTTTTGGTTTTTTTCACCAACAATCTTATTATACTAATTGTTGTTGTCATGTGCCATCCAGTCATCTGCAACTCAAGATGACCCTAAGTTCTTTTAAAACTGTGCTCTATCCAGAGCCAATCTCCCTGTCTCTAACACACCTAGCCCTGTTACCCTAGTTACTATTCCAATACATCCCATCTGGGTTTTCCTTACCTGCACTGTCCATCCACCTTTCTAAATATGATGTCCTTCTCCAGGGACTGGTCCTGCCTGGCCACATGCCCAAAGTACTTGAGAAGAAGCTACAAAATCCTTGCTTCCAAGGAACATTCCAAGGAATGGTTTCATTCTTTCCAGGAAAACCTGTTTGCTCTCTTGGCAGTCATGGTGAATGTTCAGGACTCTTCTGTAGCACCACTTCTCAAAGGCATCAATTCTTCTCTGTCAACCGTAGTCATTGTCCAACTTTCTGATGGATAGAAAGTAATTGCAAAGACCATGACCTGGATAGGTTGCACCTCAGTCTCGAGACTGACATCATTAGCTCACAAATATTGTCACCATGTGTTCTAAAATTAGATTGCTCAACATTAAGTAAAATAATAGCAAAAGAAGAAACTTTTCTTCTCATATGTTTTTAAAAGTTTTACCCAAACTCTCATGTTTGTTGCTGTTAGATGACAGTCAGCCTGATTTAAAGCAACCCTATGTGTGTATGGTTGCTGTGAGGCTGAACAGTGTGACACCGATGTGTCAAATGCGTTAATGGTTGGTTACCCAATGCAGACAGAGAGTGTGGTGGAGTTCCCCGATTAAAACAAGCTTGGAAGGAGGAGTAGCATCCACTTCCGTAATAGCTTGCCTCCAGAAACCCTATGAACCTGAAGAGAGGATGAGAGACACCCAAGCATTAAGGACTCTCCTTCATAGGGTCGCTATGAGTCGCCTGCGACTTGATGGCACTTAACAACAACAGCAACATGTATGACAAAACAGAACTCTGCCCAATCCTGCATTATCCTCTCAAGTTCTGCTGTGCATTCTTCCAGTGACTGTGTCAATCCATTGCCCTGAGGGTTTTCTTTTCTTTTGCCCTCTCTTTACTTTTCCAAGCATGGGGTCTTTTTCTAAGGACTAGCCCTGCCTGACAACATGCACAAAGTATGTAAGACAAATTCTTATCATATTTGCTTCTAATGAGCTCTCTGACTTCATGTCTTCCAACACAGATTTGTTTGTTCTTTCAGCAATCCATGCTGTATTCAATATTCCTCACCACAATTCAAAGAAATTAACTCTTGAAGTTTTCAACATTCAACATTCAACTTGCACATGCATATAAAGTACTTGAAAGTATGATGACAGGTGTCAGGCATACCTTAGTTTTAAAGTGACATAGCACTTTAAAGAACCTGGCATCAGGTTGCCCAGTGAAATAAGTCTTTTGGTTTCCTTAAGGCTGTTTTGATAGATGTTGATTGTGTACCCTAGTAAAATAAAATCCTTGACTTTAGTCTTTTCTTCATTTATCATGATTCTGGTTTACTCAAATGCTGAGATGTAATTCATACTGAAAAGGCTGTAGTGCTTTTGGGTTTTGTTTTTCTCCCTTTCCATAAGTGCCTCAAGTCATCTTCACTTCGAGCGAGCAAGGTTGAATGCATCTACTTCTTGCAGGTTGTTGATATGTCTTCCTCCGATTCTGATGCCATGTTCTTCTTCAAATAGTCCAAACTCTCAAATTATTTGTTTAGCATACAGATTGAATAGGTATGCCAAAAGGATAAAACCTTGAAACAAATCTTCCTGACTTTAAACCATGCATTAATTAACCTGTCTCTCTGTTCACACAGTTGCTTCTATGTCTGTGCATAGGTTTGATGTGAGCACAATTAAGTGTTCCATAAGTCTCAGTCTTCTCAATATTACCCATAATTTCTTAGGTTTCACGTCATCCAATGCTTAAGCATAGTTAGTATGTCACACTTTTCTGGTATTCTCTACTTTCAGCCAAGATTCACCTCATGTAAGCAATGATCCCTCTCTTTCCACAGCGTTTTCTAAATCCATCCTGAATCCCTGCAGCTCCAATGGATGCTCTGCTCCAGCTATTATTAATAATATTCAGTAAGATTTTGCTTGCCTGTGTGATATTCATTATATTACTTGATAATTTCCACATTCTATTGGATCACCTTTATTTAGAACGAGTGAAATACAGATCTCTTCTGGTCAGTTGGCCCAGTAGCTGTCCTCTAAATTTTGTAGCATAGATGAGTGAGCACATCCAGGGTTAACATTTGTTTGTTTAAACACTTCAATTGGCCTTCCCTCAATTTTTAAAGCTTTATATTTTACCAGTGCCTTGAAGTGTGGCTTGGACTTTCTTCTGTATCATTGGTTCTTGACCACATGCTACTACTTGAAATGGTTCAGTGTCAATCAATTATTTTTGTTAAGGTAACTGTGTATTTCTTCTACCTTCTTTCGATGTTTCTTCCATCCTTTAAGTATTTCCTCAAAGAGTCCTCCAGTATTGCAACTCAAGGCTTGAGTTTGTTCTTCAGTTCTTTCAGTTTGAGAAATGTTGAGAATATTCTTCCCTTTTGTTTTTCTGAGGTCTTAATAAATTTAATTAGAAGATGGAAGGAATATACTGAGTCATTATATAGAAAGGAATTGGCAGATACAGAGGAATTTAAAGAAATAGCATATGAACAAGAGCCTATGGTGATGAAGGAAGAAGTTTAAGCTGCTTTGAGGAAATAGCAAAAAATAAGGTCCCAGGAATAGATGGTATACCAATTTAAGTATTTCAGATAATAGATGTTGCCCTGGATATGCTCACCAAGTTGTGGCAAGAAATCTGGAGAACAACCACTTGGCCAACTGACTGGAAGAGATCTATATTTGTT
>NW_006399956.1:5437766-5439311 GCF_000299155.1 Elephantulus edwardii | reverse complement strand
CAGGAGGGCAAGACCCTCTATGAGATGAATTGATTCCGTGACTGGAGTAATCGGGATGGGTGTGTCAGAGGCGGTGCGGTTGACACAGGATAGAGCAGGGTTTAGGGCTGTTGTGCATAGGGTCGCTATGAGTCGCAAAGGACTCGACGGCACATAACAGCAACAACAATACATTTAATTGTAATGCTTTGTTTTTTCTTCTTGACCTGCTCTTTGAAATATGTTCAGCTCTTTTATTTTATTATTTATTTCTTTCATTTTAACTTCTATAATTTTTAGAACCAGTTGCAGAGAATTCTCTGACATCCATTTTGCACACACACCCGCCCCGACCTTTTTCTTCATATATGATATCATCAACCCACAACTTGTCTTGCCATTGGTCATTAGTGTTCAATGCAACAAATCTATTTTTCAAATGGTTTCAAAATTCAGATAGAATATATTCAAGGTCATATTTTGGTTTTTGTAAACTTGTTTTAATTTTCTTCAAATTCTATTTGAACTTGTGGTTGTTGTTGTTGTTGTTGTTGTTAGGTACCATGAAATCGGAACAATTTCAAAGCTGGCTCTCTCTCCAATGAGTTTCAGAGACAGTAAATCACGTGAAAAAAGATTGTTCTTCTGTCTCCCTCAAAGCAGCTGGTAGATTCAACCAACATGCGTTGGGTTGCTGGCACAATTCCTTACCACTAAACTACCAGAGCTATTGTAGTCCGTTCCACAGTATATCCCTGGCCTTGTTCTGACTGATGATATTGAGCTTTTCTTTCATTTCCTCCTACAGATGTGGTCTTTCTGAACCTATATATCCCATCAGTCAAGTTCCATGTGTACAGTCACTGTTAATAGTTTGTAGTGTTGGAGTTTTTTTTTAAGTATTTGCAATGAATAAGTTTTTGGTAGCACAAACTTCTGTCATTCTATCTCCAGTCACTAGCAATGCACTTTGAGTGCATGTTAGATCTATTTCAGAAATAAGAAGAGAGTAGAAATCCTCAATTTTATTATCCTTGGCTTAACCGCGTCTATATATGTACAGAGCTCTGGCAATCTAGTGGCAAGAAGCTGCACTGTAATCTAAAAGGCATGTTGTTCAAGGCCACCAGCTGTTCTGCTATGATATAATCTGCCTCTGAAAACCCTCTGGATGGTCAGCTATAGGTTGGTTCTGACTCTATGGTCCACAACAACAACAAACAACATATGAATAATATAGTATTATCAGATCTGTCTTATAGATGTACAGAAATTGTCCTTTTACTAATGACATTGTAGTTTAGGACAGATCTTGAAGTATTTTTTTTGATGAGTAATATGACACCATTCTTCTTTAGATTGTAAATCCTAGTCATGTGATTGTCAATTAAAAATGGTCAATACCAGTTCATTTCAGTTCTCTAATCCCTAGGATATTGGTATGTATGTGTTCATTATATTTTTGGCTCTTTTTATTATTATTAAATTTTATTAGTTTCAATGAACATTCACAGGGATTCTGGGCTTTCACTCCTTCATTGCCGCACCATTCTCTCCACCCTCCTC
>NW_006399956.1:5432026-5435646 GCF_000299155.1 Elephantulus edwardii | reverse complement strand
ATCTTGTGATTAGCTATTGTGAAAGGTATTGTTTCTCTTAGTTCTGGCTCTGTATTCTTTTTGTCACGGTAGAGGAAGCCAACTGATTTTTGTATGCAATTGATAATTTTCCTGGAGTCATACTTTTATATCCCAAGTTCCAATTATTCATGGATGTTTGCAGCTATTTTCCTCTTTTTCAGTGCTAGCACAAAAGCAAGTGAAGATCCTTCATTGGGTGAAAACCTTACTCCACCCACATCATGACTGTACTCCACCTTGACGAGGCAGCTCCTTCTAAGTCATATCCTGAGTGCCTTCTGGCCTACCAGGCTCGTCCTTCAGCACTATATCAAGCAGTATTCTGCTGCTATTCACAGGATTTTCAAGGGTTCATTATTTCTGAAAATGATGGCCAGTCCTGGTTGCTAGTCTGTTTTAGTTGAAGCTCTGCTGAAACCTGTCCAACATAGATGATCTCACTAGTATTTCAAATACTAGGATCATAGCTTCCAGCATCACAGCAACATACCATAGTATGGTAAACAGACAGATCACATGGTAGAAAGTCTTATAGATATTAAAAACTCTTGTTAAAATAATATTCAGACTACGTAAAACATTCTTTTTTTTTTTCAACCGTTGAGAATATGAACTTTACTGAAAGTGGGAATTGGAGAGTAGAGAAGGGATAAAAGGAGTTCTACACTGATTAACCCTTTTCTACCATGTGGTCTGCATACTGATTAACTTATTCAATCATGAAATTGTATCACTGATTAAGCCATAAGGTTTTACTATTTTTTTCTTTTTTAAATTTATTATTAATTTCAGTAAAAATTTACAGACTTTGGATTTCCATTCATTCATTGTTGCACTTTTAACCCCTTCCAACCCTCCCCCCTAGTACACTACCCTCTTGGAAAAGTAAAAGACAAATTCTTTCGTTGGTAAAACATTCTTCTAACCAGTATATAGCACTTATCTGTCCATTTGCTGTACAGAGGCAACTCGTGGTTGCTGTGTTGCTAAACATTGTGACACTGATGTGCCAAATACAATAATGGTTACCCATGGTGGACAGTGTTTGGTGGAGTTCCCTGATTAAAACAAGCTTGGAAGCAGGAGTGGCATCCACTTCCAAAATAGCTTGCCTCTGGAAACTCTATGAACTTGGAAAAATGATGAAAGGTATACAAGTGTTCAGGTCTTTCATTCATAGGGTCGCTGTAGTTGTCTACAACTTGACAGCACTTAACAACAACAACAATAACAAAGAGAAATAAAGGTCTATTACCTACTACAACCTGGGTGAGTTTTGAAAGCATTATTCTGTGTGAAATAAATAAAATACAAAAGACCATCAAGAATGATCCTATTCTAAGAAGATAGTTCATAGGATCACACTCAACTGTGGCATCACTTAACACCAACAACAAATAAGAAGCATTTAGAATCAGTAAATGAATACAGAGAGACAAAAGCTTATTGGTGGTAGGGCTGGAAGAGGATGAGGAAATGGGGAGTTATTACTTTTATCTGTTTAGGGTGATGAAAAACTTCTGGAGATAATGGTGATGTTTGTACAACACAGTGAATATAATCAGTGTCACCGAATCCTATACTTTAAACATCAAAGGGCAATATTTTGTTTTATGTATGTCTTTCCTAATAAAAATTTTCCTTTTAAAAAATCCTAGATGTGATTCATGGGTTTATCTGATTATTTCATCATAAATTCTGCAGTCATGAGGATGACACCTTATAAATTACTTTCCAAAAATGTTTTCCAAAGAAATATTTATAGATGTGCAAAAAAATCAACTACAGAGATTTCATCACAGTATTATTTTTAGTAAAAAACAACCTAAATGCCAAACAAAGTCTTTTGTTGTTGTTATGTTTAAATCCCACAAAGTCAGGGACCAAAATTTATTTCTTTTTCTCTCTTGTTGTCTAGGCTTTGCCTTTTGGCATTGTACATAGAAAATGCTGGATAAATGCTTTATTAGCTGAATAACTAACTTGTCTCCCAAATACTCTGCAACAACTGTGACACCAAGAATGTGGTGTGGCTTTGCTTGGGGAGATTATCTGTAGTTTAAGCATTTAGAGGCTTTGAGATCCCAAGAAAGATTAAAGAAAAACTCCTCTTTTTTTTTTTTTTTTAGAAAAACTCCTCTTATACGATAAGCTTTATCTTCTACAATCACTGTTCACGTCTCCTTCCTTCAATTGACCACAATCTATCACTTATTCAGGTTTTACTTATGTAAGGATCAGGCTATTTTTTTTGTCAATTTTGGGCTGCAAAAATTGGTAAAAATCATCAATTTCCTCCTCTTTAGCTTTTGCTGTTGATGCATATGTTTGAGTTAGTGATATTAACAGGTCTTCTTTGTATGGTTGAATAATGGTAGGTAAGCTACCATTCTTCTAGTCTCCTAGAAAAGGCTGCATTGATGAAGTCAGTTAGCCACATTTTCCATGTTATTCTCCTATTCCTGACTCTTGTTCTGATTAGAGACTAAATGTTTTGCCTCCCATGGCTGCTTGCAAGCTTTTAAAACTCAAGGCACTACATAATCAACTTGCAGGTAGAACAGAGGCACTCAGTTCATAATTAGGCCAATTAACTGGGATTTCCTATGACACTAAATCTCCAAACCAAGAAACAAAATCCTGCAAATTGTTTGATTATACATAAGCTGCCTCAACAGTTGCTCTTGTGTGTGTGCACGAATGAACTTGTAAATACTTCTGTCATACAACTTTTGCCAATTCAACTTTTTATAGACATACAATTTATTGATAGCACTTAAAATAAACAATTTCATTTTTTCATCATTGTTAATCTCCCTATTCCTTCCTCCTCATACCTTCTGTACCAACCAATAAATGTCTCTATAAATTTGCCTTATTTTGTATTTTACAGATGAGAGTTCATATAATATTTATCCTTTAGTAATTGACTTATTCTGCTCTGATTGACATATAATATTGTCAAGATCCATTCACAATGTAGTATATCTCAAGATCTCATTTCTCTTACTGGCAAGTAGTATTCCACTGTGTGTATGTACTACCCTTTATTTATCCATTCATCTGTTGTTGGGCATTTGCCACTTTATGTCTATTGTGAGTAATGCTGCAGTGAATATTGGGAGGCTGCACATCTTTTCAGTCTCTGGGTTATATATCTAGGAGTGGAACTGCTGAACCATATGGGAGATGTATTTTTTTAGTACTTCTCTAAACCCTGTACCGTTTTCCACAGCTGTTATACCATTGCATTTCCATCAGCAACACATAAGGATTCCAGGCTCCCTACATACTTGAAAACACTTCTTATTTTCTGGGTCTGGTTGTTTGGTTGCTGATAGTCTCCATTGGGTGGGAATAAAATGATATCTTAATATGGTTTTGATTTGCATCTCTCTGATTTTAATGATACTGAACATCTTTTCATGTGTTTAGTTTCCATTTAAGTGTTCTCTTTGGCAAAATGTCTATTCAAGTCCTTTGTTCATTTTGAGGGTTTTTTAAGTATTTTATTAAATTTATTATTAATTTCAGTAAAAATTTACAGAGACTTGGAATTTCCATTCATTCATTGTTACACTCTTCTCCCCTCCCAACCC
>NW_006399956.1:5430306-5431605 GCF_000299155.1 Elephantulus edwardii | reverse complement strand
GTGAACAAAGCCGCAATAAACATGGGTGTGCATATATCTGCTTGGATGTCAGTTATGGTCTCTTTGGGGTATATTCCCAGTAGTGGAATTGCTGGGTCGAATGGTGTCTCTATTTGCATCTTTTTGAGAAAGCGCCATACTGCCTTCCACAGTGGTTGCACCATTTTACACTTCCACCAACAGTGAATAATGGTTCCAGTTTCTCCACAACCTGGCCAGCATTTGTTGCTTGTTGTTTTGTTAAATTTTGCTATTCTGCCTAGGGTAAGATGATATCTCATAGTTGTTGTAATTTGCATCTCCCTTAGAGCTAGGGATTTTGAACATTTCTTCATGTGCTTGTTGACCATCTGAATGTCTTCTCCAGTGAAATGTCTGTTCATATCCTGTGCCCATTATTCTATTGGATTATTTACCGTTATCTTGTTGTGGTGCTCAAGTATTTTATAAATTCTGGATATAAGTCCCTTATCTTATATGTCATTACCAAATATTTTTTTCCAGTTGTTGGCTCCCCTTTTTACCCTGTTGTGCATAGGGATTTGATTCTTAGAAGATCCCATTCATCTACTTTATCTTCTTCTGGTTGTTGGTTTTTAGGATACTTGGAAGACTGTTTATGTTGTGGATTAGGACTTCTAGCATTGTTTCTAGCTTTTCTTTAATGAAGTTTATAGTCCTTGGTTTTAGTCCTAGGCCCATGATCCACCTTGAGTTGGTTTTTGTATATGGGAGTGAGGTGTGGATCTTGCTTGAGTCTTTTGCGGATACTTTTCCAATTTTGGCAACACCATTTGTTAAAAAGGCTGTCATTTCCCCATTTACCTCATTTCATCTCCTTGTCAAAAATCAGTTGATCATAGGTAAATGGGCTAATTTCCAGGTTCTCAATTCTATTCCATTGGTCCATATGTCTGTCATTGTACCAGTACCATGCTGTCTTTACCACCATGGCAGTGTAGTAGGATTTGAAATCAGGGAGTGAGGTACCTCTACCTTTCTTCTATTTTTAAGGAGTACTTTGCTTATTCGGGGCTTCTTTCCATTCCAATTGAAGCTGGAGTTTGCCTTTTCCATCTCATTAAAGAATGGGATTGGTATTTATATAGGGATTCCATTAAACGTGTAAATTGCCTTTGGTAGTATTGCCATTTTAACAATACTGAGTCTTCCTATCCATGAGCAAGGGATATCCTTCCACTTCTCAAGGTTTCTTTTTGTTTCTTGTAGTAATGTTTTGTAATTTTCTTTAAATAGATCCTTTGTGCTTCTGGTTAAATTTATTCCCAAGTATTTAAT
>NW_006399956.1:5428135-5429956 GCF_000299155.1 Elephantulus edwardii | reverse complement strand
GTGATAGTGGGTATCCTTGCCTAGTTCCTGTTCTTTAACCTCTCTCCATTGAGAACAATGTTGGCTCTCGGGTTTGCATAAATACTTTTTTACTATGTTGAAGAAATTCACCTCTAATCCTATTTTGTTGAGTGTTTTAATCAGGAAAGGCTGTTGGATTTTGTCAAAGGCCTTTTCTGCATCACGTTGTTCTTGTTCTTAACGTTGTTAATGTCATTTTGAGTTTTTTGTTGTTAAGTTGTTGAAATTTTATAAATCCTTTAGTTATTAGATACTGTCAAACACATGGTTTCTGAAAATTTTCTACTAGTAGCTTATTTCTTAACTTTAAAGTCTTTTGATGAACAAAAAAAATGTTCATTTTTAATGAGGTCTTTTTATCTTCATTTTGTCATTTACTATTTGTGATTTTTCTGTTGTATTAGATAATCCATAGTTAAAAATTAGACCTGAAAGTGTTGATCCTGCTTGTTCTTCTAAGAATTTTATGAGTTAATTTGTACGTTTAGGTCCTTATACATTAGATTTTTCTTTTCTGTATGGTGTGAGGGAAGGAATTTTCTCCATTTTTCTTCATATGGAAACCCAATATTAGAAGCACCATTTATTGAAGAGCCTCATTGAATGGTCACAATTTTTAAAATAAATCTAAAAGTTAATAATTAGCTTGAAAAGATGGTAATGACAGCCCATGATTTTTATCACCAAGATTTTTAAAATAGCATGTATGTATGTTTCTCTTTTGAACATTCATATATTACTAAATATATTATTTTACTAAACTGCTAAGTTCCAAGATTCAGTCTACAGCATATTTTTATAGGCAAGTTATATATCCATGAAAAGGTATCATAGAAGTACACAATAACGCCTACATCCCTGGAGCCAAAATCCACAAGCAGCCTCCACAGCCCTGTGTGCCATAGGAGGCAGGAGTTTTTCCCAACTGAAAAGGTCTCATAAAAATCTCAGAGGAAATGAAAACACCTTTTTAAAAATATGAAGCATCAAACCATCCAGTCTCAAGAAAAGGAAAATCATGGGCTAAAAATATAACCCACGTTCTTTCCAATCTTGTTTATTGTCCTCATAAATAAAAAATGTCTTACCCTATACATTTTTTCCTGAATATACCATAGATACGTATTCACATTTATTCAATAGGAAGAAGTCTAGAGATTTTAGACACTACTGTGACTTTGTTGTTTATGCTCATGTGGCTCAGTCCCTTTGCACTTGGATATTATCAACAAAAAATCATGTCTGTGAGGTGCAACTGGGATTTAGAGAAATTGCATCATTAGGCAAACATCAAATGTTTAGTGAGTGTTTACAATATACACTGCTAGGCATGATGGCCATAATAAAAAGGAAAGATTCCTCTTTATAATTATATTGAATTCAGACACTAGTATCATCTGCTTAATATGGTATAAACCAGCAATTCTGTTTGCCTGTACCTATAAAGACTGAGCTGTAAAAGAAAAAACTCCAAAATCTAAGATGAAATCTGTTTTTTTAATTAATCTTTCTAGATGACCAGCTTTTAAAATTTCAGGATTTACTCTCACTGTATTGATTCTAGCATTTCTTTGTGTCATTTTCCTGGATTGTGATTCATTAAAACATGTTCTAGTTTGAATTGAACTAAACTAAACTAAATAAAGAACCCCTGGTCTTTCAAAGGGTTAAATACATAGCTATTAGCCAAAGTCATATTTTCATCAGCTTCAGTTTGAACTTGCATATGAGTAGTTGGTGGTCTGTTCCACAATCAGCTCCTGGCCTAGTTTTCACAACTGATATTGAGCTTCTCCAGCG
>NW_006399956.1:5411325-5424224 GCF_000299155.1 Elephantulus edwardii | reverse complement strand
AATCCAAAGTCTCTGTAAGTTTTCATTAAAATTAATTTAAAAAAAAAACCCAAACACCTCTCCAGACTGCTGAAGAGCAACAATATGAGTCTGGAGACTAAGGTGTGCTTGATTCAGGCCATTGTCTTCTCAATTGCTGACTATGCATCTAAGAGTTGGACACTTAATTAGGATGACAGAAGAAGAATTGATGCCTTTGAGTTGTGGTTTTGGAGAAGAGAATTGAACATACCAGGGACCGCCAGAAGAATAATAGGTCTGTCTTGGAGAGGGTAAAATCAAGTTTTTCTTTGGAGGCAAGGATTTTGAAGCTCCGTCTCACATACTTTGGGCATGTTGTTGTGGGAGAGAAGGAGGGACCAATCCTTAGAGAAGGACATCATTCGTGGAAGTGTAGAGGGAGTATGCAAGAAAGGAAGACTCTGGATGAGACGGATTGACACGAGTGGAGTAATGGGGGGTAAGTGTGTCAGAGACAGTGAGATTGGCAGTGTTATAGGGTAGTATTCAGCTCTACTGTATATAAGGTCTCTGTGATTTGCAATCAACCTGATGACACACAACAACAGGTCTTCAAGATCTAGTGATGTAAATATAGCTTTGTCCCTACAGAAAAAAAAAAAAAAGAATTCAAAGAAAAAAATTAATTTTATGTTTTCCTTTTCCCTTACATTTAAAATAATGAAAGAAGAACTTTTATGTTACTGGGTTTTGTTTTGGTTTTTATTGTGATTTGAGTGAATGTTTAAAAGGTATATTGGTTTTTAATTCAACCATTCAAATATTTTGTTTTAAAACATTAATTCTAACACCCACAATGAAAATATGCTTTTCTCACTTCTTGTAATTCTCATTTCCAGTAATCCTTCAATCCTACCCTTTCCTGCCTCTAGGGCTGTTGTTGTTTGATGCTATCAAGAAGACTGCAGCTCAATGTCTCTATGAACAACGGATCAGAACTTTGCCCTATCCTGTACCAACCTCGTGATGCAACGGGTTCCAGCACATTGTTAGTCTCTGGGTTAATCCATCTCACTGAGAGTTACATTCTTCTTCAGTGACTCTCTACCTCCCAAGCATGATGTCTCTTTCCAAGGACTGACTCCTCATAGCATGCCCAAAGTATGTGAGACTATATTTCACCACTCTTGCCTCTAAGGAGTATCATTGTTGTGTTCCTCTAAGAGATATTTGTCTGTTCTTTTGATAGTCCATAGTATCTTCAATATTCTTCACTAACACCACAATTCAAAGGCACCAATTCTTCAATTTTCCTTATTTATTTTCCAATATTTAGATGCATACAAAGCAACTCATATATTAAGTCCTGGATCAGGCACTCCTTACTCTGTAAACTGGTATTACTGCTTTTTTTTTTATATTTCTCCAATGCAACACGTCTTTGATTTCTTGACTGCTATGACCATGAATATTGGTTGTGGATCCAAATGAAATTAAATAATTGACAGCTTCAATGCTTTCTCCATCTATCATTGTAGTTTTTTTGCTCCAGTGGTGAGGATTTTTGTTTTCATGGTGTAGAAGTATAATCTATATGAAGACTGTAGTCTGATCTTCTTCCGCAAGTACTTCAAGTCTACTTTATGCAAGCAAGGTTGTGTCATGTATGTAATGGAAATTGGTGGTGAGTCCTCGAATCTTGATGCCACTTCCTTGTTCATATAGCCTAGTTTCTTGAGTTATTTTCTCAGCATACAGCTTGAATAAGTACGAAGAACATTTACAACCATGATGGACATCTTTCTTGATTTTAAATCAGGCAGTGTTCCCTTATCCCATTTACACAATTATTTTTTGGTCTATGTTTGTCACATGAGCACAATTAAGTGTGGGTATCGCACTTACCTGTCAGTTTGTGGTAGTACACATTGACTTCAAGTCCATGCAAAGAATTTAAATGTCTGTATATGGTGTGTGGGTGGGTGTGTGTGGGTGAACTATGGTGACCTAGTGGGTAACAGCTGTGCTTCTAACACAAAAGTAAGTAGTTTAAATTCACTCGTTACAGCCTCTGAAAAGCCACTGGAGCTATAAGTTGGTTCTGACTTAATACCAATGACTTGTTTTGAGTTCATATAGATAGGTATCTATAAATTTAGTTGTGATATATGTATCAATGCAAAACAACTCATTGCCATATGTTGTTGTTGTTGTTGTTGTATTTCATTAAGTTGACAATGACTCATAGCTACTCTAATCACGAAGAGCTGAACCCTGTTCTATACTGGCCAATCTCATTGTCCCCAACATACCTACTTCCATTACCCCATCCACATCTCATCTAGGATCTTCCTCTCCTGTGCTGTCCCTCTATCCTTCCAAGCATAATATCCTTTCCTAACAACTTGTCCCTCCTGGCAACATGACCAAAGTATGTGAGACAGAGCTTAAAAATCCTTGCCTCCCAAAAGCAACCTGGTTTCACCCTCTCCGGGACAGACTTATTTGTTCTCTTGGAAGTTCATGGTATATTCAATATTCTTCTCCAGCACCACAACTCAAAGGCATCAATTCTTCTATTGTTATTAGTCATTGTCCAACTCTCTGATACATATCAGGTAATTGTGAAGACCATGGCTTAGATCAGGTGCACTTTAGTCTCTGTTACGCTTCAGTACTCTGGAGAAATATCTGAAAGTAGATTTCCCAATGCAATTCATCTTTTGATTTCCTAACTGCTGGTGCCAAGAGTCTTGATTATGGAACCAAGCAAGCTGAAATTATTAACAACCTCAATCTCTTCTCCATCTATCATGATGCTGCCAAGTGGCAAAGTGGTG
The DNA here is from genome assembly GCF_000299155.1 of Elephantulus edwardii. Classification (NCBI taxonomy): domain Eukaryota; kingdom Metazoa; phylum Chordata; class Mammalia; order Macroscelidea; family Macroscelididae; genus Elephantulus; species Elephantulus edwardii. Next base: position 5,421,423 of record NW_006399956.1, on the reverse strand, counting down.
AGAATCTTCTTGTTGTTGTTGAACTTCAATCAATATTAAAGACTGTAGACCTTGATCTTTTGCAGTAATGCCTCAAGTCCCTTACAGTTTCAGCAAGCAGGGTTGAGTCATCTGTATAATGCTGGTTGTTGATGAGTCTTCCTCTAATTCTGATGCCACATTCCTCCTCTCTAAGTCCAGCCTCCCAAATGATCTGTTGTTCCACATATAGATTGAAAAGGTATGCAGATAGGATGCATCTCTGATGTACACATTTTCTGATTTTGAACCATCCAGTGTTTGTTGTTATGAATCATTGAGTCAGAATTGACTGGTGACCACCAGGACAACAAATCCCACAAGATTTGATTGTCCATTTTTCTCCAGTGGAGCCGCTGGTGGATTTGAACAATATGCCTTTGAATTGGCAGCACAGCTCCTTATCACCAGGATGAATATATACATATAATATTTATATTTATTAACATTTGAATTTTGATAAAAAATTTAATACAAACTGTTAGGGAGCTCTCTTGAAAATCTATGTTCAAATTTTAGCTCTGTTTCTAAGTAAAAAAGCTTGGGAAAATTATTTCTATTTCTAGTCAATATCTTCATTTTTAAAATGAAGGCAATATGAACAACCTTTCAGCATTGTTGAGGTGATTAAGCAAGTGAATCTATGTAACTGTGGGCCAAACAGCACAAAACTGTGCTTATTATAAAATAATTTTTTAAAGTGTATGTGCTTTAGCTGACATAGCATTGACAAATTAAAATGTAACATGTAAACTGTACACTGTAACAGGTAAGAAGAAATCTTTCACTCATAGAATGAAATCAATTGTTTACTGTCTTTTTGGTCATTTCTCTAATCTTATTTGTTACTATGTTTGGTCATTTCTCTAATCTGTTTGCTACTGTATCTACCACATAGTGAAATCATCTGTAGGCTAAAAATGTCTGAGCTCTTTAGATCAAAAGTGTTGTAATAGAGAAAAGTGGTATTCTAGGCAGTTCTTCAGCCACATTATAAACATGCCACACAAGAAGCTTTGATTCTTATATCCTCTAACCTGACTTTCTCTTTCCTGAATCTTCAGATAATAGGGCTGCCATTTGCTGTGTCCCTGAAGAGAGCAATGAGAATTGAACAAAAATTGTTATGTACCAACTTCTGTGCTACCCCTAAACCTACTGGGACTTTTGATTACACAAACCGTATCCCTAGCAAACTGGAGGCAGGAGGAGTCCTGTGCAGGGACTGGGCTGGGATGCTTCCCATTCTATATAAATTTCAGTATCTTCTCTTTAAAGTTCAGTCCCTGGCCTACAGTTTTGGAGAACTGGGAGTGTTTCTATTATTATCATCAACAGCAGCATGATTGTTACTTGCTCTCTACAAAGATCATTTCTCCTTGTCTCAAAATAGGGCAGTTAAAGTGTTGTAAGCAACAATCTTTAAAAGTGGAAATGTACCTGTGATTTTTCCAAAATAAAATCTAGAGAAAATAATGATCATTTGAGACAAAGCTTAACAAATTATTTCATTGTCATCTTTTTCAAGAATTAACTAGAATGAAGCTGTTATGTGTGCTTTATTATTTCAGGGGTTTTTAACAAGAATTGTTACTACTTCTTTTTTACTTTGGGTTTTGTTTTTTTTTTTGTTATCTTAGAATTGTGCTCTCTTTGTGAATATTTTTTCTCTTCCTTTTCTCCCTCCCCTTCTCCTATGAAACATTAAAAAACATTTTCTAAGTGCCAAGAGGAAAAAAAACACTTTAACAAGCTGGAAGAATGCTGTATTTCAAGCATGATGCCATCAAAACTACTGAGAAGCCAATAAAAGGATGAGGAGGTGATCACAATAGTTCCAGGGAGGTGGTCTACAACCTGATAGGAAAGGGAAAAAGAAGAGGGCTTAGGTTATTTATTGTCCTCTCAAGCCCACATACACTCCTCTGAACTCTTCCACTTTCACAGATAGTACTTTATATCAACAGTACAGAGGAAACAGACCAGACAACGTGGATTCCTTCACTCCACTGCCATATGAAAAGAACGGGATTGTCCATATTGTCTCACCAGGGATGCTAGCTCTCCTATCGTTGATCTCATCCTTTCTTTTCCTATATGGCCTTCCTTTCCTTTATTTATGCTTTTAAGGAGGTTCCCATTATCTTGCTACATGACTTCTGTATATACATACACTTTTCACCATGCCCAGTTTAATGGCCTAGCCATTTTTCTTCCTTATGAAACTGTCATTATTAAATCTAGAACTTCTTTTCTCCCCTCTAATAAACTGGTCTCCCCAGCAATGTCCCTAAAACAAATCCACCAGCCTTGCTTTCCTTATTCCTACTTTCTCTCTTGGATCTCTGTCACATCTAAAATCGGTGACTTCCTATGTCTTGGTGAAATTCTACTCTTTGAAGTCTTAGGCACCTTTTGCTGAACAGTTGGTCTCACAATAGAATTTCCTTTATCTTCCACTCATTAATTGAGATGCTACTAAAGGTTTGTTCTTGACCTTCTTTTATTCTGAATTTTAGATAAATTTTAGAGAACTTTTTAAACTTTGTATAAACAACTTCAAAATCTGTGTTTCCAATCTTGATGTCTCTCCTAATTTAGGGTCTGGATTTCCAGTTGCATGCCAAATACCTCCACATCCCTAAAACAATTACAAATTTTAAATCTCAAAGCAAGATTAATCATCACCATTTCTGAAACTTTTTTGTTCAGATGAGCATATTTCCATCCTCCAAAAACACTTGACAACACATTTAACTCCTTTCTCTTATTTCTTTAGTGACCTTAATTTGTTAAAAAGAAGGAATGAGTCCCAAAACTTCGACATCAGATGAATTCATGTTTAATCTTTTCTTTTGCCACTTCCTAGAACTGTGAGCTCAGCCAAATTATTTAATAGCCTTGACATTCCACATGTAAATTAATCAGCGCAGATGTTGAATCAATTAAATAAAGTCACATCCATAAAGCACCCTGTATGTGACTGACAATGCAATTAATTTTCATATGTTTTCCTTCTTTTAACTTTTCTTCCTAATATTTTCTTTTCTGTCACTATCTCCTCTTTCCGTATCACTAGCATTGTCATTACCTTAGTTTCATGTCTTATTACCACTTGTCTATTTGGGTGTCTAAAGTTTATCATTCAGATGTCTTTTCTAGCCAATGATTAACTTTATTTTGTGCTAAAGTAATTATTGTAATTATTAAGAAGAAAGGATTAAGATGCAAGCCTCATCATACTAGAGGTCTATATAAGCTCATAGGACCCAGGTCTAGTCACTTTTTTACTCTGGAAAAGCTCGCTCACCAGGGACATAACTCCCGCTGCGCACCAGTTTCTACACCAGCAGCCTGTGTCACCCACAGTCACGATCCTGCTATGTCACAAGTGACAGTCTACAGAATCCTGGCCCATCACTCACAAGTTTCTCCAAAACAAGCCCACATACCTAGGGTCACATGAGTCATTTCCCTAATGGGTCTGACTTTCTGGAAGACCTTTTAGAGAATCTAAACAGTGTAACTGTTTGTTGAAATACATCAAATGATGTTTCCTCAATTCCTGGGGCCTTATTTTTTTTTCTTTCCAATTCCTCCAAAGCAGCTTGAACTTCCTCCTTCATCACCATTGTTTCTTGGTCATGTGTAGTTTCATGAATGTCTTCTGTGTCAGCCAATTTTTTTTTGGTACAGTGACTCTTTATACTCCCTCTATCTTCTTTTAATGCTTCCTAGATTCTGCCCAAAACATCTTCAAACATTGTAACCAGAGGCTTGAATTTGTTCTTTAGTTCCTTCAGCTTTAGAAATTCTGAGTTAGGCCAACCTTTTTTATTTTCCAACCCCAGCTCTTTGCACATTTCATTATAACATTTTGTCTTCCTGAGCTGCCCTTTGAAATCTTCTATTCAGCTCTATAACTTTTTTGTTTCTTCCATTTGCTTTGGCTTCCCAGTGCTCTAGTGCAATATTTAGAGTCTCTTCTGACATCCACCGCTTTCTTTTCTCCCTCCTCTGTCTTTGTAATGATCTTTTGCATTCTTCGTGGATGATATTCCTGATATCCTCCCATAGCTCACCTATTCTTCGTTCATTAGTGTTCAAGGCCTCAATTCTGTTCCTGAGACAGTTTTTAAATTCAGGTGGGATAGACTTTAGGTTAAATTATGGTTCCTGTGGGTTTGACTTAACCTTCTTTAGATTTAATTTGAACCTATATATGAATAGTTGGAAGTCTGTTCCAAAATCAGCACCTAGTCTACTTTTCACTACTAATATTGAACTTTTCCAATGATTCTTTCCACAGATGTAATTGATCTGATTCCTTGCATACCATCAGGTGAAATCCATGTGTATTGTCTGTGTTTATGTTTCTTATAAAAGGTATTTGCAATTAATAAACCATTGACTATATTGAGTTTTCTCATTCTAAACCCAGCCTCATTTCTCTCACCAAGTTCATGTTTTCCAACTACTGATCCTTTTTTCCTGTTCTCATACTTTGGCATTACAGTCATCATCATCATCATCATCATTATTATTATTATTAATGCAACTTGGTTGCATGTTCAATTGATTACTGACTGCAAAAGTTGGTGGATATCATCTTTTTCAGGCCATTTGGCTCTGGGTTTTGTTGTGTACATTTGAATTATAGTAGTATTCACTGGACTTCCATGTGTGAGTATGGATATTATCCTGTCACTCACAACATTGTATTTCAAGATGAGTCTAGAAATGACCTTTTAAACTATGAGAGCTTCCCCATTTTACTCACCTTCTCATCTCTGGCATAGTAGATCATATGGCTGTCTGATTCAAAATGCCCCCTGCCAATCCATCTCACTTCACTAATACCTAGTATGTCAATATTTATGTGCTCTATTTATTTTTTTAACAATGTCCAGTTTTCCTACATTCATGCTTCCCACATCCCAAATTCCAGTCATTAGTCATTTGTGTTTCCATATTCAAGGCCTTAGCCTCAGGTGCCTTATCTGTTAGGCTGCTGTCTGCTCTATTGTTTATAGGGTTTTCAAAGGCCGGTTGTTTCAGGAGTGGATGGCCAGTCCTTCCTCTGCATCAGTCTTAATTTGGATGTTCAGCTTTAGAACAATACCTGATAGACAAGCATTTTGTTGAAAGGAGATGAAAGACACTTCTCCCTTATAGAAGTAACCAATAGATCCAGTGTCACTGCCCCCACCTACCTTGGCACATTCCTTTCCCTGCCCTATCTACATTTTCTTGGCCTCCCAGCTACCCCAGCAAGCACTTCTCTCCTCCAGCCAACACTTGATATAATGGCTCAGGCCTCAAGTTACTTCTGTGATGTCTCGCACCTTGTACTGCTGCTGGTCTTCCATGCTGTTGCCTGTCTCCAGTTTAGGAGGCTCTAAGTTGTAATCATGCAGAACCTATACTTGGAACAGGAAGTTGTAGTCAGAAAAAAGCAGAGAAACATTGCATGATTCAAGATCAGGAAAATTGTGTCAGGGATACATCCTTTCTCCATACCTTCTCAATCTATGTGCAGAACTGATCATTCAAGAGGCTGGACTTTATAAAGAAGAATGTAGCATCAGGATTAGAGGAAGACTCATCAACAACCTGCATTATGCAGATGACACAATCTTGCTTGCTGAAACTGAGGAAGACAGGAGGCATCTACTGCAGAAGTTCAAGGACTATAGTCTTCAATATGGATTGAAGCTCAATGTCAAGAAAACAAGCATTCTCGCTTCTGAGCTAATTGGATGCTTTGTGATAGACAGAGGAGAGACTGAGATTGTAACAGCTTTAGCTTGCTTGGTTCCACAATTGACACTCTTGACACCAGCAGTCATGAAATCAACAAATGAAATGTATTGAGAAAGTGTGCTATTGGGGACCTCTCTAGAGTACTGAAGAGCAACGACGTCAATATGGAGACTAACCATGGCCTGTATCAGGCACAGGGTCTTCAAAATTACTTGCCATTTGTTAGAGAGCTGGACAATGGCTAAGAATGATAGAAGAATCATAAATGCCTTTGAGTTGTGGTGCTAGAGAAGATTTTGAACATACTGTGGACTGCTAGGAGAATAAAAAATTCAGTTCTGGAGAGGGTGAAACCAAAGAGTTCCTTGGCAGCAAGGAATCTGAAGCTCTGTGCCACATACTTTGGATACGTGGTTAAGAGGATCAGTCCTTGGAGAAGGATATCATGCTTGGAAGGGTAGAGGAACAGTATAAGAGTGAGATGGATTGACTCAGTGATGGAGGTAATGGGGATAGGTGTGTCAAAGACTGAAAATTGGCTGAAGATAGGGCAGGGATCAGAGTGTTGAATGTAGAGTTGCTATGAGTCACAAGTGACTCGGTGGCACATAACAACAATAACAACATCACAGTGTTCAACTTTCTCCACAAGTCAATTCTTTCCAAACTTTTGAAATTACCAATGAAGGTCCTGTGGAAGGAGATAGAGTAAACTCCTCTCATATGATTTACTACTTTTGAAAACCTGCTGAAGTGTCAGCTATGAGTCAGTTTCAACTCAATGACACACAATAACAACAACAACAAGGGACCTGAATCCAGTACATCAGTTATACTGGACTATTATTAAATATCTTTATGTTCCTACCTCCATCTTTAACTTTTCAATGTTTATTTTAAAAATTCTTTTCATTGTGATTGAGTAAAAAATTGCATATTATGCTTTCTGATATTGATTACAAATCTCACACCCTAATAGCACCTTTCCTGTGTCTTCCCTGTTGTCCCCACTTCCATTCATTCATCTTTTTTTCTGTTCCTTCCTGCCTTCTAAGTTTTATACCTTGGACAAATATTGTCCTTTTGATCTAGTATAATTGATTGTTTGAAGGAATTTTTCCTCCCTGGTATTATTAACAGCCTCCTCATGATGTTGTTATTGTGGCCGTGGACCATTGAGTCAAAACTGACCCATAGCTGATTCTCCAGTGGATTTTCAAAGGCAGTTAATTGCCTGTCCTTCTCCTGCAGGGCAGCTGGTGGACTCGAACTGGGTGCCTTCAGGATTACCGTGTGGCTTCTTGCCACTAGGCCATCAGAGCCATCAAATAGCCTCACAGACTTATATCATTTTTGTAAGATGAGATGAAAGAAATGGCCTGACAATGCTCAAGGGCTCATGACAGAAATATAGTGCCTTTGGCCTCTGTTGTGGAAACAGTTAAGAGAGTTGATGTGGGCATGTATGATTCCTGTCCTCACTGAAATACAGATTTCTAGAGAGGAAGTGCCATGGGGCCCCTCATCGTTGTTACAGCCATAGGATCTGACAGACTACATATATTCAGTTAGCAAATATCAATTTCTTTGTGTGTCAGGGTTTGGGATATTTCTTGGGTCCTAGTCTTAAAGACTCTTGAGTGTATTTCTCTGACTTAAACTATAAAATTGCACTTGTATAAGGCGTGATTGCCAATAATTTTCTCCACTGTCATTGCAGTAGTTAAATAAATCAATTAAAATCACAGAGCTGTCTGGAATTCAAAGAGAGTTGAGACTTAAAGGAATCTTTTTTGTAAAGTTAATTAGAAGAAACACCTGTGAACATCCGTTAATAACTGAAATGTGAATGTATGACATAAGAATCAGGGAAAATGGAAAGTCGTCTAAAATTAAACGGAACACGTACTGGTCAATAATCTAGAAATTAGTGAGCTGAAATGGACTGGTATTGATTGTTATGAGTCAGACAATCACAAAGTGTCCTATGCTGAGAATGACAAATTGAAGATGAATGGCTCTGAATTCATTGTCAAAAAGAATATGTCAAGATCTTTCCTTAAGAACAACATGACTGAATAATATCCATATTCATATGAGGAAGTAAAGTTATTAACACTTATGCCCAACTACTAAAATAAAAGATGATGAATTTAAAGGTTTGGGCTTTTTTCACCAAATTATGCAGTCTGAAATTTATCAGATATGCAATCAAGACACATTGACAATCAGTGGTAACTGGAACATGAAAGTTGAAAACAAAAACTGGTCATTGTCAGGAAACATGACCGTGGTGATTGAAAGAACACCAGCAATTATATGGTAAAATTTTCAACAACAATGCCCTATTTGATTGGAAATATCTTTTTTCAATATAAATGCTGATAATGAAGATGGCCTTCACCAGGTAGAATATGCAGAAAGCAAATCAACTACATCTGTGGACAGAAATGATAAAAGATACTCAATACCAGCAATCCGAAGAAGGCCAACTGTGCAACAGACCATCAACTGCTCATATGTAAATTCAAGTGAAACTTTGTCTCACAGACTTTGGACATGCTATAAGGAGGAGCCGCTAGTCCTTGGAAAAAGAGATCATGTATGAGATATCATCTCGCCCCAGCAACAATAGCAAAGTTCAACTGAGCAGCAAACAATAAATGCAGGCAAGGTTGTGGAGAGATTAGAACCCTCATTCACTGCTGGTGGGAGCATAAAATGGTACAACCACATGGAAGGCAGGTTGGCACTTTTCCAAAAAGTAGGAAGTAGAGTCACCCATTTTGAATTTGGACATTATGCTGAGTGAAATATCTCAGTCACAAAAGGACAAATACTATATGGTGACACTGTTGTAGAATGAGGCTGACATCAGGGTCGGGGTAAGATTGAGAAAAACTGGATAAATTATGTTTACTGCATTGAAGCTGATGAGGGAGAGAATAGTCTAAAAGTAATATATTTTAGGGCAGTATGATTATCATAAGAGTCTGGAATGAGGGTTGCAGAGTGGGGGATGGGAGTGGGGGTATGTGGGGAGGATTGTATACCAATGAAAGAGTTTTTCTTTTGCTTTTCAAGGAGAAGAGCGAACTGGCAGTGGCAGTGGTGGGTGGGGAGAAAAGTACAACAGCGAATGAATGGAAATCCCAAATCTCTGTAGATGTTCATTGATATTAATAAAAGAAAAAGTTGGAAACAGAAATACCATTTGACCCAGCAATGCCACTACTGGAAATACAACCTAAAGAAATCATAACCGCCATCCAAAGAGATGGAAGCAACACAAGCGTCCATCAACCAATGAATGGATAGAAAAACTATGGTATAGCCATACAATAGAATACTATGCAGCAGTGCAAAACAATGAACTCATAAAATATTATACAACATGGGTGACTGCTGAGTGAAATATTTAAGTCACAAAAGGACAAATACTACATAACATCACTGCTAAAAAAACAGGTTTGACATGAGGGTTTGGGAGGAGAGTAGGATAAGAGTGGATAGATAATGAACATTACACTGGGACAGATGAAGGAAAGAACTGTTTAAAAGGACTATATGCTTAGGGATTATATGTAGAACAGTAGCTCCGAATAAGAGCTACATTGTAAAGAAGACCAGGCGAAGGGGCAATGAATTCAGCAATGAATGAACTTTTTTTTTTAAAAAAAAAAAGTAAACTGAGAAGGGGACAAAGTGGGGGGAAATGTAACTTTTCTGTAAACTTTTATTAATATCACAATTAAAATAAAAAATTTAGTTAAAAAAGATATTATGTTGGGAAAGGTGCAGGTTCAGAGAAGGAGAGGAAGACTCTCAATGAGATGGACTGACACCGTGCATATCATAATGGACTTAATCATGTCAGAGATCATGAGGATGATGTATGATAGGGTAAGGTTTAGATCTTATATTCTTAAAGTCTATGAGTCCCAATCAATTTGATGGCATATAACAAGTTCAATTTGAAGCTGAAGAAAATGAATGTAAGTACATGAGAGTCTTGAATATACTCCATTTTGATCGTGCTAATGTGAAACCTATATTTGGACCAAGAGGCAGTCATCAGAACAGAGCCAGGAAACACTGCATGGTTCAAAATTGGTAAGGGCATATGCCAGGGATGTGTCCTGTCTCCATACCTTTTCAACCTGTATGCAGATCATCCAGGAGGCTGGGCTCTATGAGGAGAAATGCGGCATCAGGATTGGTGGAAGGTCTATCAACAATCTGCGTTATGCAGATGACACAACCCTGCTTGCTGAAACTGAGGAGGACCTGAAGCGCTTGCTGCAGAGGGTCAAGGAC
>NW_006399956.1:5404216-5410645 GCF_000299155.1 Elephantulus edwardii | reverse complement strand
ACATAACTACAACAACAACATCACTAATGGACAGAGATAAGACAAAACTGTTCAATGACATTAAGGACATCACATACAAAGAAAGCAAAAGGTTTTTAAAAAGAAAAAGATAAAAATGAATGACAGAAGAGACTTGTCTGTGCTTTTAAACACAAACTAGCTAAAGTAAATACAAGAAATAATAAAATAAAAGAGCCGAAGGTTTCAATTAGTGACTTGAGAAGATAATGTAAGTTATTATAATGAAATATAAAAGACCTGGAGTTAGAAAATGAGACGAGGAGAACATGGTTGGTACTTCTCGAGCTGAAAGAACAGAAGAAAAACCCCAAATCTCTAGCTGCAATAGTGAAGGAATCTACGAGCAAAACATTGAATGACTCAGGAAGTCTAAAAGATGATAGAAGAAATATAAAGAGCAAGTGTGGCATCCACTTCCTAAACAACGTGCCTCTGGAAACTGGATGAACTTTGAGAAACAACGATAGTTATGGAAAGGCTTCAGGTCTTTTGTTGACAGGGTTGCTTTGATTCATGCTCAACTTGACAGCAATCAACAACAATAACATACCAAAAGGAACTGGGTGACACTGAATCATTTCAGGAAGTAGCATGTGATAAAGAATAAAAGGATGGAAAGAAGTCTAAACTGTATGGAAGGCACTGGTGAAAAACAAAACTTTCAGAATTAGCAGAATACCAAATAAAGTATTTCCATCACAGCAGTTGTTGCCCTGGAAACGCTCATCCATTCCTGGCAAGAAATTAGAAGAAAGTTTCCCATCAACCTACTGGAAAAGATCTGTATTTGTGCTCATTCCAAAGAAAGGTCATAGAGTAGAATACAGATAATATAAATCTCATAAATGTCATATGTAAACAAAATTTCATTGATGATAATTCAAAAACAACTATAGCAGTACATTGACAGAGAACTATTACCAGAAATCTAAGTTGATTCAGAAGGCAACATGAAAAGACAGATATTCTAATATAAGATACATCTTGGCTGAAAGCAAAAAATACCAGCAAGATGTTTACCTCTGTATTGTTGCTGAGCAAATAATATGAGAAACTGGACTCGGTGAGGAAAATGCAGACCTAGGTGGGAGGAAGATTTATTAACAGCCTGCAATATGCAGATGACACAACAAAACAAAAAATCTTTACAACTGGACCAATAAGTAACATGTAAACTGAGAACAGAGTGAAGTTGTAAAGCATTTAATTTTGCTTTGATATGTAATAATTATCCTTGGAAGCTTGTTATTACATGCCAGTAGTTGATGACAACTCATAGTGACCTTATCAACAACAGACCAAAACCTTTTCCTATTTGGCACCACCCCCATAATCTCTGGTACCCTCAAACACATTGTTACAGTGCCATGGAAATAGCACTCAGGAAATCAAAAGAAGTATTATTGCATTGGGCAAATCTGTTGGAGAAGACCTCCTTAAAGGGTTACATAGCAAAGATGCCGCTTTGAGAACTGCCAAATGCTTGACTTAATACATCATATTTTCAACCACTTCATTTGCATGCAAAAGCTACACAATTAAGAAAGGCAAAAAATAAGTGATGCCTTTGCATGATGGTGTTGGTGACGAATATTAAATAGTCAGAATGCTCTTGAGAAGTAAGAAAGGTGATATTTTCTTATCATATGTATTTGACATGTTATCAGCGGGAACCAACCTTTAGAGAAGGATATCATGCTTGGTAAAGATCAGTAAAAAAAGAGGAAGACACACAATGAGATGGATTGGCACAATGGCTGCAAAAATGGACTCAATCGTAACAGTAATTGTGAGGATGGAACAGGACAGGCAGGATTTTGTTCCATTTTTCATATAGAGTCACTATCAACTCCTCAGCACAAAACCATATTGGGCCTTTTGTTCATAGGGCTGTTATGAGCTGTACTCAACTCAAGGGCAAACAACAACAACACGTCAGATTCTTTGTCATGTGTAGGATTATAATATATTCTAATAAAATTGCTGGACTTCACTCAAATACAAGAATTTTGTCTTATTCCTTCTGCATATTTCCCCTTTTGTGTTCCACTATTTCTACATATGATAGATTTGCTAGCTCTGATGTGTGAATTCAAGATTGATGGTGAGAAATTTTAGTGAAAATGTCATAGCTTAACCTGGTTATTTTTGTCTTTGAAGTGGGGGGGGGGTTGGGTGGTTTTCTTTATTATTATTTTTTGAGTGTATACCATCAAATCGGATCTAACTGGTACAGAAGGAGGTTGCCCCTCCTCTTCAATCAGAGCATCTGGTATTTCGAACCACATGACTCTCGGATTGCAGTGCACCTTCTTGCCACTACAAGTTTAATTTTATTCAGGGGAAAAGGTCTTATGCTACAGCATAAGGTAAGAGTGTAGGTTATTTGCCAAAAGTCTGCAACTATCATATTTAAAATGTTGTTGATGTTAAGTGCCATCGAGTTGTAGGTGACTCATAGCAACCCTATGAACAAAAGACCTGGACCTTGTATAACCTTTATCCTTTCTCGAGGTTCATAGAGCTTCCAGAGGCAAGCTATTTCAGAAGTGGATGTTACTCCAGCTTGAGATAAATGTTCCTGTTTTAAGAACTTAAATAAAATAAAATTCATTCCATATACTATTGACCACAACCAAATAAAGCCAAAGTTTTCTTCTTTTGGGGATTAAAAAAGAGGGTGTTACTGCAGTTTTCCATAATCATGTAATTATAGGGATTTTAGAATTAGTGGATCTGCTCTCTGACCTTCAGGCTTAGGTGTTTGAAAATTCTCCTAAATAGACAAGATTGCATAACAATTACCAGTAACTTGTAGTGTTTAATAGTTCCATTCTTATTACTAACCTAATCTCTCTGACATTTATTTGCCTATTCATGTGGAGACTGAGAATGATAGGGTAACCTTGGGTAATTACTTTGAATTATTCTCTTTCTTCTCCAAAAATTTTATAAAATATTTTAAAAGTATTCAAATTTTGTAAAAAATAATTGTTCAAAAACATTACACAATTTGGGGAAAGGAGTAATTAAGTTGTAGACCCCTGAACTTCAGGACTTTTCTGGTCAAGAGAACATATACATCTCTCTTGGAGAAAGTGAAACCAGGATGCTCTTTGGAGGAAAAAATGATGAAACTCTGTCTCACATATTTTGGGCGTCTGGAAAGAAGAGGCCAGTCCTTGGAGAAGGACATCATGCTTGGAAAGGTGGAGGGTCAGTGTAAGAGGAGAAGATTCTCAACAAGATGGATTGACATAGTGTAACCATTAGCTCAAGTGCGTTGAAGATGGTAAGAATGACACAGGATTGGACAAGTTTTCGAGCTATGGTTCATTGGGTCTCTGAGTCATAACAGACTCAATGACACATAATAACAATCTGTATATCAAAGATGCTTACAGTAATGGACACTCAAAAAAATCACATTGTGTAGAGTACACATATTTGAGAAAGAATTCTATTATGGCTTGGGAGAGTGGAGGGATGGCGCAAGAGGGGAAGACCCTTTATGAAATGGATGGATTCAGTGACTGGGGTAATCGGGATGGGTGTGTCAGAGGCAGTGCGATTGGCCCAGGATAGAGCAGGGTTTAGGGCTATTGTACATAGGGTCGCTATGAGTCACAAGCGACTCAACGGCACATAACAACAACAACAAAACAATATTGATGGGGTCAGAGAAATGTTTCATACATTATAAAATGCTGTGCATACATGAAATATTATTGATGGCATTCCAGGTATAAATAACTAAATATTTTTCCATTTCTGCTGTGTTGTTGTTGGGTGCCATAACATTAACATGGACTCACAGCTACCCTATAAACAGTAGATCTGAACCTTGCTCTAGCCTATGCCATCCTCAGAATCTCTGACATGCTTCAGCACATTGCTATAGTCACTGTCAGATCTTCCTATTGGGAATCTTACCATCTTTCATTGACCCCTCCATCTTTCCAAATCCAGAAACTTGTCCCTGTTAACAACATGCCCAACTACAGAAGATGAGGTTTCACCATCCTTATCTCTAAGGAGGACCCTGGTTTTACTTCTTCCAAGAAAGACTTGTTTGATCTTTTTTGCAGTCAATACTCTCCTCCAACACCACAGCTCATTCTTCTTCTGTCATCTTTATACATTTTCAAAATTTTAGATGTATAGGAAGCAATTATTCAAAAAGCCTAGCTTGGATCAGATGCACCCTAGTCTTCAGACTTACATCCTTGCTCTTTAACACTTTAGAGATGTCCTTGACAACAGATTTTCCCAATGAAACATATCTTTTTGATTTCTTGACTGTTCTATCATGGGTATTGATTGTAGACCAAAGTAAAATGCAATTGTTGACCATTAGGATTTTTGTTTTTTTGATATCAAAGTCGGACTTTCTACAGCAAGCATTTTAATTCCTCTTCACTTTCAGTAAGTAAGGCTGTGTCATCTGCAAGCAGGTTGTTGATGAGTCTTCCTCCAATTCTGATGCCACATTCTTCTTCATAGAGTCCAACCTTTTAATTATTTATCATACAGATTTAATAGGAATGGAGAAATGATACAATCTTTCTCATAACTTTCCTGATTTTGAACGATGAAGTGTTTCTGTGTTCTGTTCAGACAATAGCTTCTTGGTCTAAGTATTGTATGAGGACTATTAAGTGTCTGGGATTCCCATTCTTTTCAATGTTAGCCATAATTTATTATTGCGACATCAAAGGCTTAGGATTCAAAATTACTTTCCCAGTCATTTGATTTTGATCATATGGATGGAAAGGAATAAAGTAGAAATAGGTGCAGGAGCATGGGAGACCCTATCTGACTATAATGGAATTGGTTTTGTATTGTGGATGTTGTTGATGAGGGATAATTCTCCTTTGCGGAGTTAGTGGAGGTCAGACACATCTGTCTCCATGATGCCTACACTCGTTTTACAGTTATGATTCACACAAATGCCTTTGCAGAGTCAATAAAACACAAACATCTTTCCGTTTTCAGTAAGATCCATCTGCTGCTTTTGTGATATTTGTATTCTTGCTTGTTTCATAGTTTGCTCTTATGGTACAGTACTTATCTGATGGTTTCTGAGTTGGGGGAGTTGACTTACATATTGCTGCTAATTTTATAGTTCATGTATGTGTATGAATGCTTGTTTATATTTTGCTCTTACAGGTAGAGCACTCATCTGTCACGTTGCTGATTTGTGACTCTATAGTCCTGGAAACTCTGTCACCAGTATTTCAGATACCAACAGGCTCACCCAGTGGTAGACAGGTAATACCAGGACTCCCCAAAAACAATAGAATGAGCAAGATTGTATATCCTTTTCTAAAAAAGAAATAGCCCTTCAAAAACCCTATGCAAAGGCCTGGAGACACAGCTTGATGAACAGTATTATGGCTTGTGAGCATGGATCCCAGGTTCGGGTTTCAAAAACCCTACACATGACAGAAGAATGATGTTAGATATAATACTGGGAATCCCTCAAATCAGAAGGCACTAAAAAATGAGGAGAAACGGCTTCAAATATCCATTAATAAATTAAACATGGAATGTATGAATCTAGGAAAATTAAGTTGTCAAAACTTAAATGAAACACATAAAGATTGATCTTCTAGGCATTTGAGCTGGAATGGATGGGTACTGGCCAATTTCTACTTCTGCTTCATTTAAAAAAATGAGACCAAAATTTGATACCTTATAAAAAACGTTTAACATTGTGTTTCTTTTGGGATGGCAGCACGTCAGTCAAAAATAACTCAACACTAGTCAATTATCACAGAATAATAAGAAATGAGATGGCTACCTTCTTCCTAGGGTTTTAAGTCTCTCCAGAGCATAGATCCTACCATAGTAATCTTTATTACCTTCCCGTCTGCACAATGGACAGCATTCAATCATACATTACTCTCAAATCATAACGGACTCATAGCTGACCCTCGACTGAGTTTTTTAAGACTGTAAATCACATATGAGGATATTGTCCATCTTCCTTCCATGGAGCCACTGGTGTATTTGAACCCCTAGAGAAACTCAACTTCTGATTTAGCATTGCAGTTCCCTAGGGTCTACATCACCATAGTTCCCCAGTCGATATTTAACAGATATTAATGGGCTTTAAAAATTGCCTGAATAATTTATTTATAATATATTAAATATTAGTTGGCTATTTGAAGGGAGACGTGATACATCATTAATTATACATAATAGCTTATATAAAAATTAATTACCTATAACTCCTTCTCTTTCACATCTGTCATCATGAATTTTTGGTGTTAGTTGTCATCTTGGCTTCAATTTGTGATGATCCCAGGAACTCATGCAATATTATTCAAAATGGTTGACTCTGGAGAACATTATGCTGAGTGAAATATCCCAGTCACAAAAGGACAAATATTACATGATGCCACT
>NW_006399956.1:5398536-5403536 GCF_000299155.1 Elephantulus edwardii | reverse complement strand
TAAAAAAAGAACAAATTCTGAACAATCTGGTGTTATTATTATGATGATCAGTATGTTTTAGTCCATCATTGCAACTGTAGTAATTACTTTTCATCCCAGGGGAATCATCTCTACTTCTAAATTCTATTGAGATTCACAGAGTTTTAAGCAGCTATTTTTAAAAACAGATCTCCATCTAGATCCTTAAGTCTAACTTGTATTAGATTAGGTCCTCCATTGAGACTTGTCCACTTACTGATGTCTGACATACGAGTTGTGGAGTTGTAAAAATTACTTTTCTAGCCATTACCTTAATCCCCTCTGGGAGTGTGATCTCCAGCTGCCTCTAT
The DNA here is from genome assembly GCF_000299155.1 of Elephantulus edwardii. Lineage (NCBI taxonomy): Eukaryota > Metazoa > Chordata > Mammalia > Macroscelidea > Macroscelididae > Elephantulus > Elephantulus edwardii. Next base: position 5,403,207 of record NW_006399956.1, on the reverse strand, counting down.
TTCAGATTCATGGTTCACCATTGATCAGCTTCTTCAGCATCATCAACAACTGTGATGCCAACATGGGAGAGTTAACCTGACTGTGGAAAGACTAGGGTGAGGTATAGCCAAACGGAGCCTTGGAGACCAAACTGGAGTTAAAGTTGTTACTCAGATGATTGAAGGAAAAGCTGCTATGAGACAAAGTTTGCTGGATGATTGAGGAAACTAGAGGTTTTTTGTATTTGAGTTGCTGGACTGAACCTGGACTTTCACCTGCTGACTGAGAAGCTGTCTGAACTAATTGAAGAGCTGGGTCTTGCTGTTAATCTTGTTTTGGACTGTTGTTGCTTGCTGTCAAGTCAGAACTAAACCATAGCTGACCCTCCAGTAAGTTTTCAGAGGCAATAAATCTCATGAGAGTACCTTGCCCATCCTCCTCCCGTGGAGGATCTGGTGGATTCAAACTATCCTTTGGGATTGCACCACAGTTTTTTACCAATAGACCACAAGATCACCAGACAGCATGCTGTTCACTAAATCTGGGCTTTCCCTGTGTGATATCCTGTGCTTCATTAACCAGCGCTGCAAACTTTTTCCCTAATGAACCCTACAACTGCGGGTAACTTCAAGTCTGGAATCAATTCACAAAGAACATCAGACCCAGAGTAATCTTTTTTAGTAGAATTAAGTGTAAAATCGTGGTGGTGGAGTGGGGCATATTTGACCTGTAGCCATTTATTTGGTACTGTAGATGTTATTGGTAGGGATTGTTCCCCATTGTAGAGTTAATAGAGGTGGTCTCAGCTGTCTTCACAGTACATTATTTCCATATACCTTAATCCATAATTTACAGTGTCATAATAACTAGCAAATTACCCAGTTTGACAAGGTAGACTACCATTATCAAAATCTTTAATTTAAAAACAAATTGGACACAAGTTGGGTAACAAGTATATCCTAAATTCTGGAAACTTCTCTGAAACTGTATGTTTCTCTCTTAAAGAAGAAGAAACTTCATGATCATACAGATAAATAAGATTAAGTATTAGATAAAAAATCAAATAAGGTATTTTTAAAAAGAGATGAAGATGACTTTAAAAAAAACCCAAAGAACATTTAAATGGCAAATATTTTACTCCAAAGACTTGGCTAAAGCATGTGAAAATCTTGGGGCAATTATGTGAACTCTGGAGGGTGTTGGGAGGGTAGTTAGTTATGTGGGTGCTGGAATAGAATATGTCTTTTCTTCCAGAACTAGTTCTCATGAATGCCTAAAATATTTGGTGTGATGGTTTACAGCATGTCAGGAGTTTGGGGTTTTATTCATGCCCTTGCTTTGAGAGAAACTATTGTCCTCTTGAGCTTCTTTTCAAACAGAATTTATTTCAAGTTAGTGTGTGCTGTTGAATAATACAATATATTTGTAACATTTTTTTGCTTTGTTTTTCAGCTAAGTCAAACTTACTATTTTCATTTAAAATGCAAGTCCACCTTAAAAAAGTACAAAGGAGAACATTATATGTTCTTCTGTTTTATCTTTCTTTTGGGGCTTTCGGGGGGGGATGTTGTCATCAAACAAAGAACCATCTGAGTTTATCACTCATGATATAGGGGAGGGAATAAGAAAAAATATTCTCTCCTAAAGATTTTTGGGGCTATACATCATAAAGATTTGGCCTAGATGGCCAAGAAACCTGGTGTGATTCCCAAATCCAAAAACTGGAAAAAATATTTTTAGAGTGGGCATCATGTAACTATGTTTAGACAATTTCCATATAACTTATAGTTACAAAACAATTCTTGTAAACACTATTAAAATTTGAGGTTCAAAGTAACTAATGGATGGTGCTACTTTGCAAAAATTTTTGTTATTGCTGCATTATTTATTAAAGATATTTTAATGTATCTGGAAGTATCTCTTTAATTTTTTAAAAATGCATACAAAGGTGTACTGTGTACTAAGACAAACATCTGATTAACCAACATTACAAGAACCATATGTAACTGTTCTGACTCACAGATAAATTCAACCTGGAGGTATTTTTTTAGGAACAGAAGTCTTTTGTAATCTAGAGACTGCTAATGTAGTTCAATCTTAAGGCTCTTTCCTGTTCAACATCAGTGCAATTTTATAATTTCTCACAGTACAGTTCTCTAGGCTTTTGGTAAGAAATCCTCTTGCCATCCCAAGAATAGAGAATACTAGTTAAAGTATATAAGCTACTAATTCTAATAACAGCTAATTGAGGTTAAAGATATAATTTGAATAGTTTTGTTCACTGCAAGGTGGTCTCTATGATTGCAATCTGTCTTACATAAACCTCAACCTTCTTTTAAAGTTCTAGATCTCAGTTTTCTCTTAATGCAAACCAAGAAAATAAAGCCACAGTTAAACTGTGAAACTTGAAGGAATTTAGAACCTTGCTTTTTTAAGGATTTAATATTAAATTTAATATCTCTTCTAGTAGGAAAAGCCATATAAAATAAGCTTCCTGTCAAAATATCTGTTGTAGCCATTTTCTGAAATACTCTGGGAATTATCTTCTCAGCATGGATTGCATTAAACTGAAATTACATTAATAATAAAATAATTGAACATGACAGCAGTTCTAAGAAAACAACCTCCAGTTTCTGCATCGCTTATATGAATTTTAGGCTTGTGGATATGTTGAAAGCTGATCACCAAGCTAAGGACAAAAAGGTAGGGCTATAATTCCTTAGACTTCAAAGCTGTTTCTCCCTGAGGTAGATGATTAGGAAGTTTACCTAACAGATTCATAGAAAGAGGCAATTCTTATAGGAGACAGAAAAACCTAAGAGAAGTGAAACCAGATACTCTTTAAGTTTTTTTAAAAATGTGTGTGTACACCATCAAACTGGATCTGACTGGTACAGGAGGAGATTGCCCCTCCTTCTCCAGCAGAGAATCTGGTGGATTCGAACAGCTCACCTCTGGGATTGCAGTGCTGCTTTTTGCCACTAGGCCACCAGAGCTCCCTGAGACCAGATACTCTTTAAATGCAATGATGGAGCATACTCCTATCAGTGGAATAGCTGGTTCATATGGAAATGATGTTCATAGCAGCATTGTTTACAATAGCAAGAAAATGGAGAGTCCAAATGTTGGTCAACAAATGAATAGATTGAGAAATTGTGGTCCATTGACATGATGGAATACTATGCAGCACTCAGAAATAATGCTTTTGAATAATAATATTCAAAACATGGGAGACTCTAGAGAGCATTATGTTGAGTAAACTAAGTTTCATAAGAAAAAATACTGTAAAAATAGAAGGATTACTAGTAAGATGTGTACAAAAGTCCAAAGGAGGGAGGAGAGAAGTTGAAGGCAAGGAGAGGAAGGAATTGAGGTCTCAGAATTTGGTTGGCAGAGGAAGAGGGGTGAAGGAATTAGGAAAGATCCAGTAAAGACCTAAAAGGCAGGATAATGGTGGGCATGGATCAATGGTGATTACTTTCCTAAAGCACAATGTATGAAACACAGCAAATATGGGAATGTGTGAAACAGTACACATAAATGAAACACAATGTCTAAGAATTTTGCATGCAAACCAATCTAAAATTTTAGAAAATATACATATGTTTTTAATAAGCAATGACAGAGAAACTTCATCTCATATAGCTTCAGAATGTTCTCAGGAGAGGCCAGCCTTAGAGAAGGACAATATATTTCGAAAAATAGAGGGCCAATGAAAAAGGAAGATCCTCATTGAGAACCCTTAAGTGTCTGCAACAACAGGTTGCAATGCACAGCAGATTGTGAAAATGTGTCAAGATGAGGCAGAGTTTCAGTCTGTTGTACCTCAGGTTGTATGAGTTGGCATCAACTCAACAACAACATTTACACTTAATACAAACTGCAGAATTCTAGGAATAATGTACAGAAAAATCTACTCTACTACTAAATATAGATGGCAGGCAATTACCAAAAGGAAGGACTCTACTGGTAAAAAGAAAAAGCAAATAGAATAGAGAGGAGAAGAGAAATTACTTGGAAGCAATGCTAATAAACTAACCTGCACAAAGGTCATGAGGGCTGAGCAAAATTCCCTAGTGTTGGAATAGAAAGAATAGTGGGAGACAGCCTCCAGGCTAAGCCCAACAACTATCACTGGTATGAGCACCTTTATGTAGTCATCTCCTGTATGGTACCAAGGTGATAGTGTGTCACTTTGATGACTAGGTTATAAAAAGACTAACGTTTCTATCTGGGAATCCTTTACTCTCTTTTTTTTCCCTCTTCCACCAAAAACTGTCTCAACAGACCAGCAAGAGGTAGGGGGAAATAAAGAATGAGTTGTTAATTAACAACATATAGGTTATTCTGAGTGGGAACATAATGAAAAAAGAGGTTGAAATAAGTGGTACTTCCAGTACCAAAATAAGAACTACATGATTTTTTATTATGAAAAGGGATATTATAATACCAAGTTCCTCATTTTTTTTCACACTTGCTAACCAACAATTTACTTAGATTTAGAAAAAGTATTTGTTCCTATCCCAAAGAAAGGTGACCCAACAGAATGTGGAAACTACAGAACAATCTCACTGATTTCACAGGCAAGCAAGATTTTACTGAAGATTATACAAAAACGACTGGAACAGCACATCAACAGAGAGCTACCAGAAGTCCAGGCTGGTTTCAGAAGGGGTCGTGGTACTAGAGAT
>NW_006399956.1:5379635-5396821 GCF_000299155.1 Elephantulus edwardii | reverse complement strand
GGCCGAACTCGCTCAGCATATCTTAAGCTCAAGGAACTGAAGAACAAATTCAAACCTCGAGTTGCTATAATCAAGGATGCTTTCGGCAGAACATTAAATGATCCCGGAAGTATTAAAAGAAGATTGAAGGAATATACTGAGTCGCTTGTGACTCATAGCAACCCTATGTACAAGAGCCCTAAATGCTTTTCTATTCTGTGCCAATCTCATCGTCTCGGACACACTCATTCCCACCACTCCACTCACAGAATCGATCCATCTCAGATTAGTGAGCCCTAAAGGACCAGGTTAGAGGCTTCTCCTTATTCAAGTAACTGCAAAGGCTAATGAACTAACACTGTCAGGTCAGATGGCAGATCAAATCCAAACAGCTCAAGCTGGAAGCTGGAGAAACAGCAAAAAGCAAAAGTGTTTTGACACATAAATGTAATGCACACCACACTCAAAATGAAGCTCCCCTTCAACTGATTAGCTGCTTAGAGAAGAATGGAAGTGGTTGCATTATGTTACATCCCATTAGTAATGCCTTTTTGTGAACACTGCCCCTTTGATGGTTAGGCCTCTTAATTAAGAGCTGCATCAACCTGTAGGTTGGGTCTTTTTGCAACATCACTCCTTTGGGCCCTTGGGCTTGCAGTCCTCAGGACTTGTGTGAAGCACCAGCGTTGGAGATCCAGCAGAAATATTGCTGTGTCTTTAACATCCCCATCCAGGATATTAGCCCTCCATGACAGTTGTAGGACTTAGCCAGAGCACTTCAACACTCACCCACTAGCACAACCTGCCATGCTGCTGCAAGTGTCAACTACATCTATTTATATGCCTGATTTGCTATTAGAGGTACAACACTTGTTGTATTGGGGGAATGATTTGCATATTGTTAGTCACCTTCTAGATTAAGTCTTCCTTGTTTATCATTGTGCTAATTGTCTGTTTGCTGTACTGAAGTAACATGGGTTGTTACTGTGATGCTGAAAGCTATGCCACCAGTGTGTCAAATGCCATAGGGGTTCCCCATGGTGGACAGATTTTGTTATAGTTCCCAGATGAAGACAGACTAGGAAGCAGAATTTACCCTTCATTTCTTAAAACAATAGACCTTTGAAAACCCATGAACAATAGAGGAATACTGGTAGGTGGGTAGAGCCCAGATTGAAGTCTATCAAAATAAGGAGAAATAGCTGCAAATATCCGTTAATTGTTGGAACATGAAATATACTCAGTATGAATGTTGGAAAACGATAACTTGTGAAAAATAATATGGAATGCATGAACATCAATACTGTAGGCATTAGTGAGATGAGATGGACTGTCTTTGGCCACTTTGATGCATACAATCACATGGTATACTATTGTCAGGAATGCAAAACGGAAGAATAGTATTACATTCTTAATTAAAAAGACAATTTCAAGTTCTATCCTAAAGTGCAATGTAGTGAGAGATAGGATACTATACATATGCATTTAAAGGAAGACCTGTTAATATTACTATTATTAAAATATCTGCTCCAACAGAAAAGAGGAGGAAATTGTAGATTTTTGCCAAATTTTGCAGTGAGAAATTGACCAAACATGCAATCAAGATGAGCTAATGATAATCAGTGACTAAAATGCAAAATTTGGAAATGATGAAGAAGGCATGGTTATTGGAAAGCACAGACTTGGTGACAGAAATAAATCTGGAAATAGAAAGGTCAAAATTTGTACATTCAATTATTTATTCCTCACAAATACCTTTTTAAAAAAACACAAATGACAACTTCACATGATTTCCTAACGGAGGGCATAGGAATCAGATTGACTATATCTGTGGAAGCTCAATATCAGCAGTCAAAACTAGGACATGATTATAGGTGTACAAATTATTTGTATCTCAATTATATTTTCCTTGGTATATATTCCCAGCAGTAAAATAGCTGATAAAATATGGGATTTCTATGCTCAGCTTTTTTAGGAAACATGAAACTGCTTTCCAGAGTGATTGCACTATTTCACAATCCCACCAGTAGCGCATGATAGTTCCTATCTCTCCATATCCTTTCTATTGCTTGTCATCCTGTTAAACTTTGCTACTGCTACTTGAGTGAGATAATTTCTCATTGTGGTTTTTATTTGTATCTCATTATCAGTGATTTTGAGCATTTTTTCACGTGTCTTTTGTCCATCCGAATGTTTTCTTTTGTGACAAGTCTTTCTATGTCTTTTGCCCATTTTGTTATTAGGTTATCAGTTTTTTCCTTGTGAAGGCCCTATAGTAGTATTCTGTAAAATTTCATTATGAAACCCAGATATTGCACTGCTGAAATAGACTCCAAAGAAAATAGAACTGAGATACATAGAATTGTACACCTATGTTCATAGCAGCATTCACAATGGCAAGAAAATAAAACAGCCCAAATGTCCATCAACAAACAAATGGATTGAAAAATTATGGTATACTCACACAACAGAAACTATACAACACTAAGGAGCAATGATTTTGTAAAATACTATATAAGTGGGAGACTCTAGAGAGTATTATGCTGACTGAAATAACTCAGTCTCATAAGCATAAATACTTTAAAAGATAATTATTGTAAAAATAGAAGGATAACTAGTAAGATATGGTTAAAAGTCCAAAAGGAGAAAGGGAGGAAGACAGGAGTACAGGGGTTGGGGAGGGGAGGAAATCATTAGGATAAGAGAGGTTTATGAACAGGATTAGGGAAGATGAAAAGGAATCAGGAGAGATCCAATGGGAACCTGAAAGGAAGGGGTAATAGTAGTCATAGATAAATGGTGATTAATTTTATAAAACACAATGCACATGAGTGATGATTTGAAATATAATATGAATGTAGGAATGGATGAAATGCAAAGTATGATTACAAATGTATACAAATGTATAATATACACGAATTTTGTATGCAAACCAATATAGACTAAAAATAAAGTGAAGAGAAAGAAAAAATAGTAGATAGGTTCTAATTGTAGGTCAGACCATCAATTACTCATGCATAAATTCAAATTGAGGCAAAAGAAAAGAGTCCGGAAGAACCAAAATATGATCTTCAGTCTAACCCATTTCAATCTGAAATCATTCTAAAGTTATTGAAGTATTGAACACCAATGAGCGAAGACCAGGTAAGTTGTGGGCTCATAGCAAGGGTATCATCAACAAAGAGACCAAAAGAACATTACAAAGACACAGGTGAAAGAAAAAACCAAAATGGATGTCAGAAGAGACTGAAAATTGCACTGGTGTGTCTAGAAGCCAAAACAAAGTGAAGAGATGGCGAAGTAAGAGAACTGAACAGAAGATATCATAGAGCAGCTTGTGAAGATAAAGCAAAGTATAATAATGGAATGTGCAGAGTGCAAGAATTGGAAAATAAAAAGTGAAGCATTTGCTAAGCGTTTCTCAAGTTAAAAGAACTGAAATATAAATTCAAGCCTTAAGTTGCAATACTGAGAGACTGAATCTGCAAAATCTTCAATGATCCAGGAACCATCAAAAGAGACGGAAGGCATACACATTGGGAATCCCAGAACATTTAATTGTGCTCTTGTGAAACCTATACCTAGACCAAGAAGCTGCTGTGTGAACAGAGCAACGGAACTTCGAACTTTAAACTACATGGTTTAAAATTAAGAAAGGGGTTTTTCAGGGTTCTAGCTTTTCTTCAATCTATTCGATCTGTATGCTGAGTAAATTATTTGAGAAACTGGATTCTCTGAAGAACATTGTAGCATCAGGATTTGAGGAACACGTATTAACAATCTACATTACACGGAACCTTGATTGCCAAAAGTGAGGAAGATTTGAAGCATTTTCTCTATATCAAAGAATGCTGATTTCAATATAGATTGCATCTCATTGTCAAGAAAGCAAAAATTCTCACCACTGGAGCATTGTTGTTAGGACTATCAAGCTGAGTACGACTCATAGAGACCCTATGAACAGTCAACCTGAAACTTGCCCTTTCCTGAGCCAACTTTTCTATATCTGAGACACTAAAACTCATTGCTGAAGTTATAGTGTCAATCCATCTCATTGTGGGGTCTTCTTCTCTTTTGCTGACCCTCCATCTATCCAAGCATGATGTCCCTTTCCAAGGAATAGCCTCACTTAACTACATATGCAAAGTATAAAAGATGCAGCGTCATCACGTTTCCCTCAGAGGAGCACTCTGGTTGCACCCTTTTGAGACCATAGTTGTTTGCTCTTTTGGCAGTCCTTGGGGTCCTTAGTACTCTTCTCCAGCACCACAACTCACAGGCATCAATTCTTCTTCTGTCATCCTTGTTCATTGTCCAACTGTCTGACACATAGCAGGTGATGGAGAAGATGACTGCATTAGAAGTGCCAAACCAGGAAGTTGTGGCCAGCCAAGTTGGCATACCTTAGCTACCATAGCAGGCAATATGTTCTTATACAAGAAACAATGAAAAACATTAGACAAAAAAGGAAAATACTTATAAATGTTAATCTACAAATATTATCAACTGTCATCAGGTGATACAGTCAATAAAGTAAAACAAGAAAAATTATAATATAAATAAATGACAGAGGACTTGGATTCAAAATATGTGGAGAATTCCTACAAATCAATAAAAATCATATAATGCATGGTTCAGAACAATGAAAGGTATGCAACAGGAATGCATCCTATCTCCGTACCTTTTCAATCTATATGCAGAACAGATCATTCTGGAGGCTCACTAATCTGCGTTATGCAAATGACACACCTTGCTTGCTGAAACTAAAGAGGGCAAAGGTATTTGCTGCAGAAGGTCAAAGTGTAGTCTTCAATATGGATTGAAGCTCAACATCAAGAAGACAAAGACTCTCACCACTGGGCCAATTGGCAAATTCATGATGGACAGAGAAGAGATTGAGATTGTTGATAACTTAAGTTTACTTGGTTCCACAATCAACAATCTTGGCACTAGCATCAAGAAATCAAAAGACAAATTGCATTGGGAAAGTATGCTGTCAGAGCCCTCTCTAGAGTACTGAAGAGCAATGATTTCAGTCTGGAGACTAAGGTGTGCCTGATCCAGGGTACAGTCTTCCCAATTACTTGTTATTCATCAGAGAACTGAACAATAACTAAGGATGATAGAAAAAGGATTGATGCCTTTTTACTGTGATGCTGGAGAAGTGTGTTGAAAATACATGAACTGTCAGGAGAACAAACAGGTCTGTCCTGAAGAGAGTGAAAACAGGCTATTCCCTAGAGGCAAGGTTTTTGAGGCTCCATATCATATACTTTGGGCACATGGCCAGGTGGGACCAGTCCTTGGAGAGGGAATCATGCCTGAAAGGGTGGAGGGACAGCATAGGAGAGGAAGACCCAGGATGAGATGGATTGACTCATGACTGGAAAAACGGGATTAGGTGTGTCAGAGATGATAAGATTGGCTGAGAACAGGGCAAGAGTCACAGGGTTGCTGTGAGTTCCAGGCAACTCAATGGCACCAACTCAATGGCACATAACAACCACAATGCAAAACCACATGAGATAGCAGTAGGCACTTCTCAAAAAAAGTATATTCAAATGCCAAATTCACACATGAAAAAAGAAATGCCTGATCATATTAGTAATAATCAAAAGCAATGTAAAATAAAGCTATGTTGTTGCTAGTACTGTCTAGTCAGAACTGATTCGTAGCTGACCCTCCAGCAGATTCCTTCATAGGAAATTGCAGGGGAGGAGATCTTTCTCCTGTCGATAAATTAAAAATTCATGTCGTTGGGTCGCTAGTGCAGCTCCTTATCACGAGGCCACCAGAGTTCCCCCAAAATTACCCATAAGGTGAAAAGAAAGCCTTCAGACCAGGAAAGAAAACATATGAAACTTACTCATAATTGACATTTACAGAATATTAGGGGCTTAAAATTTAAAAAAAGCAAAAACTGATAACCCAATAGGCTAATGGATGAAAGACATGAAAAGATCCTTCACAAAGGAAGACATTTGGACAACCAATAGACACATGAGGAAATGTTCAAAATCACTGGCAATCAGAGAAATGTGAATCAAAAGAACAATAAGATACCATCTCACTCCAGTAGCAATAGCATAGTTTTACAGGACATCAAGCAATTGATGTTGGAGACAATGTGTAGAGATTGGAAATCTTGAGCAACTGCTGATGGGATTGTAAAATAGTACTATCACTGTGGAACACAGTTTCATGTTTCTTAAAAAAGCTAAATAAAGAAATCCCATATGACCCAGCTATGTCCCTGCTAGGACTATATCCCAAGAAAATGAGAACTGAGACATGAATGAAGATAGGTACATCTATCTTCATAGCAGCGTTATTCACAATAGCAAGAAGATGAAAACTGCTCGAATGCTCATCAACAAGCAATGGATTGAGAAATTATAGTGAATTCACAAAATGGAATGCTAAGTAGCATTAAGGAAAAATGACTTCGTAAACACCGTATAACATGAGAGCGTCTAGATAGTATGCTGAGTTAAATAATTCAGTCTCATGAGGACAAACAGTGCATAAGACCCTTATTGTAAAAATAGAAGGATAACTGAGCAAGATGTGTCTAAACATTCAAAAGGAGAAGTGGAATAAGAGAAGAGGGTGGGAAAGGAGGAATGAGGGAAGAAATCACGAGGATAGCAGAGGTTAGTGGTTGGATGGAGATGAAGGAAAAGGAACAATTCAATGAACACTTGAAAAGGTGGGTGATAATAGCCATAGATCAATTGTAACTAATTATATAAAATACAATGTACATGAACTATCAAGTGCATCATGAAGGAATCATTGGAGAAGTTCAATATGAGCAGTGAGATCTAGGTCAGGTGCTGTTTGTGGAACAGACCAGTTCAAAGTAAAACTAAAGAAGGTTAAATCATATCTACAGGAATCAAAATTTGATGTTGAGTCTATCCTCCATGAATTTAAAAACCAACTCAGGAATAAGTTTGAGGCCTTGAAAACGAATAAAGATCAGATGAGCTATGGGGAGATATCAAGAGTATCATTCATGAAGAATGCAAAAAGTCATTACAAAAAAGGAAGAAGATGAAAAGAGCAAAATGGATACCAGAGACTGAATATTGCACTAGTGTGCTGAGAAGCCAAAGTAAAGGGAAGAAATCAAGAAGTTAAGGAGCTGAACAGAAAATTTCAAAGAGCAGTTCGGGAAGACAAGCCAAAGTATTATAATGAAATGTGCAAGGAGCTGGAGTAGGAAAATAAAAAGGGCCAAACCAGCTTGGCTTTTCTTAACCTGAAGCAACTGAAGAACAAATTCAAACAGTGAGTTGCAGTGCTTAAGGATGCTGTGGGTAGAATATTGAATGATTCGGGAAGCATTAAAAGAAGATGGAAAGAGTATACAGAGTCATTGTACCAAAAATAAGTGGCTGACAAAGAAGAATTTCAAGAAATAATGCATGATCCAGAGACAATGGTGATGAAGGAGGAATTAAAGGTAGCTCTGAAGGACTTGGCCAAAAATAAAGCCATAGGATTTGATGGAATACCAATTGATATATTTCAACAAACAGATGCTGCCCTGGAAGTGCTTACCAAGTTGTAACAAAGAAATCTGGAGGAAAACTACGTAGCCAACTGACTGGAAGAGATCCATATTTATTCCCATTCCAAAAAAAAGGTGAACCCATAGAGTGTGGAAATTATAGAGCAATATCACTAATATCACGTACTAGTAGAATCCTGCTGAAGATTATCCATCACTAACTGGAGCAGTACATTGACAGAGAACTACCAGAAATACAAGCTGGGTTTAGAAGAGGTCTTGGCACTAGAGATATTATTGCCAATGTCATATGGATCTTGACAGAAAGCAAGGAATACCAGAGGAATATCTATCTGTGTTTCATTGACTATGCAAAGGCATTGAACTGTGTGGATCACAACAAATTGTGGCTAACCTTGAGGAAAACAGGAATCTAAGAACACTCAATTATGCTTCTACAAAACCTATAATTGGGTCTGGAAGCAGTCCTCAGAACAGAGCGGGGAAACACTGCATGGTTCAAAATCAGGAAAAGAATGCATCAGGGATGCATCCTGTCTCCATATCTTTTCAATCTATATGCATAACAGATTTGGGAAGCAAAGCTTTATGAGGAGGAATGTGTGGCATCAGGATTGGAGATAAACTCATCAACAACCTATGTTATGCAAGTGACACAACCTTGCTTGCTGAAACTGACCAAGACCTGAAGTGCTTGCTGCAGAAGGGTAAGGTCTGCAGTCTTCAATATGAATTGAAGTTTAACATCAAGAAGACAAAGATACTCACCACTGAGACAATTGTCAGCACCATGATAGAGGAAGAAGAGATTAAGGTTGGTAACAATTACAGCTTATTCCGCTCCACAATCTACACTCTTGGAACCAGTAGTCAGGGATTCAAAAGACAAATTGCATTTGGAAAATCTTCTTTCAGGGACCTCTCCAGAGTACTGAAGAGCAATGATGTCAGTCTAGAGACTAAGGTGCACCTAATTCAGGCCATGATCTTCACAATTACTTGTTATGCTTAAGAAAGTTGGAAAATGACTAAGGATGACAGAAGAAGAGTCAATGCCTTTGAATTGTGGTGCTGGAGATAAGTCTTGAACATACCATGGACCGCCAAGCAAACAAAAAAGTCTGTCTTGGAGAGGGTAAAACCAAGTTTCTCCTTGTAGACTAGGATTTTGAAGATCCACCTCACATACTTTGGGCATGTGGTCAGGGGAGACTGTTCCTCAGAGAAGGACATAATGCTTGGAAGGGTAGAGGAATAGCACAAGGCAGGAAGATCCCAGGTGAAATGGATTGATACACTAACTGGGGCCATGAAAGTTGGCATGTCAGAATTAGTGAGACTGGCTCAAGACAGGGCAAGGAACAGAGCTGCTGTACACAGGCTAGCAGGAGACTTGATGGCACACAACAACAACAATATGAATGATTTTCTAAAACACAGTGTACCAGAACAAAACACAACCTAAATTAAAAACTGTGTAAAACACAATATATACAAATGATTGCACACAAACCAATAAAAATATCAGGAAGGAAAAAATTCCAATGTGGTAAGATAGAAAAATTACACTAAATCACAAGTAACAAGACCACTCATCTTTTTCCTTCAGAGAAGCTGGTGGGTTCAAACCATGTGCTTTCTGGTTGGCAGCCCAGCTCCTTACCACTAGGCCACTTATATCACACACAAGCAAAACCCTGCTGAAGATCATCTAAAAAGGAGTGAACATTACATTGACAGAGAACTAACAGAAATACAAGCTGGGTTTAGAAGAGGCCGTTACACTAGAGATTTCATTACCGTTAGATGTATCTTAGCTGAAAAAAGAGAGTATAACAGGAATGTCAATCTTTGACAAGCAAAGGAATTTGACTATGTGGATAGCAACAAATTGTGATTAACATTGAGAAGAATGGAATTCCAGAACACTTAATTGTGCTCATGCAAAATCGATACTTGGATCAGGAAGCAATTGTCAAAATCGAGCAAGGAAATACTTCATGGTTCAAAATCAGGAAAGGAGTGTACCAGAGATCTTTTCAATCTATGTGTGGAACAGATCATTTGGGAAGATGGACTTCATGAGGAAAAACGTGGCATCAGCATTGGAGAAAGACTCACCAACAACCTGCATACACAGATGACACAACCTTGCTTAGCAAAACTAAGGAGGACCTGAGTTGTTTGCTGCAGTTTTTTATATGGATTGAAGTTCAACATCAAGAAACAAAAATTCTCACCACTTAACCAATTGGTATCACCAGGATAAATGGAGAAGAGACTGGAATTGTTAACAATTCCAGCTTGCCCAGTTCCACAATTAACACTCTTGGCATCAGTCGTCAGGAAATGAAAAGAGGAATTGCACTGGAAAAATACGCTGTCATGGACCTTTCCAGAGTGCTAAAGAGCAGTGATATAAATCTAGAGACTAAGGAACACCTGATCCAGGCAATAGTCTTTGCAATTACTTGCTATGCATCAGAAAACGGAACAATAAATAAGGACATATAACAATAACATACTATGACAGGTTTGGAAGCAGGAGTGGCATCCACTTCCTAAATAACATGCCTCTAGAAACTCTATGAACTTTGATAAATGTCAGTAGTTGTAGAGGGGGTTCAGGCCTTTTGTACATAGGGTCACTATGAGTTGTGCTCAACTTGAAGGCAATCAACAACAACAAAAACAAATAAGGATGTCAGAAGAAGAATTGATGCCTTTGAGTTGTAGTGCTGGAGAAGGGTATTAAACATATCATGAACCATCAAGAGAACAAACAGGTTTGTCCTAGAAAGGATGAAGCCAGGTTGCTACTTGGAGGCAAGTATTTTGAAGCTCCGTCTGACATACTTCGGCCATATTGCCAAGAGGGACCAGTCTTTGGAGAAGGACATCGGCCTTTGTATTTATTTGCTATACATGAGAGAGCTGGACCATGACTAAGTTTGACAGAAGCAGAATTGGTGCCTTTGAGTTGTGGCACTGGAGAAGTCTTAAACATACCATGGACCACCAAGAAAACAAATAGGTCTGTCTTGAAGAGGGTAAACAAAGTTTCTTCTTGGAGGCTAGGATTTTGGAGCTCTGTCTCACATATTTCAGGCACGTGGCCAGGAGGAACTGGTCCTTGGAGAAGGACATCATGCTTGGAAGGGTGGAGGGACAATGCAGGAGAGAAAAACCCTGGATGAGATGGACTGATACAGTGACTGGGCCAATGAGGGTAGGTGTGTTGGAATCAGTTTAACTGGCTCAGAGCTGCTGTGCATAGGGTCACTATGGGTCACAGGCAACTCAACAGCACATAAAGCCAACAACATAGCCTTCAATATGGATAACACCTCAATATTAAAAGAACAAAAGTCCTCACCACTGGGCCAATACATCACGATAGATTAAGAAATGCTTGAAATTGCCAATGATTTCTTCTTACTTTGATCAATAAGCAACATCCACAGTAACAGCAGTTAGGACATCAGGAGATGTTTTGAATTGGGGAAGTCCACTGTCAAGGACCTTTCCAAAATGCCAATGAGCAATGATATCAGGGCCATGATCTTTTTAATCACTTGCTACATATCTGAGATATGGACAATGACTACTGACTACAGCAGAACAATTGATATATTAATATCTTTGAGATGAGGTGGTAGAGAAGAGTACTGAATGTCCCATGGGCTGCCAAAATAACAAGTGTGTCTTGGAAAATATACAGCCAGAGTGATGCTTAGATGAAAAGATGACAAAGCTTTCTCTCATACTTTGGGCATGTTGCTATGTGAGGCTATTCCTTGGAAAGGGGCATCATGCTTGGAAAGATAGAAGGTCAATGAAAGAGAGGACACCTGACAAGAGATGTATTGACACAGTGAATACAGCAATGGGTTCAAGTGTATCAGAGATGATGATCATAGCACAGGATAGAACAAGGTTCAGGTCTGTTTTCATAAGGTCATTATGGATTGTACTCAACAGAAGTGAATAACAACATTATATTTCTGAAGCTGTAATCTCTTACAGATAAATAAATACACGGTCACCTTTTTCTCCCATGAATCAGGGTTCATCCAACAGGCCTTTCAATTAACATGAAATCACTAAACACTATGCCAGTAGAGCTCTCTAGATTAGAACTCTTTAATAACAATATTTTGGTGAATATAATGAACATCAAAGCTTCTCATATTCAATTAATGGGAGTGTAAATTAGTATAAGCAAGTAAAACTGTATTCTGCAACTTAGCATTCTAATATCAAGTGTATTTACCCTAACTTGTACAGATGTGCACTTTAAGACCCACACACAAGAATGTTCATAGAAAACATCATTTGTGTTGGACAAAACTTGGAAACAGTCCAAATTTCCATCAATAATGAAATGAATAAGCACATTATGGAATATTCATTCAATGAAATAGCTCCCTAGCAATGAAAATGAAGTGCAGCTGGAAACATCATTGATAAATGTCAAAACCATATTGAATGAAAGGTTGCAAGCACAAAGGAATACACAGCACAATCCCATTTATACAAAGCTCAAAAAAATAAAATTAGACAACCATCAAAAACTACACTGCTTATAGAGGCAAGTGCAAGATGGTAATACTGTAATGAGAAAGAAGTGATAGATATGAAATTCAGAACACTGGTTTCGATAGGAGGAGTATGGAAGCATCTGCAATTTGGCAAAATCTTGACCAGGAAGTGATAGCATGAATGGGTGGGAAGCTTTCATTGCTCTGTACATGCAATTTGTTTTGTTTCTTTGGTTGGTTGTGTATATGTATGTGTATTTTACTGTATGCATGCTGCTATCTTAAATAGGAAAAAGATCTTTAGTATTGTTAAAAAAAACTCTAGTTCTTCCGATCATATCTACATTAATATGTATTAATAGTCAAACAATGTAAAATAACTTTTAAACTAAAATATACAATGTTTATAATATAGCTATTTCTATTAATAAAAGGTAGATAGATATAAATCCCAAAAGGTTTTTCTTGATGATGATTGTGATGATGATACTGAAGTGGCATATTTTCAGATGGGGAAAAAAAAATCATATTTCTAAAGGTATTGTGGCTACTAGCCCAAAACTCTGGTAAAATAAATTGTCCTGTCTAGACCAACTCAGAATTAAAAGTGAAAACAGATGACTTAGCTATTTCCTTTTCTTCTTTTAAAATATGGCTAGAAATATTCATTGGTACAACTTGGGACTAATCATGTGATGATTAAATCAGAAATTCAAGGTAAGAGCTAAAAACCAAGGAGGAAATTTCTAATTGTACACGTAGAAGCCCAGTTGAAAATAATTATGTTTCTTCTGGCTTTTTATGTACAATTGATATTTATTTTATATGCTTACTCTTTCTTCTAATTGGTTACATTCATGATAAATTTTAAAATAGTAAACAACTATTACACGTGCTACATTTCACAGAGCATTTTATTTTAGATCACTCACTTTGTGAGCTTAGGGGAGTCTTCAATTCTTTCTGTATCTTATTATTATAAGTAACAATTATTCTCATAATGCTTTCTCCTCTCAGTGGTTTACTGATACACATAAAGCCAGGATTTTTTTATGAAAGTATTCATGTACCTCCTTTAAATTTTATAAATAAGCCTCTAACTCTCTCTCCAAAGCTTATCAGTCACCTACTCCTTCTGATTCATTTAAAGATCTCTGAATTGTTCCATCCTTCTTGCTGGAAATAGTTTTAGATCAGTAAGTCACCATTCTCTCCTAAAAGTAATTAATATTACTTCCTAACTAGTTTCTTCCCCTCTAAATAACTCTTCACATGAAGCACTTTCCAAGGCACAAGATTAAATCATGTTAGGTCTCCTCCAAGCTGATGTCTCATTCCAGCTTCTAATTTTCATCACACCCTCCCCTACCAAGTCCTCATGTCCCCGTGGACTCCAGAGACCCCTGCTATTCCAGTTAGCACTGAAATCTTCAGGCCTAATCTCAACCTAATCCTCACAGGCATGGATAAACTTTCATTCTCTGTTTTGCCCTTTAAATGCCAACTGCTAACACATAACAACATTCAGTAAGTACTTATTGAAGATGTTCCTGCCTTTCTGACCTCGGCAATTAATTACTTTCTGCTTTGGGCTTTCATAACACTTTGATACTATTTTAATTATCATTTTATAACTCTTGGATCTTCAAGAAGAGCAGCCTAGTTTTACTGATCTTTATATCTGAGATGTGCCATGTCTACTATTAGTGCTCAAGAAAGCACAATTTTTTTTTTATTTTCCTTATATTATTTTTTAGTTCTCATGGCTTAGTGGTAAACAGGTGCACTGCCAACCCAGACGTATGAAGTTCAAACCCACCAGCTACTCTGAGAATGAGAAAGAGGAGCAATCACCTCTCTTGCAATTTACTGTCTCTGAAAGCCCACTGGAGCATCTGCTATGAGTCAGTGTTGACTTGAGAATATGTAACAACAACAATTATTTTTATAAACCATGAACACAAATAGGTCTGTCTTGAGAAAGGTGAAACTGAGTCTCTCCTTTGAAGCTCTGCCTCACTTACTTTAGGCACATGGCCAGGAGAGATCGGTCATTGGAGCAGGACATCATGCTCAAAAGGGTGGACACACAGCACAGGAGAGGGAGACCACAGATGAGATGGACTGATACAGTAACTGGGGTTGTGGGGGTTGGTGTGTGAGACTGGATCAGGACAGGGAAGGGTTCAGAGCTGCTGTATATAGAGGGTCACTATACATTACAGGACAGTGTTGGGTGAAATTCCCTGATTAAAACAAGCTTGGAGGCAGGAGCGGCATCCACTTCCGTAATAGCTTGCCTCCAGAAACCCTATGAACCTGGAGAGAGGATGAAAGGCACCCAAGCGTCGAGGACTCTCCTTCATAGGGTCGCTATGAGTCTAATGAGCCTCGATGGCACTTAACAACAACATCAACATAGAGAATGATCAGCTGGCCCAGTGGGCAGGAAATAATGCTACCAAGCCAAAGGTGGGTGACTTTTAATCCACGGCCCTCGGGCCTGCCTGTCATTGTTTTTGTTCAAACATTCCTCTAGCTCGTATAGCCCTGGTGTACACGTTGCCATACAGCGGTAACTTGTGGTTACTGTGAGGCTGAACACTGACTCTGATGTGTCAAATGCATTAATGGTTGGTTACCCATGGCAGACAGTGTTGTGAAACTCCCTGATTAAAACAAGCTTGGAAGCAGGAGTGGTATCCACTTCCATAATAGCTTGCCCCCAGAAACCTTATGAACCTGGAGAGAGGATGAAAGACACACAAGTGTTGAGGGCTCTCCTTCATAGAGTCCCTATGAGTCACCTGTGACTAAATGGCACTTAACAACAACAACAACAACACATGACTTAATGGCACATAACAACAATAGCATACTATGACAGGTTTGGAAGCACGAGTGGCATCCACTTCCTAAACAACAATGCCTCCAGAAACTCTATGAACTTTGTTAAATTCATTAGTTGTAGAGGGGCTTCAGACCTTTTGTTCATAGGGTCTCTATGAGTCGTGCTTGACTTAAAGGCAATCAACAACAACAAACACAACAGTAGCAAAAGGGTAAAGAAACATCACTGAACGAGCTAACAATAGCTGCCTCTAGTGAGGAAGTGATTGAGTCTTTTCTACGTTGGTGTCTGAGTGAGATACTGGGGCAAAGGTAATTATCTCATCCCTGCAGTGTAATGGTTATGTGCCTGGCTACTAGTTGAAAGGTAGGTAGGTCTAAATCGACCAGCTGCTCCTTGGAATGGAATAAAGCTGTGACAATCTGTTTTCATAAAGACTGCAGCTTAAAAACTCTAAAGGGACAGTTCTCCTTAGTCCTTAGGCCCCAGTGGAGTTGGAAATGACTCAACCACAATGAGTTTGATTTTCTGAATTAATGCCAAATGGAGTAATAGAGCTATGCTGATAGGGTTTACAAAAAAGTATCTTCCTGTTATAGGCAATGTCTGGAATATTACCACCAGTAAGGATCAGTTTCTCTTTTTATCTTAGCCTTTAAAATAGCTCCTTTCATATAAATGCTCATAAAAGCATTTCTCAGCTTCTCTGTCACTTGACCTGAGGTTTTCAAAGTATCCCCAAAAGAATCTAATTTGAAAAAAAAAATCTTTTGTTGTGATGATGTGAAATTGATCCTCAGTCACATGTGCTTCTT
The DNA here is from genome assembly GCF_000299155.1 of Elephantulus edwardii. Taxonomy (NCBI): domain Eukaryota; kingdom Metazoa; phylum Chordata; class Mammalia; order Macroscelidea; family Macroscelididae; genus Elephantulus; species Elephantulus edwardii. The sequence goes on along the minus strand of NW_006399956.1, from coordinate 5,381,098 downwards.
ACTCAGACAGCACCATTAACCACCGTCCTATTAAGTGGCGCCAATTATGTTTGAGAGCCCATCACATGACCACAGTGCTAGCTAGCTTTTATTGGAATGAAATCTTTTAAGTTTATGAGCCTTGTAGAAAGTAAATAATCACAGACCATCAAGCAAGGTTTACCTTTAGTAATTAAGTTTTAGGGTGGACTATTCAAGACATGATACTAAGGTATTCTCTTTGTTTAAGAAAATATTTTTTTCCTTCCTTTCTAATGTAACCCAGATGCTTAGGAAATATGTTATGTTAGTTATTAAATATATACTCATTGAATTATCATCTGTCAAACTTGATTGAGAGTGGAAGTCATACATTCTGGTTAATAATGTTGTTATATATGCCATTCGTAGATGACCATCCTACCAAGATTTAGTGTTGAAAACATGCATATGGTACAAATCCACCAGCTGCTCTGTGGAAGAATGATGGGCAGTCCCCTCCCTTGCTACTTATTGTCTTTGAAAACTTGCTGGAAGATCAGCTACGAGACAGTTCCGACTTGGCAGTACACAACAGCATTATAAATATGTTGACAGAGTTTAATATAGCCACGATGAGATCCTTTGTCTGAAATTTTCATTATATGTAAAAAGAAAATTTAGGTCACATTTGACATTAAATACAAACCAAAGTTTTGTTTCAGTTAACAGGTTCTTCTTTCTGCGTTGAAAATATAGGTACTCCAAGATGCATTTTAGTCATTCTCATCATACTACTATTCATATTGGTTTTCAGTAACCCTTAGGACACATTTGTATCTGACAAGTTTTCTCCTAGAATCCAGCTGAAAACAAAAGTAATAACATATGAAAGGTGTAATGAAAGGTAAGCAAACAAAAACTCTAGTGATTGATAGGAGGAAACAATGGAGAAATTAGCTTGGATGGATCCTAGAGAGGGCCTTTGACTTACCAAAGGAAAACATGAAAACATTCAGTACTTTGAAGAAAATGAAATTTTTAACAACTAACAGAAAACTTTCACTAAAATAGGCTGATAGTGAAGCCAACAAACAAATGGGATTTTCTAGGCTTGCCTTTATTTGTGTGTCGGCTTCATCATCAGCCTAAAAGCATCCGTTCTTGCTACCAGGTCCAAAGACGATACAGCAATATCCAGAGAAAAGTGTCTTTCCAGTGTGTCTTCTGAGATAGAAATGGCCTTCTCTGAAATGTTTTATTGGATAGAATTGTAGCGCTAGTAGGTTCCTAGCCAATCATTGGATGAGGGTGGGGGGGCGGGGGGAGTGAACGCTATAATTGCCTTAGACCGATCAAAACTTAGCCTTTGGAACTAGTGATGAAGCTTGCTCTGTCGTTGCTTTTGAGTTGAGGTTCCAAGGCACTAATACTGTTGCCAGTCATAGAAATATAGGTCAATAGAATTTTGTTTGTTGTTGTTGTTATGTGCCGTCGAGCCGTTT
>NW_006399956.1:5362369-5376570 GCF_000299155.1 Elephantulus edwardii | reverse complement strand
TAGCCCAGAGCCTTGACCCACTTACTTCCCAGCTCCACCCTCAACCAGGATAACCCTTCTCATCTGCCAATAGAATTTTACATTTACCAAATATCTGTGATTAGAAATAGTCTATTAGTATATTTATGGATTGCATTAGCTAGAGTTTCATGCTTTATTTCCCCTACAAAGAGCATGCTGAATATCCCATGGACTGCCGAAAGAATAAACAAATATGTCTTGGAGAAAATGCAACCAGAGTGCTCCTTGGAGGCAAAGATAATAAAGCTTCATGTTACATACTTCCTGCATGTTGCTAGGAGAGGCTATTCCTTGGAGAAGGACATCATGCTTAGGGGGGTGAAAACATGGAAGACCCCATCCACTAGACGGATTGACACACTGAGTGTGCAAAAGGCTCAAATGTGTCAAAAATTGTGAAGATGGCACAGGATAGGGCAGGGTTCAGATCTGTTTTTCATGAGGTCACTACAGGTCATATTCAACTTGACCACACCTAACAACAAGAAGTAATAAATAATTTTATAAATAATTATTCTTCTACATACAAACTAAAACATGTGTCCCTTTATTTAAAATTGAGTTAGATATAATATTTTGAGTTGGTATTAAGAGGGTAGTATCGCTTGCTTAGTTTAGTATTTAGACACGTGATCATTAGCTGCATTGTCTAATATTTTACTACCGTTGTTTGTCCCCTTATTTATCTACTCAGATAATATTTTCTGAAAATTTTATGTCAAGCACAGGAAAAAGTTCTAGAAATGCAAAGTTTGGGAAAACAAACAAGGTTCTCTCAGGCAGATGTTTTGCTCGGTAATCTTAGAAGATTTAAACTCCTGAGAGATGCTCAGATATTTTTAAGTTATACCAATAAGAATAGATCCTGTGAGCAGTAATGAAAGAAAGATGCCAAGTTTTCCTTCAAAGGGGAAAAACAGTCTGGTATATGACTATTCTTGTGTTTTAAGAATTATTTTCTAAAAAGCTTCTTGTGGAGGTGAGTTCACATTTTAAAGACGCTGTTAAGAAATACAAGGCTCGCCCAGTCCCTGTTGCTTTATCTCCATAGATGGTAAACACTTAATGTGCCCAATCCTATGATATCATCTACCATTACACCTTTGGAAATAGTTATCTCATTATCAAATATGAATAGAAAAAATGGGGGAGGACACACAAAAAAAGACTCTCGCAGATACATGTCTTTCCAAATACCAAAGTGTAACTTTTTATAAAAATACTGTAATCATGTTTCACAAAATGTTGAAATTTTTACTGCCCAGATTTTGGAGGCAGAAACTTAGAAAAGTTGTGGAACTCCCTAAAACTTACTATAGTCTTTGATAGACATTTGCTTGACTGCTTTAGAAGGAGAAAAATAAAGAGAACTTCTTCCTCATTGTTTGTAAAATTTCCTCCTTGCTTATCTTTGGGAAAATCTAAAGTAAGGCTAAGGGCTAGAAACATGCAGTTTTGGAATGACTCTCAGTTGTAAATACATTCAAATAGCAATTTCCATTTTTATGCCAAAAACTCTCAATAGATGTCCAATGTTAAAGCAGGAAAATGTCTGTAGACTCCTAACTCCCATGAGATGCATTTGTATTCTTCACAATTTAACTAAACTGCAAAAGCTCTGATGAAGGTTAATGAGAGGGTGACTGAGACAGTAGCAGAGAAAATAGAAAGGGTGAAATGCTAGCAATATTTCTTCACAGACCAAAATACAAATTCTTTAGTATGACACACAAGGTCCTTCACAATCAGCCTTCTGATTGTCTTTCCCAATTTATCTTTTGCCATGCCAACTTAATTCCAAACACTGGTCAATATTAGATTTCCTACATCTTTCATATCTCTATATCTTTCTCTAAATATTTTCTTTTTTAACATTTTCAAATATATAGTTTCAAAGAATTTTAAAGATATTATCTTTCTACCACACAGAGTCTACAGTTGACATTTCACTATTCCTTTTTTATCATTTGTGTATCCATCTAGCTATCCTTTTAGCTATCAAAACAAAGTGCAATTGCCAATACGCTGTCCCCCTAAACATTTCAGCTGGCAGATTTACTAAATTCCTACTGTCATTCAGTCAGATTCAGACCTGTATAAATCTTGCTTTGAGTTTCTGAGTCTTTGAGACTACTCATCTTTCTCCCAGAGAGTGGCTGCTAGATTCAAATTGCTGACCTTTTTTGGTTGTTGTGGTTGTTGTTAGGTGCTGTCAAGCTGATTGTGGTTCATAAAGACCCTATGCACAATACCTCTGAACCCTGCCCTGTCCTGAGCCAGTCTCACTGATTCTGACACACCTACCCCCATTACTCCAGTTACTGTATCAGCCATCTCATCCAGGGTCTTCTTCTCCTGTGCTGTCCCTCCACCCTTCAAAGCATGATGTCCTTCTCCGAGGACTGGACCCTCCTGGCAACATGTCCAAAGCATGTGAGATGAAGCTTCAAAATCCTTGCCTAGAAAGAGCAAATTTGTTTCACTCTTTCCAGAACTGATCTGTTTGTTCTCTTGGCAGCATGTTCAATACTCTTCTCCAGCAACACAACTCAAAGGCATTGATGCTTGTTTTGTCATCCTTAGTTATTGTCCAGCTTTCTGATCAATAGCAAGTAACTGCAAAGACCATTGTCTGGATCTGATGCACCTTGGTCTCTAGATTGACGTCATTGCTCTTCAGCACTGTAGCGAGGTTCCTGACAGCAGATTTTCCTAATGCAATTCATCTTTTGATTTCCTGACTGCTGGTGACAAGATTCTTGATTGTGGAACTGAGCAAGCTGACCTTTTGGTTAGAACACAATAATTACATGTGCACTATGCCACCAGGGCACCTTATTAATTAAGCTTCCTGCCTAAGTCAATCTCCACTCATAACAACCCTCCATGGGTTTCGCTCTCGGAAGAGACTGCCCATCTTTCTCCTGAGGAGTCCCTGGTGAATTTGACTGCCAAGAACACTAGGCCTTTCAGTTACTATCACAACTATGGATTGTACCAGCAGATCATCATTTTCTTATAGCCTTTTGTTTTCTTTTTGAAGCAACATTTCTAAAATAATATACTCATCTTCTTATTCATTAAGTTTAATGAATGTTTTTAACAATACAACCCAAAGCTCTGTCAACATACAGAATTTACCATCATTCTAGAAAATTCCTGGATGGCCTTTCCTATCAATCCTAGCCCCAGTCACTATTCTGATTTTGTAGTTGTTAGTTTGTTCAGTTTTGCTTAGTTTTTGTCTGGGACAAAACTTGTCTAGTCTGGTATAGAACTTCATGTAAATGGAATTGACAGTTTATTTTCTGTTATATAAGATGTCTTTTGTCCAGCATAATATTTTTGAGATTCACTGATTCATGTAGTCAAGTCTATCAGTAGCTCATTTTTATTGTCAAGTAGTATTCCATTGTACATCATTGTTTGGTTTTTCATTCTATTGGGCTGCTTCCAGTTTTGAGCTATTAAGAATAAAGCTACTATGTACATGTGTTTTCAATCCCCTTAAATACTGGTGGAACTTGTAGGTATATGCTTAGCTTTGTATGTAACAGCCAAATTTCATTCCAAGTGATTGTACTGTTTAATACTTCCCCATCAAGATTTATAAGAGTTCCACATGTAGCACCCATTACACTTTTCACAAGTAGCACACCCTTATAAGTAATGCATGCACACATATATAACACGCAAAAATGACAAAACTATTAAAAAGTTCTGGTTTATGACACCCATGCTTACACATGATATTATTTCCAGAAGTGAATCTTGGCCACATTGACCTTTATTAAGCTGTCCAAAATATTTTCTTTCTTATCATACTTATGTAGTGAAGGTTTAACCTGTGGTCAAAAAGTTACTGATGGAGTTTGGTAGTCTAATAATCAAAATAATAACTGCTAGGAGGCCATTTGTTTCTAGAAATGAGAGTTTAGTAAAAGATCTACATTGAGATAGTGACAACAGGCAGAGGATCAGGCAGAAGGCTGAAAAGGTAAGCTGTACAGCCCCCAGTACAGGCTGGTCCCACGGCAGGCAGTGACCACTGCCTACATGGACCCAGGTCCCATGGTGCAGGTTAGGGTGCACACTGCCTCAGCCCGGGGAGACTACTTGGACCCCTCTCATCAAGGCAGGGAATCAAGACCACTCCATGTTCTGCTCACAGCTCTTATGCCCAACCCATGCTGTGTGCAGGCAGGGGATTAGAACAGGTAGAACGCAGTGAGTGGCAGGAGGGATGGTGAGTCAGGACGTGCCCTTGGCTGTGGTGTCTGCACTGGCCCTTCTGCCTGAGTGGCTTCTCTGGCCCAGGGTGTGCAGACCCATGCAAGCCAGCTGACCTGACAAGGGCTGGTTCCAGGGTGGAAAAAGTATTCCTTTCTGCACTGAAAAGTGATTTACAACACAGGGTAGAAACCCTGCCAGGAGAGGGCTGCAGAATAAACCCAAGGATAAGTTGGTGAGGAACTGCTTTCAGGAATCAAGCCTCTGTGTCAACAGCACCAAGATGAAGAATTAACATTAAATCTGATTGATAGTGGGGAAACCCCCAAACAATTTAAGTCATCAAATGTTGGTATTCATGAGCTTATGAAAATAATGTAGAATTTGCGAGGCTTGCAAAAACTGTGTCATGAACACATTCTTTGAATAAAGTTATGGTACATCAACATTTTTTGTTATTAGTCTTTAATTCTAGCCATTCTGTTGGGAGAATAGTGGTATGTCCTTGTTTAGCGTTCATTGCTCTCGTTTTTTATGATGTTGAGCCATTTGTCAAGTGCTTATTGAGTATACATTTCCTTTTGTGAAGTATCCACTCAAATCTTGTTTTCATCTTTAACTGAGTTTTGTCTTTTTACTATTGAGTTGTAGATATCCTTTGTATATCTTGTTACCAATTTTTTGCCAGATACTGTTTTCAACTTGTTTGTGAGGGTTTTCTCCCTCCCCTAGTTTGTGGCTTCTATACTTATATTCTTAATGACATCTTTTGATTATCAGATGTTGCTTTATCAATTTTTTTATGGCTGTTGTTTCCATATCCTGTCTCAGAAGCAGGAGGATTATGGGCAATCTCTTCCCATGTGATTAACTGCCTTTGAAAAAGTGTTGCCTATTTCTGAGCAATTAAGACAATCTCCTATGTTTTCCAGAGAAAGAGTTATGATGTTAGCTTTTATGTTTATGTCTATAACCCAACTTGATTTACTTTATGTGTATAGTGTCAAATAGAGGTTGAAGTTCTTTTCTTTTTCCAGGTCCATTGTTTCTCTTCTCAACTAACCTGAAAGATCACATTGGTTTTTGTTAGGTTCTATTGAATTAACTACAACTCATGGTAACTCTCTGAACGAGCATAGCTGATCCAAGCATAGCAGGGGACATTATCTTATTCAGTGTCATTCTTACTCCTTGTCCTCTAGTATGGTAACTGATACACAATGAACTATTTTTAAAATTTTATCCATTAAAATTTTTAATATGTGTTCACTGAGCACCAGCAGTTACATTTGAACTGGAAGACATACACAAAAAATTGCATACAGGCAATTGCAGCTAATGCTAAATAATATAAGGATAATCAAACAAGGGGGAGAAAACATAACGTGTAAAGACAATTGTTATTTTAGTTTGAGTAGTCAGAGAAGGATTCTGAAGAAGTGATATTTGTGCTAAATAATAAAAATGAAGCATTCATTAAGACTTCCATAGAGAGATTAGAATCTTACCAGTAAAAAGAATAAAAAGAGCAAAAGTCCTTAGGTGAAATCAGACCAACAAAGAAACAATTCTCGAACAGTGAATTAACTGTGACTAGCAGAGAAGGGTGTCTGGGAAATCTTCATAGTGCTGAAGCATGAGAAAATGAGTAGGTGTTAGCCTGCCAATGACGTCAGAGGGAGAAAAGGCAGAAGAAGCTGTGTGTGGCAAGAATAAGTGCGTAGTCTAAGAGAATGGTTGTAGGAGATGAAATTACACAGGAAGACAGGAAGGTTTTGTTTTGATTGCAAAAGGAAGTTATTGAAGGCAAAAGGTGGTGATCACTATGGACCCTAAGTAGAAAGCAAGCCTGGCTAGATGGAGGGGGAAAGTAAGTCCTAAACTAGCTAGGGTAGTATTGTCACGGGCTGGATGAAAGGTATAGGAAATTTTTACCAGAGTTTCTCAGTGGCATGGATTAAAAACGATCATTTATGGGCTGTGTCAGAGGTGGTATGACAAAGCCTGCCTACTGAAAATGAAGAGTAAGGGAAATAGACACTGAGATGATTCTCACTTTTTCTAGACTTATGTATGACCATTGGATGAGTGAGAAGGGGCACAATGAGACAAGGATGGAAAGGAGAAGATACCAATCATTAGAAATTTTGGTTGCTTGAAATATCAAACTTGTGATGGTTTGTCAATAACAAAGGCTGCCAAGTAGATGATTATATTTATGATCTGGAACTAAAGACACAGGTTAGAAGTGGACATAATCTGAGAGTATTCAAGGCCAAATCTCTGACTGGAATTATTTGCAAAGGAGGAGAGAATGAGGAAGAAAGGTGATTGTGTAGAAGAAACTTGTGATGGGATATGTCAGGAGCCTGGGATGTGAAAAGGATGTTCTAAGTGGCTTAGAGGGTAAGGAGTTGCACTGCCAACCCAAAGGCAGCTGTTTCAAATCCACCAGATGCTCTATGGGAGAAAGGCAGATAATCTCCTTTCATGAAGTTCAAACCCTGTAAAAATCTGCTGGAGGGTCAACTGGGTTGGATCTGACTTGATGGTAATTAGTTGTTTGATGATGAAAAGGAAGCAAGATGTTATTATGTGCCATCACATCACCTGCGACTCTTAGTGACCTATGTACATTAGCTCTGAAAGCTGTTCTATCCTGTGCCAATCTCATTGTCTCCAACAGACCTAATCCTATTGTTTCAATCACTGAATCAATCCACCTCATCCTGGGTCTTCCTTTCCTGAACTGTCCCTCCACCCTTCTAAAGCATGATGTCCCTTTTCAAGGACTTGTCCCTCCTTGCCTCCTGCCCCGCGAATGTGAGGCAGAGCTTCAAAATCCTTGCCTCCAGGGAGTGAGTAAACTGGTTTTACCCTCTCCAGGACATTCCTGTTTGTTCTCCTGGCAGTTCACTGTATGTATGCTCAACACTCTTCTCCAGCACCACACTCAAAGGCATTGATTTTTCTTCTATCATCCTTAGTTATTTTTCAGTTCTCTGATGCATAGTAAGTTAATTGTGAAGACCATGGCCTGGATCAGGTGCACCTTGGTCTCCAGATTAATATTGCTCTTCAGTACTCTAGAGAGGTCCCTGACAGCAGCTTTTCCCAATGCAATTCACTTTTCATTTCTTTTTTTTTTTTTCACTTTTCATTTCTTGATTGTAGTGCCAACAGTGTTGATTGTGGAACTAAGAAAGCTGAAGTTTTCAACAATCTTAATATCCTCTCCATCCATCATGAAGCTGCCAATTGGCCCAGTGATGAGAATCTTTGTGTTCTTGATGTTGATCTTCGATCCATATTGAAGACTACAGAAGAAGATTTCAATAAAGAGAGAATGCATGGGTTACCAAGTCAAATGATATTGGATAGTTGACTTTTAAATAAAGTTATTGGGTGATTGTAATAGAACTAATTTCATTAGAATCCTATTCACAAAAACCTGATTGTAATAGTGAATTAAAGAGTAATTTCAATAACTCATTCAAATCTATTGTTCTCAGTTCTGACTCAGCAAGGTAATAAGGAGACATGCAACATTGTCAACTTAATTTTATTCAGAAAATGATTAGAAAAATTTGCAGTAGCTATAGAGGAATTAAAGTTGAGGGACATGTTTTGTTTTACTTAATTGATTTTTAATATAAATATTAAGGTTTTTCTTTTTCTTATTCTGGAGATATATATGCTGTTGTTGTTTATGAGTTTTGTAGAGTTGGAAATGACCCATAGCTGTCCCTCCAGTGGGTTTTCAGAGGCAATTAATCACACGGGAGGAGATTGCCCATCCTTCTCCCATGGAGCAGCTGGTAGCTTCAAATTGTGTGCTCTCGGACTGCAACGCGGCTTCTTGACCACCATATAGTTATTGCTTTTTCTCTAATGCTGTTTTACCAATATTGTTTCCATTTGTTAACTTCTCACCCTAATATATCAAATACATAAAGATGAAGAACAAAAAGTTTTTAATATATTACAAAGGTGTGGTCATACTTAAGTTAATGACATTTCATGACACCTCCGTGTGTGTCAGAGCCACTGAGTGTCATATGATTAACACACTTGGCTAACAGAAAGGTTGGAAGTTGGTGTTCACATAGAGGTGCTTCAGGAAAAGGCTTGGTTATCTTGGCTCTAAAATGTTTCAGCCCTTCTGCAAAGTCACACCTGCCTTAACATGTGTGACTTTTGTAATGGGAAGAGAAAAAAGATCTACTGCAGATCTTGAAGAGGCCTCTTCATGGTCCCACTTTCCTTGAGGGGCGCTACAGATCTTGCATAAAAAAAAAGGGGGGAAGGTTACAGCCTTGACGAGCCTATAGAAACCACGTCTACTCAACACATGGAGTTACCATGGGTTGGAATTGACTCTATTATACCTGTATTACCTTTAAAAAATAATAATTTTTATATAATCAGTGTATGTTTGTCATAACTATATGTATGTTTGTCATAACACAGACACAAATGTGATACATGTAAATGAAACATATTGATGTCCTCTACAACTGTACTTTGTGTTTTTTTGTTTTTTTTTTTTTAACTTTGTGTTTCTATAACTATAGAAATGGCCTCGTGGGTAAGGAGTCATGCTGCCAGCCAAAGGCAGACAGTTTAAATCCATTAGTTGCTCTTCTAGAAGATGAGCAGGGTCCTCCTGCATGGTTTACAGCCTCCAGACACACTGGAAGGTCAGCTAGGAGGAAATTAGACAGCAATGAACTGTCAGTTCACTACACATATTTGGACACATTTTTAAACTAAATCCTTGGAAATTTACACATATTGTTCTTCTATAAAACCCAAATTAAACATTTAGGGGGGAAACCAGGTAAAATATTTTCTATTCACTATGCTTTTTTCACTTCCAGCTTCTCACCCCTCAAGAGAGTGGCGATCTTGTGGAATGACCTTTTTCACAGTTTTTATTTTCTGAGTTTAAGTATAATAGTAGAATACATAGATCTGTTTGGATAAGAGGTGTGTCATATAGGGAGGAAGGACCTGATAATCTTGATATCTTGTTGCTTTAGAAATTCTAAGATAGCACTGCCAAACACTGTCATAATGCCTTTCTAAATGTTTATTTAAGGAGATCTAGCAAAGGTTTTTCTGAGCCATAAGACATTCATGAGCATGACTACACTGGCAGTCAGGCAATTTTCTGAAGGATATATGTAAATGGAATGAAGATCTTTGTATCATTTAAATGTAGTTCAGAAAACTAAGCTGGGAGAGAGGGGGAGGGGAGGGAGAAGTTAGGGGAAGGGGAAAGGGGAAGAGAAAGGGAGAGATGGAAGAGAGAAAGCTTACTTAGAAAGCTACAGAATAATGATTTTTACAAAACTTCTATTGTGTTTTTCCATGATATTTTACACAGAAAATTAAGTTCCCATCTGACAACTTCTTTGCAAATTGTTCAGTGGCATTTGTCACATTTTTCGTAAGTGCTCAATATTCTCTTCAGCTTATTCCCTTCCCAAGTCCCTGATGCTCTGGTTTCTTTGCCACATTACCTTTAGTCTTTACTTCAGAATCATTTTGACCATTTGGTTTCATGTAGATGGGATTTCACTTGCAGATAATAAAGTTTTACTATATCATTGAAGAAGAAAAAAACCATTTACTTTATTGTTTTAGTGTATTTATTGTTTGTGTTAATGCTTTAGCTATATAATTTTATTTATTTTGTTGTTGATATTGAGAATATCAGCAAAATGTACTCAGATGCAATGGTCTCTTTATGGACCATTTAGCTAGATGGATTACATTTTCAAGTTGTGCGGTCATTCTTACCCTCCTTCTCTTAGTTGTTCCTCCCCAGTTCGCAGAAATTCACTGCTCCCTTAATCTCCAGGGTTAATATTGTCAGTTTGACTCCAAATAACTAGTTACTAAAAGAACATAAGGCTCAAAGTAGACATTTTTCACTAGTTAAGGTAAATTAGTGAAAGAAGTTAAGATTTAAAAATTTCTTTTTAGTATAAAAATTTAGTTACAGGAGGAGAGCAATAGATTTTAAATTTCAATGTATTTCTGCAAACTTAATAATATGAAATACTTTGTGTTGTTACTCTTTGTGTATCAATTTGTCCGCGCGTGACTTGTGTGTTTTTATGATACTGGAATCTGTACCACCACCATCAAGTTGGCTCCAACCCATACCTGACCCTCCAAAATCTTTCTGAGGCTATATATCGCACTCAGGAGACTTCTCATCTTTCTCTTACAGTGGGTTTGACCTGATAGAGAAACTCAGACTCTGGATTAGCAGCTCAAACTCTAGGTACTGACTATACAACCAGAGCTCCCTATGCCACTTATGTATTTCAGTACCATCAGGAACATCCCGAACCAGACAGATTTCAGTGAAGCTTCTAAACTAAGAAACACTAGAAAGGAATATCTCAAGATTTAATTCCTAAAATTGGCCACCATAAGCCCATAGACCACAATAGAATATTGTGAGATATAGTGCTGACAGATGAGTTTCCTAAGTTGGAAGGCTATCAGAATACACAATGGCTACAACAATGGACTAGAACATACAAATGATCATCAAGAAGGTCAAGAATAGACAATATTTTGTCTGGCACACATAGGTGAGATGGATTGATTCAGTGACTGGGGTAATGGGGGTAGGTGTGTCAGAGACAATAAACAGTAAGATTGGCACAGGATAGAGTAGGGTTTAAGGTTATTGTAAATAGGGTCACTATGAATTGCAGACGACTTGACAGCACATAACAGCAACATAGGATCACCATGAGTTGAAGCCTATTTGAAGACAGCTAAAAGTCAACGTCAAGAAGACCAAGATTTTCACCACTGGGCCAATTGGCAGCACCATGATAGATGGAGAAGAAATTGAGGTTGTTAACAATTAGAGCTTGCTTGGCTCCACAATCAACACTTTTAACACCAGCAGTCAGGAAACCAAAAGATGAATTCCACTGGGAAAATCTGCTGTCAGGGTCCTCTCTAGAGTACTGAAAAACAATGATGTCAATCTAAAGACTAAGGTGCACCTAATCCAGGCCACGGTCTTCACAATTACTTGCTATGAGAGCTGGAAATGACTAAAGATGACAGAAGATGAATAGATGTCTTTGAATTGTGGTGCTGGAGAAGAGTCTTGAAAAGACCATGGACTGCCAAGAAAAGAAGTAGCTCTGTTTTGGAGAGGATGAAACCAAGTTTTACTTTGGAGGCTAGGATTTTGAGGTTCCATCTCACATACTTTGGGCACATGTCCAGGAGAGACTGGTCCATGGAGGAAGATAGTATGTTCAGAAGAGTGGAAGGACAGCACAGGAGAGGGAGACCCAGGATGAGACGGATTGATACTGGAGTACTAGGGGTTGGTGTGTTGAAATTAGTGAGACTGGCTCAAGAAAGGGAAGGATTCAGAGCTGCTGTACGTAAAGTCACTAAGGGTCATGGGTGACTCGACGGAACATAACAACAACAGTCTAAACAACTTTTACAAGGTATTCTTACAATAATCCTAGGGAGCTCTGGTGGCTTAATGCTAAGGAACTGCACTGCAATTCCAAAGGCTCATGATACAAATCAACCAGCTGGTTCACAGGAGGAGGATGAACAATCTACTTCCGTGTGATTTACTGTCTCTGAAACCCTGCTTAAGGGTCAGCAATGAGTCATTTCCAACATGATGGTACACAACAGCAGTCAAAACAGCTTTGTGCAAGGTATTAGGGAAGATTGTTTCATCTTTAATTCCTTCAAGCTTTAGAAGTTAAAATTTTTTTAATGTTTTAACTTCTTGGATTTGTTTTCTTTTATTAATTGAGATTTTAATGAAAGTTTATAGAGAACTTGGATTTCCATTCATTCGTTATTGCACATTTTCCTCCTTGACCCTCCTTTTCCCCCACCAGTTCGCTTTTTTCTTGGGGAAAAAAATTATTTAATTGTTATACAGTCATCCCCCTCATCCCCCAGTCCACTTTACTATGCAGCTCTTATTCTGGACTCTTGTCATGCCAATAATACTTAATCATATATTCCTTTTGAGATTGTTGACAGCTTCAGTTTGCTTGACTCTACAATCAACACTCTTGGTACCAGCAGCCAGGAAATTAAAAGACAAATTGCACTGGGAAGGTCTGCTGTCAGAGACCTCTCCAAAGTACTGATGAGCAACAAAGTCAACCTGGAGACTAAGGTGCGCCTGATATAGGCCATGGTTTTTGCAATTACTTGCTATGCATCAGAGAGCTTGACAATGACTAAGGATGATAGAAGGAGAGTTGATACCTTTGAGCTTTGGTGCTGGAGAAGAGTATTGAATACACCATGGACTGCTAGGAGAACAAACAATTTTGTCCTGGAGAAGGTGAAGCCAGGCTGCTCCTTGGAGCCAAGGATTCTGAAGTTTCGTCTGACATACTTTGGACATGTTGCAAGGTGGGATCAGTCCTTGGAGAGGGATGTCATGCTTGGGAGGGTGGAGAGAAAGTGCAAGAGAGGAAGACCCTATATGAGATGGATTGATTCAGTCACTGGAGTAATGGACAATAATATTGGCAAGGGATAGAGCAGGATTTAGGACTGTTGTACATAGGGTCTCTATGAGTCGCAGGTGACTCAACGGCACATGACAACAACAACAATAATATATTCCTTTTATATAAGTCTCTCCCTCATCTGTTTCAGGGCTGTGTATATTGTTTATACCCTCTTAGTTTTACCCCAACCTCCTTGTCAGTCCTGTTTTATAACAGTGGCATTATGCAGGAAGATATTATGCTGAGTGAAATATCTCAGTCACAAAAAGACAAATACTGCACAATGCCACTATTAGAAGTTAAATTTTTACCCAAAGCCATGATATTAGAACTTCAACCACAAATGAATTGGAGACCTCAAAACCACAGTGTCATTGGGTTAATTATTCTCCTATGTGAAAGTTTGTGAGCTGATGCTGTGTATAAAGGTGTTCATGGCCTCAACATCTATGTTCTGAGCAGGAAGAAAGAAGAAGAGTTTAAAAGGGACACAAAGGTTGATCTTTTTTAGGAACATCACTAGAAACTTCCCCAGGACACATCTGCTTATATTCTATTAGCCAGAGGTTCACTTTGTAGCCATATATAGCTGCAAACGAGACTAACAAGTATAGTAACTCTTTTCTTAAAGTGACCTCATGTTCAGCTAAATTTCTTGGACTACAGAAGAAGGTTAGAGGTTAACTATAACTTATAGGGTGAGCATAGGATTTTGTCCTCATGCGTTTAGAAAATAAAATTAAATTAAAATTAAAAAATAAAGAAAGATGTAGGAATTTTATTGAATAATTCTACTTCTGCTGTTATTGTTGCTAAGTGCCGTCAAGTCAACTATGATTCATAATGACCATGCCCTAGCCTATGCCATCCTTACTGACTCTGACATATTCAAGCCCACCGTTATAATCACTCTGTAAATCCATCTTGTTGAGGTTCTTCCCCTCTCTCCTTTTCAAGCATGATGTTCTTTTCTTTTCCAAGGACTCCTCCTAACACCATGATCAAATAATGTGAGACAAAGTTTTACTTTATTACTTAGCTCATCTTTTCCCAAGACATATTTGTTTGTCCTCTTGGCAGTTCTCTTCTCCATCACCACAACTCAAAGGCAATAATACTCCTTCTGTCATCCTTAGTCGTTGTCCAACTTTCAGATACATGGGAAGTAATTGAAAAACCATGGTTCGGGTCAGGTGTACCTTAGTCTTTAAATTGGTATTGTTGTTCTTTACCCTTTTGTAGAGATTCTTGACAGCAGATTTTTCCAATGCAGCACATCTTTTGATTTTTTGACCGCTGATATTAACAGTGTTGATTATGGATCCAAGATTAAATCATTGATAGTTTAAATGTCTTTTTTTCTCCAGCTATCATGATGTTGAGTGAGTTCTGGTGGTCTAGTGGCAAGAA
>NW_006399956.1:5359357-5361594 GCF_000299155.1 Elephantulus edwardii | reverse complement strand
TGAGGTGGATTGATTCAGTGACTGGGGTAATTGGAATGGGTGTATCAGAGACGGTGCGATTGGCACAGGACAGAGCAGAGTTTAGGGCTGTTGTACACAGGGTCGCTATGAGTCACAAGTGATTCGATGGCACATAACAACAACAGCTTACTTATGACTTTTGAGCACTTAAATGTAGCTAGCAAGAATTAAGATGTGGTGCGTTCCTTTCTTGGAAAAGCTCTAGCCAGAGTGCTCCTTAGAGGTAACGACGGCAAAGCTTGGTCTCTCTCATACTCTGGACGTGTTGCTAGAAGAAGCTATTCCTTGGAAATTGTTATCATGTATAGAGAGGTGGAGGGTCAGCAAAAGAAAGAAAGACCCTCAACAAGATGGATTGATTTGCATAGTGACCGCAGTAATGGGCTCAAGTGTGTCAGAGATGATGAGGTTGCTGTAGATAGGACTCGGATTCGGATCTGTTGTCCACAGGGTCACTATGAGTCAACGGCAACTTACAATAACAATAATATCTTTTCCCAGGTTGGGTAAACAGTTAATATGTTTAACTGTGTGACCAATTTGCAATGGATTTTAGACCCAAGCATTAGTAGAAGTAGGGGCAGAGGTCACGCTTGACCTTATGAGAATTAGTTTTGTATTGTGGATGTTACTGATGAAGACTGTTCTATTTTGATGCTTTGCCCATTCTGCCTTCACTCTTTGTGTATCTGGTAATTCACTGGATTTCATAAATTTGTTGTTAAGTGCTGTGGATCAATGTTTGGTCATCATTGATTCCATAAGATAGAGTGAAGCTGTCCCATTGAATTTAATTGACTGTAAACTTTGTGGAAACAGATTGTCAGGCTTTTCTCCGAAAGAGTCACTACGTAGAACTGGACCGCCAACTTCTCAGTAACAGCTGAGTGCTTAGCTGTTACACAAAGATTTGGTACAGACAAAAGGAATATAGTGCATTTCAATACTGTTTTAGGTGGTGGTGATCATTGCTGTTGTTCAGCAAACTGAAGCTGTCACAAATCTCAATCTCTTCACCATCTATCATGGTACTGTCAATCAGCCCAATGGTGAGAATCTTTTTCTGTTGACCTTCAATCCATATTGAAAGCTGTAGTCCATGACGTTCTCCAGCAAGCGCTTCAGGCCCTCCTCAGTTTCAGCAAGCAAGGTTGTATCATCTGCATAACACAGATTGTTGATGAATCTACCTCCAATCTTGATACCACACTTCTCCTCATAGAGCCCAGCCTCCCTGATAATCTGTTCTGCATATAGATTGAAAAGATATTGGAGACACATCCTTGACTGTTTCCTTGCTCTGTTCTGATGACTGCCTCCTGGTCCAAGCATAAGTTTCACTTAAGCACAATCAAGTGTTTTGGGATTCCCATTCTTCTCACAGTCAGCCACATTAAAAGAAGCCACATGGAAAGAGTATATGGCCATTGTACCAAAAGGAACTGGTGGACACAGAAGAATTTCATGAAACAGTGAATGAGCAAGAGCCTGTGGTGATGAAGGAGGATGTTCAAGCTGCTCTGAAAGAATTGGCAAAAAAAAGGACCCAGGAATTGATGGCATACCAATTGACATATTTCAACAAACAGATGCTGCCCTAGATGTGCTCAACAAGTTCTGCAAAGAAATCTGGAGGACAACCACCTGGCCTACTGACTAGAAGAGATATATATTTGTTCTCATTCCAAAGAAAGGTGATCCGACAGAGTTTGGAAATTATCAAATATTACCATTGATATCACATGCAAGCAAGATTCTGCTGAAGATCATCCCAAAATGACTGGAACAGCACATCAACAGAGAACTGCATGAAGTGCAGGATGGATTTAGAAGAGGCCATGGCACTAGAGATATTATAGCTAATGTCAGATGGATCTTGATGAAAAGCAGAGAGTACCAGAGGAATGTCTATGTTTCATTGACTATGCAGAGGCATTTGACTGTGTGGATCACAACAAACTGTGGCTGTTTTAGGTTACATGTTAAAATTCTAGGGTGTGTGTTGTGTTGTTTTGTTTTTTTTTTTTTAATGTACTGGGTTAAATAAAGTGTATTATTAAGTTACTTTACCAGTTTGCTTTTGTTTCTTTTTTTTATTAATATTTTTTATTGGGAAAAACATATTGGGGGTGCAAGGAGGTGAGGGTTGGGGGCAGAAGGGTGAGGATGGGCCAGGATGCAGTTGCAGAGCTGCACAGTTTGGTCGGTGGGGGGAG
>NW_006399956.1:5354609-5358582 GCF_000299155.1 Elephantulus edwardii | reverse complement strand
GGGCAATGAGCTTAAAGCCCCTGATGGCTCTGGGCGCTGACTCTCACCAGTGGCTATGGATGAAGTCACAGGCGATTTTCAGCCAGCGCCGGTTTTGTTTCTTTTAATATGGCTATTAGATTCAAATTTTCATATCTGAAGTACCTGGATGCTTATATCTCTGATATGATGCTATTTGTCCAGAAGACAAAGGATTGCTCTACAACTCTCCTAGCACTGAAATTGTTTTCAAATTTTCATGAGTTTATGAGAAAATGATCTCTGAGAGTTTTCTAAAAACAGTTTCTTGAATAAATGAGTCCTGGTTCTTCCTGAGGTCCATCTCTGAGCTGCTAAGAAATGATAAAAATATTGACTACTTGCTGGGTAACTCATATGGCTTGACTTCAACACTAGGATTATACTGAGCCTCTCTTGGCCACTCTTCTGAGGCTATGGCCATTAAGATTACCAAAGAGATAAGGTTATTTATTGCTGTTACCTTTTGGAAGCACTTCTGTCTGATTTATCCACATCCATGAGGAGAAAAATTTCCGTGTCAGATTCAATAATAATAGTTGTCACAGTAATTTGCTTGAAGAACTTCAAAGATTACTGAGACTTAAATTTTCAAGCACATTTGCAAAATACAGAAGTGAGTAAATATTTCACTGTGCCACAAATATTATTGCATTTATTAGAACAGTGAGCTGCTTGCTTGTTATCCCTTTCCCTATCTTTAACTTCAGGTTACTTTTTTTTTGTTTTCACATATATGATTCTAAATACCAGAGATATTGGTAGTTTTTTGTTACAGTGAATCTTTTTTTCTTTTTTTCTTCATTGCTGCACTTCTTCCCCCCCCCCCCCCCCCCCCTTCGCTCCTCTCTTTCAAAAGTAAAAGAAACACTCCCTTCCTGGTACACAATGCCCCCCGCACCCCTCCCGCCACCCCAAGTACATTCCACTATGCAACCTTAATTGTGGACTCTTGTGATAACCATAATACCCTATCATACATCGCTTTTAAATTATTCACGCCCTCATCTGTTTCAGTGCAGTATACACAATTTATCCAATTTTTCTCAGTCTTACCCCAACCCTGATATCAGTCCCATTTTACAACAGTGGCAGCATGCAATATTTGACCTTTTGCGACTGAGATATTTCATTCAGCATAATGTCCTCTAGCGTCATCCATTTTGAATAATATTGCAGATTCATGGAGCAGAAAGCGTGTTTGCGCATCCAATTTTAGCAATATTTTAGGCAAGATTCGTGTTCACCTTTAATTACAATTAAGTTCTATGAACCCATAAATTTCTCGTATTTAAGTGAGTTTGAGTTGTGATTTTATGACTGAACCAAATAGAAAAACTCACTGTCAATCAGTTAGCTCTGACAACTAGTAAACCTCATTCATAGTTCTGAGGCTATAAATCGTGACAGCAGACTATCCAAATTTTTTTAAGCAGAGCAGCTTGTGGATTAAAACTATGAGAGCTACTCAACCTTTTGAGTTTAGCAGCACAACTCACTATGGACTATGGTTCCACAGCTCTATACATAAATGAATACTGACTGTGTATTCTTCTGATAGAGTACACGTATTTTTCAGATTGCCAACCTAAATAGCCCCACAGATTTTTAACTACAGCATTTACTTCTTAGTGTAGTATATTCATAGACTGAATGCTGTTGCTACTGCTAGGTGCTGTTGAATCAGCTGTGACTCATAGTGACCCTACGTGCGACAGAACAAAGCTTTGCCAAATAATGAGCCATCCTCACGATCTCTGCTGTGGATTAGTTAAAGTTGCAGCCAGTGTGATAATCTATCTCATTGTGAGTCTTCCTATTTTCCACTAACTATTTTTCCAAGCATGATATTTTTCTATAAAAATTGGTCCCTCCTGACAGCATACCCAGAGTAAGTGAGGGGAAGCTAACCATCTTGACTCTTAAAACTATGCAGGTTATACTTCTTTTAAGATAGATTTGTTTGACTTGGTTTTAGGCTGTCTACACTATAAGCAGTATTCTTCCCCGATATCACATTTTAAAAGCATCAGCTCTTTATCTTTCTTATTCTTCCTCATTCATTGTCCAATTTTCACATACATCTGAGGTGATTGAAAATATCATGACTTGGGTCAGGCACACCTTAGTGTCTTAAGTGACAGTCTTGTTCTTTAGAACTTTAAAGAGCTCCTTGGAAGAATATTTACCCTTTGCAACAAGTTGTTTGATTCCTTGACAGAATAGGAATGTATAACAAGCGTGATACTGTATGATTTGGGAGCTCTCACAGCATAATCCATAAAAATTTGCAGTACTGACACTACTGACCTGAAGGACATGTCCGTCTGGTGGTTGAATACACCACGCTCCTCAGAAAAAAGAGGAGCAATCTCCTCTTGTGTAAGTTATAGCCTTAGAAATCCAATAGAGGATTCGCTGTGAGTCAGTTTTAACTCAGATGTGATCGAACTGGGTACAAGAGCTCTGCCCAGTGGGAACACCTTTACTTCTATCTGACAGAGTTAAGAATGAAATGTCAGGTAAGGTCAACAAAGAGTCAGTGCAGAAGTGGGGAAAAGGAAGACAGGAAACAGAAGGTATGAGTAAGCAAAGCCATAACTCAGCAAGGAGAACATAGTCGGTAGCAAAAGTTTGGCAGATGTGTCATTGCCAAATGTTGTTTACAGTCTATGGGCTTTCTTTTCACCCTATTGGAGAAAGTTTTTGATACACAAAGGATTTTATTTTATGAAGATCCTATTGGTCTACTTTATACTTTCTTGTGTACATTTTTTTAATTATGTTTGTAAGCTTTTTTATGCCATAGGCTAGGGTTTCATGTTTATGCCCATTTTGTCTCTTATGATCTTTATGGGTTTGAGTTTTATACCTAGGTCTCTGATCCCTTTGAGGTTCTGTTTTTGTTTTTGGTGGGCTTTTTTGGTTGTTGGGTTTTTTTGTTTGTTTTTGTTTTTTATTGTGTGAGATGTGGATCTTGTTTCCGTTTTCTCCAGGTAGATGTCCACTTTGGTCACCACCATTTGTTAAAGAAACTATTGTTTCCCCACTTAATGGGCTTGTTTCCTTGTCAAATATCAACTGACCATAGATAAGTGGTTTAATTTCTCAGTTTTTTATTTTATTCCATTGGTCTACATGTCTGTCATTGAATCAATACCATGCCATTTTGATTACTATAGCTCTGTAGTAGGTTTTGAGATCAGAGATTGATATGGCTCCTGCTTCAGTTTGTTTTTCAGATGAACTTTCCTTATTTTGGGTCTCTTTCCTTTCAAATTAAACTGGAAATTGTCTTTTCTGTCTCATTGAATACATCATGGTTATTAGTAGTTGTTTAAAGATTCTGAAAGCAGTATCCTTAAAAATTGCAGAGTAATGTTTAATCCAAAAGTTACAATACGTTGGAATCTGCAATTAGATAGGTTCCTTCCTCTCTTTAAGATAATTTTTTTTTTTTTTAATTCTTGGAGAGAATCTAAATTGGATATATTTAGGTATGGAAATAAAACACATCCTTTTGCCAAAATATTTTAAATTCATTTTCAAATTTTATGATTTGGTGAAAACATAGTAGATTTTCTAAAAGACAAAAAAGTCTCCATTTAGTATACAAATTCTCCTTAGGTAATGATTTTGAGTGATTTTTTTAAAACTCTGTATTGTTTTATAGGAACTGATTGATTTTTAGAAATCCAATATATTTTAACTGACAAGTGGCTTTGGATGGTGAAAGTGCTTTCTGAGAAAATGATTGACTTAGATATTTAAAATTGAAACAGATGAGGAAAAGAACAGATTAGAAGTGATATATGATTGAGTATTATGGTTAGCACAGGAATCCAGAATTAAGGTTGCATAGAGAAGTGTACTCGGGGTGGGGGACGGGGGAAGGGACGTGGGAATTGTATACTAATGAAGGAATTTTTTTCTTTTTCTTTTTTTTTTCTCTCTT
>NW_006399956.1:5338280-5354509 GCF_000299155.1 Elephantulus edwardii | reverse complement strand
GGGGGAAGCGAGCTGGTGGGGAGGGGTGGGAAGGGAGAAAATTGTGGCAATGAATGAATGGAAATCCAAAACCTCTGTAAAAAAAAAATAAATAAAAAATTTAAAAAAAAAAGAGTCTTAGAGATTGACCTCAGGCTTCACCAAATGTTTTCCATCCCTTTTTATAACAGGAGGCCGTTTTGGTGATGTACTCAGCATAGGATTCCACTGCCAACACAAAGGCTGTACATCTCCAATGGAGAAAGATGAGCATTCTCCTTCTGTGTAATTTATAACCTTGGAAACCTGATGGAGGGATGCAGTGAGTCAGAACCAATTCGAGGGTAATGAGTTTTGAGCTGAGTTGTGTAATGGTAAAATTTAATCTCTTAAAACAAAACCAAACCCATTAAACCTCCCATTCTTCCAATTATGACCACCAACAAAGGATAGCAATTACTCTAGCAATAGTGAGTTTCCAAAATTGTAATAAAGATATAGATAACTCAATATTTGTAACCATTTTCTCACATGTGCAATTCTGTAGTTCCGACTACATTAATCATGTTGTGCAACTATCACCAATACCCAGTGCCAAATTTTGCATTTAATAAACAGAAGCTTAACGCTTATTTTTCTTTCTAGAGAATTAATAGGAAAGAGAAGTTTTACCTTAGGTTAAAAAAAAAAGGAGAGAAAGGAAGAAGAAATAGAAAGAGAAGGAAAATTAGATGATAAAAATTACATGTTTGTGAACAAAATATTATTAAATCAATAACCCAAATTTCTCCATGGAATGCAATATTAGTAATAAATGGCACTCTGGATGATCTATAACACTAAATTGATATAAAATACTTTGCTACTTCTTTGACATCCCGTTCTTCTCCCTATATTATAATACTCAACAAACACTGAAATGACTTCCTAACTGTCTCACTTTGGTTTGCACTATCAACTGTGTGAGGTGTCCATGCCTGTCTTTTTCTCCACCGTATTACAGACCAATATAATATCTAGCAGAATAGAAGCTCAGCAGTCAAGGTCATCTGTTGAAGGTCATCTATTGCCATATAATAATGTCTAAACTCTAGGATCAAGCTCTGCCAGTTTTGTTATTTTTTAACAGTGCTACCTCACTGAGTTTCAACAAGTATCAAAGCCTTTACTTCCACTGGAATAGCTTGGATTCTAAGTGAACCTATAATAGGACAAAGGAAAACTGCCTCAGGCCTGTGAATCTTCATAGAAGTAAACAGCCACAAGCTGCTGGTAGGTTTGAACTTCTAGCTTCTAGCAGCCCAGCATGTAACTAATGTTCCACCAGAACCCCTGTAAACGATCCAATATTGAACCTATTGTAAGTGAATTGGAGCTTTGGTGGCTATGACTGAGTAAAACGGATGCATAGTTTCCAACATGATAAATATTTACAGACGCAGATTGACAGACTGTTCTCCCATGGAGATGGGTCCATACTTCTGACCTTTAAGTTAACAGTCAAGTGTTTTAACTGATGTGCCACCATGGCTCCTTCCGCTGATTATCTCACTCACTTGCTCATTGTTGTCAGGTTGAAACCCACTCACAGCTGACCCTTCAGTGAGCTTCGAACACTGTAAGTCCACAGGAAGAGATCTCTTCTGAAACTGCTGATAGATTCTATTCCATCTTTGGATTCAGGGTGCCATCTCCTTTCAATTAGCAGCGTAACTCACTATGGATTACACCAAAGCACCCCAATTATGATGAAGGTTATATAAGAGAATATACATACATCACGTGTCATGGTGCTTGGCATATTTGTAGTGTGCAAAAATGTTTGCTATAAAAATAATTCCTATTTTCCATAGCAACAAAGCTAATCATTTTTCCTTCCAAAAAGAAAGTTTTTTAAAAGTCAAATAAAGATAGATATTTAAAAAAACGGAACACATTATGATTTTATGCTGCCTAATTTATCCTCACAGCCTGAAGAATCACAGATGATGTTCTCTTTAAAACCTGGTTTCCCCCAAACGGCCATTATGATAATTAGTGAGGCATTTGGTCTTCCTCTTCTCTGGTTCAATATGTTTGGCTGTAGAGTAGACAGGGAAGAAATTGTAACTCTAGATTTTTCTAGATTATTATTTCTATTGTCTCAAACAGTGGCCATGACTTAACAGTTACACAGTCAAGAATTCCTAGAATTAAGAGTTCTTTTTCAGCACTGGCACGACACTGGCCCTGAACAGAATATAATCAGGTCACTCTAGATATGTGGCTGTTGCCCAACTGTCCCTTGAACAGATGACATAAAGATTGAAAGGCTGTAAATGACTGACCTGCACACAGAGGAATGAGAATGCTTTTGACTGCACACAGTCCCAGGGCTAGAGAACCAAATGTGAGCTGACATATAGATATTATTTCTAATGCTTACAGCAAACATATGGAATTCCCATTTTGCCTACAAGGAAATGGAAACTCAGATAGATTAAATCGTTTGCTCAAGAGTTCACAGATTTAAAAATTCCTGGGTTATAGTATGTTACAATTTTAATGTAAATAGAAAACTGTTCTGAAACATAATCTTTATTAAAAAGTAAACTGGAATCATTTCCCGTGTAAGTGGGAGCTCTCAAACAGAAAACTTGATTAAAAAAATAAATTGCTAAAACATAAAATCTGAGTGTATGAAAACAAACAATCAAACAAACACCAAAAAACAAGGGAAGCCTGATGATAAACCCAGTTCTGTGTTAATTTCAGTATAAAAAGCCTGTGTTTGGCTGTCATCCTAGTGGTTGCTTATGAGATTTGCAATATGGCAGAAACATTATGTGGACAGAATCTTTTGTTTTGTTGCTGGGCTGTGCACACACTTTGTAAGTACAGCAGTGCTGCCTGTCTTCTTCCCCATTCTATGTCCAGCACACAGAGCAAAGCCTAACATAAAATAATGCACAATTAAAATGTATTGAATGAATAAATAAATCCTCCCTTCTCTCTGGTGGCCTCTGGGAAATGCAAAATGTATTAACTATTTATTAATCAAACATGAATTTCCAGGCACTATTTTCATTAAGATCTTCAACATGCAAACAGTATAGGAGTGTATTAGTTTCCTAAGACTGCTGTAACAAAAGGTTCCTAAGAAAAGAAATGTATTATCTCATTCTTGAGCATGTTAGAAATCCAAATCAGAGCATCAAATGTGTTGATTTCTTCTGAGGGCTCTAATAGAGAAATTATTTTATGTATTATATGACTCTCTTAACATCTAATGACATCTGGTGATATTTTGGCATTCCTTGGCTTACAGCTGCATCTCCCTCCATCTTCATCTCCTTTCTTCTATTTCTGTATCTGTGCATCTTCTCTTTCATAATGGTATTAGTCATATAGAATTAAAACTCACTCTCCCCTAGAATGACCTCAGGTTAACAGTTCAATATTTTTAAAATTCCTACTTCCAAATAAAATCATGTTCTACATACATCTTTTCTTTTCTTTTTTTGGTCAGGGAGTGTGCAGGGGAAAATATTCCAATTCACAAGAAGAGGGGCACTGTTTAATGAGCAGGACTTACCAAAGAAGAATATTCTGAGCCCTCTAAGAATGCACAACAAAATAGTTTGCCACCAACACTCCTGTTGTTTTTGTTGTTATGTGTCATCGAGTCGCTAGTGACTCATAGCGACACCAACACTCCTACACACTTAAAAATCTTTCTTTTCGCAAGTCATAGAGTCTAACCTGCCATTACTTTAAAAATGAATAAATACTCATTTAACTAACATACTGAGGAGAGAGTTCAGATCTACCAACTGTTTCACAGGAGAGAGATGAGGAATCTTCTCCTATGCAATCAGCATAGGCGGTTCTGACTGAATGGTACACGTACACAACAACAGCAACAAAGAGGAGAAAGTGCTTGGGGTAACTTGAGGGGGTGGTGAAGAAATAAAGTGAATGTGGCAGCTAAGAAGAAGAAGGCTGCAAGGAAAGACAAAGAGCCTGGGCTAGAAAGTTAGGTAAGGATGAGCTCTTAGCCAATGCCATGAGATCTAGACACAGCACCCGCATTTTCACTCAGCAAGGCAGCTGAACACTCTGTGGCCAGATTCCAAAGTCAGCCCATGTTCTACTCCATAACAAACCTCAAATGCAAATAGGAGGCACAGTAGCAAATTCTTAGTATGGAGTTTATCTTTCAATATGATTTTTCCAGCCGTTACTTGGTTTTGCCATGAGGATGGATGGGACTATGTGAATGGGGAGTGTTGACTTAACCACAAAGGGACTGGCAATCTTTCATTCCACAGGGAGATTGGCCATTCTCAAAATCTACAAGATGATTGGCTAGTCTCACCAATAAATTGCCTAGCTCTAGCCAGAAGAATCTGAATTCTCCCTAGCCAGAGAAGAGAAAAGAGACCATCCCACCCCAGTGAAGAGGAAGCAGGAAAATGTAGGGCATGTTTTGGGACAGTAGCAGTAGCCATTTCTGAACTGGAGAATTGACATGAAATGGGACTTTGGCAAGGGGTAGGGTGTGAGGTGGAGGGGAGCTAATATGGGCAGGACTGAGAACTTGGGAAGACTTAGAGCTATGAGGCTCAAGACTGAGATGCCTGCGTGCACATTTCAGGAGCTATCTTGGCTGTATTCTGTTATTAATCTGAATTATAAACTTTTGACATCCCTCAATATAGCTCTGTGTAGTTGGTAAGCTCTCACATAGGATTTTGGACCCAGCAAATCAGTAAGATTGATGTTTAGATGAGTAGAAAGGGTATGGGATCATGGCAGACATGTCTGACCTGATGGGAATGCGTTTGTATTATTGATGCTGAGGACAGGGACAGTTCCTCCCTGTGAAGTTGGTAAATGTCAGATTTGGCAATCCCCTTGTGGTCCTTGCTCTTTTTACACTTGTTTGTGATCTTAGCTCCCAAATCAGTGAGAACAAACTCTTTGCACCATCCACTACTGTACTCTCAGCATGTAACATGCCACACAAAACAGTTCCTTAGCAAGTATCTGTAACTTGAATAAGGAAGCTTTGTTTTGTTCTAAGAGTTTAATTAAAAATTACTGGGAAAATGAAAAGGGATAAAGAAACTCCTCAAATTGTCAACTATAAAGATTGAAAGCCCTTTACATGAGCAATTTATCATTTCTGATTCCCTTTGATTGTATTTATCTTTCTATAACAAGATATATTATAATTCTACAAATAATTGTAAAAAATTTATTGCTAAAAAAACCCCTGAAAATTTCTCATTTCATCACTCACCATTATTCACTGTTAATAGTTCAATGCAAAATGACTAAACTTTTTCAGATTGTTGTTGTTAGCTGTCCAATTGTTGTTGTCATATAGTTGTCTCAGACTCACGGTAACCCTATGTATAATGGAATGAGCCATTGACTGGTCCTGCGCTATTTTCATAATCACTAGCATGTTTGAGTCGATTCTTGAAGTCATTGTTTATTGGGGGGAGGTTGTTTTTGGTTTCTCCCCACCCCCTTAATTATGTGTGTTGAGTGCATTTCTGCCTAGGGAGTTCTCACCTTCCAACTCTATATTGAACAATATATCAACTCCTCATTTAGCAAGATGGTTCTAAAAGCCAGGTTGTTATGTGAACATTGGTGCTATGAAAAAAATGTAAGATAACACATCAGATTACTAAATAGAGAATGACTGCATCATTATATAACTGGCAAATTACATCACTGCATATCTGCCAATTAAATCATTATGTAACTGTCAATCCACTGAGAATAACGGCTCAGCTAAATTGACACATAACCTTAACCACACTGGCAATGTAACATTCAGCTTGAACCTTAGTATTTGTTGCTGCCAGATGTATGTTATTAATGTACAAAGCAGTTGTATAGTAGATATTATTTTACTGTTGTGAATTCAAAATTCTTGATAATGAGTTTGTCAGTGAGTGAGGAATTGATGCACTCTGTTGTATCCTAGATTTTCTTGGCTAATTTTTGAAAATAGATTGCCAAGTATTTCTTCTAAGTCTGGAAGCGTCACTAAAACCTATCTACCATGAGTGTCCTTGCTGGTATTTTAAATACTAGTAGCCCAATTTCTGGCATTATAGATGTATTCAAGCCAAACCTGACAAATGAGTAACTAAAACCATTCATTTCCATACTCATGCATAAATACATATTTATTATAAAAACATGAGGATGCAAGAGTTGTATATTATTTTTGTTTGTTGCTAATTTCCTTTAAAAGCAATAAATACGTTTCTATTATGACCATTCACAATGGCTATATGGTATCCTTGATATATTCTATGCTAAAAATTTCCTAGTGTCTATTTTTTTGGAGTGTAAACAATGCTAAATAGGTTTTCATATTTGGTTTTAAACATTTAGCAAGATTTTGTTAAACTTAAGGCTAAGAGAAGAGAATAATAAATTTGTGCACCAACAACCAGAGCCAAAGAAGAGGAAATAGATTATTTCTACCAAATTTTGCAGTCAGAATCAATTGAACATGTAACCAAGATGCATTAATAATAATAAGTTACTTGAATGCAGAAATTGGGAAACAGTAAGAAGGATCAATATTCAGAAAAAATTGACTTGGTGACAGAAATGAGGTTGAGGAGAGAATGAAACAATTCTGCAAAATCAATGATTTATTCATTGAAAATATCTTTTATAAGAAACATAAAAACAGGCTATATACATGGATGTCACCTGATGGCATGCACAGGAATCAGATTGATTACATTTGTGGAAGGAATTGTTGGAGAAGTTCAATCTCAGCAGTGAAAACTAGGCCAGGTGCTGATTGTGGAATAAACCATCAACTACTCCTATGCAAGTTCAAATTAAAGCTTAAGAAGGTCAAATCAAATCCATAGGAATCAAAATTTGACCTTTAGTCTGTCCCACTTGAATTTAAAAACCAACTCAGGAACAGATTTGAGGCTTTGAACATTGATAGATGAAGTTCAGATGAGCTGTGGGAGAATATAAAGAATATCATTCATGAAGAATGCAAAAGGTTATTACAAAGAAGGAAGAAGAAGAAGAAAAGACCAAAATGGATGTCAGAAGAGACACTGACTATTGCACTAGAGTGCCAAGAAGCCAAAGCAAAGGGAAGAATCATGACGTTAAGGAGCTGAATAGGAGACTTCAAAAGGCAGCTCAAGAAGGCAAAGCAAAGCATTGTAATGAAATGTGCAAGGATCTGGTGCCTGAAAATAAAAATGGCCAAATTCTCTCGGCATTTCTTAAGCAAAAGGAACTAAAAGACAAACTTAAGCCTTGAGTTTCAATACTTAAGGATGTTATGGTCAGAATATTGAATGACCCAGGAATCATTTAAAGAAGATGGAAGGAGTACACATACAGTCACTGTACCAAAAAGAATTGACATAGAATAATTTCAAGAAACAACATATAATGAAGAGGCAATGGTGATAAAGGAAGAAGTTCAAGTTGCTCTAAAGGAATGACTAAAGCCCCAGGAATTGATGGAAAACCAGCGGACATATTTCAACAAACATATGCTGCCCTGGATATGCTTATCACTTTGTGCCAAGAAATCTGGAGGACAACTCTCTGGTCAACTGCCTGGAAGAGATCCATACTTATTCTCATTCCAGAAAGAGGAGGCCTGACAGAAAGTGGAAATTATTGTATAATATCACTAGTATCACACACTAGCAAAATCCTGCTGCAGATCATCCAGAAACAACTGAAACAATACATTGACAGAGAACTATCAGAAATACAATCTGGATGTAGAGGAGGCCGTGGCACTAGAGACATTATTGTCAATGTCAGAAGGATTTTGGCAGAAAGCAAAGAGCACCAGAGGAATATCTATCTGTTTTTCATTGATTATGTAAAAGCAATTGACTGTGTGGATCACAATAAATTGTCATTAACCTTGAGGAGAATGTGAATACCAGAACACTTGTTTGTGCTTGTTCAAAACCTATACTTAGACCAGGAAACAGTCCTCAGAACAGAGCAAGGAAACACTACATGGTTCAGAATCAGGAAGGGAGTGTGTCAGGGATGCATCCTGTCTTCATACATTTTTAATCCATATGCAGAACAGATCTTTGGAAGGCTGGTCTTTATGAGGATGAATGTGTCATCAGAATTGGAGGAAGATTCATCAACCACATGTGTTTTGCAGACGACACAACCTTGCTTGCTGAAACAGAGGAAGACCTGAAGTGTTTGCTGCAGAAGGTAAATAACTGTAGTCTTCAAAATGGATGGGAGCTCAACATCAAGAAGACAAAGAATCTCACCACTGGGCCAATAGGCAGCACAATGATGAATGGAGATGAGAGTGAGGTTGTTAAGAGTTACAGTTTGCTTGGCTCTACAATCAACACTCTTGGCACCAGCAGTCAGGAAATCAAAAGATGAATTGCATTAGGTAAATCTGCTGTCAGGGATCTTTCCAGAGTACTGAGAAGCAACAATGTCACTCTAGAGACTAAGGTACACCTGATCCAGGCCATACTCTTTGCAATTACTTGCTATGTATTGGAGAGCTGAATAACGACTAAGGATGGTAGAAGAAGAATTATGCCTTTGAGTTGTGGTTCTGGAGGAGAGTCTGAACATACTATTAACTGCCAAGAAAACATATACGCCTGTCTTTGAGTGGGTGAAACTAAGTTTCTACTTGAAGGCTAAGATTTTGAAGCTCTATCTCACATACTTTTGGCATGTGACCAGTAGGGACCAATCCTAAGAGAAGGGCATAATGCTTGGAAGGGTGGACAGCACAGTTCGCTCTTCTCTTTGAAAAGTAAAATTTCTTCATTGGTAAAGATTCAAACAAAAGAATAATGACAAAAACTGATTGCTGATGAATCTAAATGGTTTCATTACTGACTTTCCAGTGGTTTTCTGAGAGGCTGTAAATCATGAAGATATTGCCTGTTTTTCATTTGCATAGCCACTGGTGGATTGAGCCACCTTTGGACTAGTAGCACAACACTCTGAAGACTATACCATCAGCACTCTTTTTCTGTAAAGATTAAAACCTAGGAAACCCTGTAGGGCAGTTCTACTCTGTCATGTGGGTCATTATGAGTCAGAATTGACTTGAATTCACATGGCCACAGCCTTAAGGTTCTGCACATTAGATAAATTGTGTTGAACTGAGCCCACATTTTTCTTTTAAATTTGTTTATAGTGGTGGTTTAGTGGTTAAAAGCTTACTATAATCCCCAAAAAATTGTGGTTCAAATCCACCAGAAGCTCCACAGCAAAGCATAGGCAATCTCCTCTGCTGTGATTTACTGCCTCAGAATACCTGATGGAAGGTCAGCTATGAGTCAGTTCCAAATGGATGACATACAATAACAACTACTTAGTGGCTAGTTATAACTTTAATATGTCTATCTTCATATTATTGTCTATCCATAGAATCCAAATTTAAATTTCTATAAGGCATGTTACTGTAAACTTTCCTGATTATCCCTGGTGTTGGTATTGCCCTTTTTGATCAAATATTAGAGAGGTAGAAAAGATGAGGTAAATTGTGAGGAACAACAAAGCCAGAGATGGGATGCCTATAGGTTGCTAGGGGGATCATA
This sequence comes from Elephantulus edwardii, assembly GCF_000299155.1. Lineage (NCBI taxonomy): Eukaryota > Metazoa > Chordata > Mammalia > Macroscelidea > Macroscelididae > Elephantulus > Elephantulus edwardii. The sequence continues at coordinate 5,344,925 of NW_006399956.1, read as the reverse complement.
TTTCTGAAAACAGTTCTAAATACTTCCAAGGAAATTTTTCCATCAGAGAACAAACTCACAGGGTGGCCAAATCCTGTCACCACATCTTTCTACTTTAAATACATGAGTGAGAAAGGTGAGAATCAGGCTTAATTGCTAGCTTGCTCCATTTTATGCTGTTACAATGTACTGTGTGTTCTTACTTTCAAAATCCCTTTGCTTAAGCCTAAGACATAAAAATGTATTCTTTTTAGGAAGGAAAATTATCTCTTAGAACAAAAGCAAATTACACTGCTGAGTGTTAGATTACAAGTCCTTGTTCCCAATTAAACACAGAAAAGGATTTTTTTAAACAAAAAATTCCAACTGCAAGGACACCTCTGACTCTAAACATATTGTCCACCCGCACAGATTTCTGAGAAGCAGTGCACAGATGGTGTATTATCTTGAGATTCTTGAAGAGCTCTGTGTGTGGATGATATTAATTTACACATGTGAGTGGCAGAGCTTAATGCGAAAATAATAGACAACAAGAACATTTAGTGATAAAATAGGATGCCATTTGAACTATTAACATTTCCATTATGGAAAATGCAAAATGGTATGTAAAGTTTGGGGTAAATACGTTTATCTCCATTAATGGTATAGATGCTTTTGCAACAAAGACTTTCTGAATATAAATTGAGGCTGATAGCAGTCATACATTATGTATAATATTGAAAAGCTGTGCCACAGAAGCTAGCATTTCCTGGGTAACAAAACATTTAATATGGAAAATGTGTGTATATTTTCTCAAGAAAAATTAAGAGGTTAAAACTGATGGATCATATACTGAAATGGAGCTGTCTGAAGAATCCATCCTTTTAATTTGTCCGTAGAAAGGGGGGGGGGGAATTAGTTTATTTAATGTTAGTGTTTCTAACTAGAACTAGTCTCTTAAAAAATAAACCCATAACTTTTTAAATATGCATGTAACATTCATTTCTCTCATTCTTTCAGTTTAAGCAGCAATGTTTCTAATGAAAAAATAATTTCTAACTAAATGACTAGCAAAATGATTTTATGTTTCCGTTTTCACACACTGAGGTAATCATTCAGGAAAAGCAAATAAATCATTCTTCTTTGGGGTGAAAGCACTCATATTTGATAAGTAATTTAAAAGTAAAATGAGATTTTACATAAACATTTTACTTTTTTTATGGACTTATTTTTATTGGTTTCCTTTTCAGGAAAGAATTATTATTAAAGGAAATGTGCACATATCAAAGATGTACATGGCAAAGTTCAGTTGTGGATAACTTACGTTAAAGAAAGAAAAAGATTCTTGCCAAGAAAAAAAGCAACATCTAATTAAAAATTAGGAGAAAAACATAATAGGGAAAAAAAGGTCCAGTAGTATTAAAGATAATTTTAAAAAATATGTTACTTTATATAAACACAGAGCTGCTACTGAGAAATGCCATCCAGAAGATATTTTTAAAAGAAAGAAAAAAACAAACTGAGGACAACAAATAACTCAGCATGAGGGGCAAAAAGAAAAACAAATAACAATGACAAAAAAGGACCTCTGAAAATACATTAGTACGTCTGTTCTTAAAACATTGACTGCATTTAATACGAATTGCTACCAAATCAGAGCTGGACCAGAATTGTTATGGAGTATAGGATCTAAACTTTGAGTCATATTTTTGCTTCAACCCTGAAAATCTTTTCAATTACATTTAAAACACGAATTGGTAAGTACTTTAGCCTTTCTTATGTGTATGGGGCCCTGGGCTCCAGTGAAAGCTTTTTTTAAAAGCACAGTGACAAACTACTCTTTATGTTCCTCACTTTTGTCTTTGTAACCTTCTACCTAGAACAATGTATAAAAAACAGTGACATTCTATTTTATTGTGAAAGCTGCTGAAAACGGGTAAGACAAGGCCACCTTAAAGAATAACCAATGGCAGATTGCACTTCAGAGTGTTCTTTTGGGAGAAGTAGGATTAACACACAAGGTAGAATCTGTGTGCCTATCATTGTATATTCATTAAGCATCTACCATGCGAGCAACTACACTACTCTCTATAGAAGATGGAAGGATAAGTAGAGTACATATTTCCAAGGGGCTTGACATTCCATAGGGGTGTAACACACTGTAAACAAGTATTATAATAAAAGTGGGTCTGATTTAAAGCTATGACCATCACCTTCAAAGAAAAACAACTTAAAATTGTTTTATTTATTATGTGATTATGCCTGTATCATGCAGCTTAATGCTTTTAAGATTGGATGTGAGATTAACAGATCACAGATCTAGGCCTAGAAGTAAGTGGTCTGGGACCAGGGCTCTGCACAATACAGAAGCCCAATACTGGTAGATCTCTCACTCATCATTTTCAACTTCTAGAAGTCTGAATATGAGATGTACAAATTAAGTTGGTTGGTAACATGACTGGAGTTGATGACAAAGTCACTGGCATAGGAGAAAACAGAGAGGAATAGTAACTGGTGACATGCTTTACAGGAAATAACAATTAAGGGTGGTGTCTTTTTAAGGTATTCACTTTCCCATAAACCTAAGAAAAAGGTCTTACACTCAGGTCTCCATGACTCCTCAACCATTAGAACCTTTCTTCACTGATATTTGAAGATTGATGAGGATTCAGAGTGAACATTACAGTTCCAGATAATGGATGAAGTCATACTGAAAGTAGTGAGGCAAAGAACTTAACCTTTAACTTGACCTTCAGGTAACAAAGTCCTTGTTGTTGTTGTTATGTGCCATCAAGTCAGAAATGACTCAGCTTGACCCTCTAGGAGGTTTTCAGATCACATGGGAAGAGATTGCCCCTCTTTCTCCTGTGAAGCAGCTGGTGAATTCAAACTTTGTGCCTTTGGGTTGGCATTGCAGTTCCTTACCACTAGGCCACCAGAGCTCTATTTAACAAGTTGGGCTGTTAACCAAAAGTTGATGATGTAAGTCCATCTAGAGAGGACTGGGAAGAAAACTCTAGAGACAGACTTCCAAAAAACTAGTCACTAAAAGCACACAGTTGAAACGCAGTCTTATTCTGACACACGTAGGATCAACATGAGTTGGAAAACTCTGAATAGAAACTGGTTTAAAGAAAATGTTGCTGTTGTGTGCTGTTGACTTGCAATCACGCTTCAGTGGGTTTTCAGAGGTAGTAAATCACACGGGAGGAGATTGCCCATCTTTCTCCAGTGGGGCAGCTGGTGGATTTGAGCTATGGTGACTTTGGCATTGTGGCACAGATTCTTGCCACCAGAGCTCCCTTAAGATAAATACAAGTGAGAAATAAAAGTGGGAAAGGAGATTTAGGTATTAACTTTATTCTGTAGCCATTTATAATTTCTAAGTAAGAGGGGAGATACTAGCATTATGCTTCAAAATTATTCACTTTTAAAATCCATAATGAGGGGGACTTGTTGGAAACCCAGCACAAAGTCTAGATAGGAAGGAATAAGAGTATATTGACATTGCAAAGCTAAATACACCTTAAAGTGTTAATAGTCAGTATGTTCTTCTCTTTTATTTCCGTGCATCTTTTCATTTATTATCTCTCTGCTATAGCTATTTTATTGCTTAGTCAATACCATAGCAATATTAGATATCATTCTTTAATTTGTAGCCAGAGGATTACATATAAGATAAGAATTCCTTAACAGCTTGCTTCTTCGACAGCACATAAGGAAACATAATAACCACTCTACACATTGTTTACTCTTTTCTGTAGAGGTGTTACTCAAACCTAATCAGTCTCAAAGCATTTCATAAAGTAATGCCTTTTTTTTCTCAGAGTCCCAGAGAATTTATAGAATTGAAAGAAAGTCTTTAAAAGTAAACTACGTTTGGATGTTGAGTTTCACATGTTAATGCTTTTATAAACTCTGATTTCAATTGCATGGTTTGCAGTAGTCAACCTCTCACTATCTCAAAGTGAGTGTGTGATGAATGTTATCATTATTACACGATGTGGTGAGATTAATTGTGTTGTTGTTGCTGTTGTTAAGTACCATAAAGTAATTTGCAACTCAGAGCAACCCTATGTACTACAACTCTGAACCCTGCTCTATCCTGAGCCAACATCATCATCTCCAACACACCCACCCCCATTACCCCAGTCACTGAGTCCATCTTATTGAGGATCTTCCTCTTGTATGCTGTCCTTCCATCATTCCAAGCATGATGCTCCTCTCCAAAGACTGGTCCCTCCTTGCAACATGCTGTAAGTATGGGAGATGGAGCTTCAAAATCTTGCCTCCAAGGAGCAGCCTGGTTTCACCCTCTCTAGGCTGAACCGGCTTATTCTCCTAGCAGTCCTAGATATATTCATTACTCTTCTCCAGCACCACAACTCAAAGGCATCAATTCTCCTTTTATCATCCCTAGTCATTCTCCAGATTTCTGATGCATAATTGTGAAGACCATGGCCTGGATCAGGAATACTTTAGTCTCTAGACTGACATTGTTGCTCTTCAGTACTCTGGAGAAGTCCCTGACAGCAGATTTACCTAATGCAATTTGTTTTGTCAATTTTCTGGTTGGTGGTACCAAGAGTGTTGATTGTGGAGCCAAACAAGCTGAAGCTGTTAACAAACAATCTTCATCTCTTCACCATCTATCATGATGCTGCCAGTTGGCCCAGTGGTGAGAATCTTTGTTTTCTTGATGTTGAGTTCCAATCCACATTTAATGTTGCAGTGCTTGACCTTCTGCAACAAATACCTCAGGTCCTCCTTAGTGTCGGTAAGCAAGGTTGTGTGTTTCATCTGCATAGTGCAGGTTGTTAATGAGTCTTCCTCCAATCCTGGTGTCACGTTCTTCTTTATATGCCCAGCCTCCTGGATGATCTCTTCTTCATGTAGACTGAAAAGTAATGGAGACAGTATACATTCCAGCCATACATCTTTCCTAATTTTGTACCATATAGTGTTTCCTTGCTCTATTCTGATGACTACCTCCTGGCCCAAGCATAGGTTTTGCATAAACACAATCAAGAGTTCTGGGATTCCCATTCTTCTCAGAGTTAGCCACAATTTGTTGGGATCCACACAATCAAATGCCTTTGCATATTCAACGAAACACAGGTATACATTCTTCTGGTACTCTTTGTTTTCAGCCAATATCCATCTAACCTTAGCTATAACATCACTTGTACCACAACTGCTTCTAAACCAAGCCTGCATATCTGACAGTTCTCTGTTGATGTGCTGTTCCAGTCAATTTTGGATAATTTGCAGCAGAATCTTGCTTGTGGCTAACTCTGAGAAGATATTGTTCAATAATTTCTGCACTTTGTCAGGTCATCTTTCTTTGGAATTGCAACAAATATGAGTCTCTTCCAGTCAGTTGGCCAGATGGTTTTCCTCTAGATTTCTTGGCACAATTGGTAAGCACTTCCAAGGTAGCATGCATTCATTGAAATAATGTCAATCGGTATGCCATCAATAACTGGGGCCTTGATTTTTGCCACTTTCTTCAGAGCAGCTTGAACTTCCTTCTTCATCATCACAGGCTCATGATCATATGTTGCTTCATGAACTTCTTCTGTGTCAGCCAGTTGTTTTTGGTACAATGACTCTGTATACTCCTTCCATCTTCTTTTAAAGCTTCCTGGATCATTTAATATTTTGCCCAAAGCATCCTTAAGTATTGCAACTTGAAGTAAGGTTAATAGCACACTATTATTCAGAAGCCTTAGGTCAATGCAATCCCCAATGTATAAGTCCATACTTTTTTATTAACTCTTCCATCTGTGGCTCAGTTCCCCAATTCCTTTATGGCCTGTGGGTTTGATGATTTGCTAGAAGGTCCTCCAGAGACTCAAACCTGTCAAGAGAATGACTCATGTGACTGGAGGTGTGCAGGCAAGGTGTTGTTTTGTTGTTTTTTGTGTTTTGTTTTTTTTTAAATGGTGAGCAATGGGCCAGGCTGGATGCAGTGGGATATTTTATTTAAACACAGTCACACTGCTGCTCATGTGACGGTGTTTTCACACACACCCCTAGTGTGGAAAGTACTCTCTTTATATTGATCCTTCAGCTGTTGCTGATTTGTAAGACCATGCATCCACAATTAAGTGAGTTGGAGATCAGCAGGGGCTAGTCTAACATTGCAAATGGTTCAATAGTTTATTGATAATACATCAAAGTTATTTTTTCCTTTTTTTTTAAAAAAAAGACAAAATTTCTGGTCTTTCCTTAGAGAAAGAAATAGATCTTTAATTAGCAGTCTTTTCTCTCTCAGATGGAAGTGAATGAGTGTTGTTATTATACTCATACTCTCTTACCATGGGAATGAACAGCAATTTCCACTCAGGAAAGCGTACGACCATTCGCATCAATTTGAAGAACAGTGTACTAGAGAAAAATCATTAGTAATAATTAGTTTTTAGACTTAACACTTAAGTATAAAGTAGTTTATTACTGGTTATAAATGACCTGTGGATAGCTTCACAACTAAACACCTTTCAACACTTTGCTTAGTTGAGAGTTGCTCAAAACTGCTTTTTCACCAACAAAAGTATTCAGTATTGGCAAGGTACATATACACAATATCCTCTCCCACTTACCTACACTCATGCACATTTGTGGATTGTTGTTGTTTGTTGTTATGTGCCGTCGAGTCATTTGCGACTCATAGCGACCCTATGCACA
>NW_006399956.1:5314482-5336955 GCF_000299155.1 Elephantulus edwardii | reverse complement strand
TTTTTTTTTCTTCTTCTATTTTCCGAACTAGGAGTTCTCAAAACACATCAGCAATTACATATATTAGTAGTTGTTCCTTAATTTATTTGTAAAATACATATATATATATACTTAAGCTAATTGTCAGGGGGTCAGAATTTTCTCATAACTGACCCTGAAATTAGTTGTAAATCACATTGGAAGAGATTTTCCATTTTTTCCCCTCTCAGTCATTTGGATTCAAATATCCAGAGAGTCACTGTCTACGGGTTAACAGAACAATCTCCTACAGACTATGCCACCAGAGCGACCTCTAATATGCATACATATACATTTAATCTCAGTACATTATCATTTAGACAGTCAATCTTGTTATTTCTGACTAATTGCTAGTTTAAACTATAAAGAGAAAAGACTAAATGTATATTTTATTCTAAAAGATATTTAAGTATTTCCTCTCACATAAAATCATGAGCATTTAGACTATTCAGAGCCTTATCTTTTAACTCAGATAAGCTGAAGGTAAGACTCTTTAAAGCAAAACTGGCAAGTTGTATAACATTCTAAAGAAATTTCTAAAGAATTTGGAATACCCATTGGCCCTTGCTTAATGAGGTAATAGCTTGGTGTGTATGATTTTCTATAAATAGGATCCATATTTGTTTTAGTTCCAAAAAAAAAGATGATCCAATAGAATGAAAAAATTATCAAACAATATTGTAAATAGCACATGCAAGCAAAATCTTGCTGAAGACAAATATGGGTAGAACAAGGGACCTCTGGTGGCCTAATGGCAAGAAACTGCACTACAATCCCAGAGGCATGTGGTTTGAACCCACCAGATGCTTTGCTGGAAAAGGAAGGACAATCTCCTCCTTTACCAGTCAGATCTGATTTGATAGTACACACACACACACACAAATAATAGAAATGATTTTTTAAAAATGGGTAGAACAGAATGTTGACAGAGGACTGACAGAGACTCAGGCTGGATTTTGAAGAAGGTATGACAACAAGGATATCACTGATGATGTCAGATATATTTTGGATGAAAGCAGAGAGTAGTAGAAGGATGTCTACTTGTATTTTATTGGCTATGTAAAGGTCTTGACTATGTAGGTCATAACAAATTGTGGTTATCATTTGAGAAACCCATGCTAAATGAAGAAGCTATTGTCCAAACAGAGCAAAGGGACACTACATGGTTTAAAATCAAGAAAGGTGTTCATCAGGGCTATATCATTTCTCCATACCTGTTCAATCTCTAGCCTAAGGAAACAATTTGAAAAACTGGACTTTAAGAGGAAGAACGTAGCATCAGGATTCAAGGAGGACTTATCAACAAACTACATTATACACATGGCCCAACTTGCTTGCTGAAAAGTGAAGAGGATCTGAAATGTTTGTGGCAGAAGATGAAAGACTACAAACTTCAATATAGATTAGATCACAACATTAAGAAAATAAAAATCCTCTCCACTATCCCCATAGGCAACACCATAAAAGATGGAAAAAAGATAGAAATTGTAAAGAATTTCATTTTACTTGCATCCACAATCAACACTCTTGGTACCAGAAATCAAAAGGCATGCTGCATTGAGAAAGTCTGCTCAGCGACCTTGCTGAAGAGTAAGGAAGCCAGTTTAAAGACTTGGGTGTCCCTAGTTGAAGCCATGATGTTTTCTATGGTTATGTATCTGAGAGTTGAACAGTGAATAAAGGTGATGGAAGAATTGATACCTTTGACTTGTGGTGCTGGAGAAGCATACTAAATATCCTACTTAGGATTACCAAGAGAACAAACAAATATATCTGGGAGAGGGTGTGGCCAGGATGGTGAAACTCCATCTCACATACTTTGGGCATGTTGCTAAGAGATGCAGTTCCTTGGAAAGGGACACCATGCTTGGAAAGGTGGAGGAGTGTGAGTGAAAGACGGGAAGACCCTTTATGAGGTGGATTGACAGAGTGACTGGGTCAATGGGCCTAAGCATAGCACAGATGATGGGATGGCACTGGATAGGACAGGGTTCAGATTCGTTGTTCATCATGTTGCTATGAGTCATAGTCAACTTGATGGTATTTAACAACAAGAACAATGTATGTATTTTAGGTTCTTTTCTTGGTCATATTTATTCTTGAACATGTCAAAGTGTATGTTAGAGTTTACTTTTTTGTTCAATAAATATTTTTTTTTAGTTCCTACTGGGCATCCTAAGAAGCCTCCTTGGCATAGTGTGTGACCTGCTGATTCAAAGTCATCAATGTTTCCTTAGAAGAAAGCTGTCTGTGTGCTACCATAAGGATTTACAGCTTTGAGTCAGAAGAGATTTGACAGCATTGGGCTTGGTTTTAGTTTTGCTAAGTGTCATGAGTGATGAAATGGCAACAATAAATTTTTGTTGTGCTGTTGTTGATTGCCATTGAGTTGAGCAAGACTCATTGCGACACTATGAACAAAGGCCTTAAACCTTTCTGTGACTATCATCATTTATCAAAGTTCATAGAGTTTCCAGACGGCTTGTTATTTAGGAAGCAGATACAACATATAAATAAAGACACAGACATTCCAGTTTTCATGTAGGTTAATTGCTACTTGATAGAAGATAGATTGTATAAATAAATATGTAAAACGTATTGTATTATTGGAGTTGTTGTCATGTGCTGTAAAGCCAAATGTGATTTATAAAGCAACCATATGCACAAGAGCTCTGAATCCAGCTCTATCCTGAGCCAATCTCACTGTCTCTGACACATCTACCCTCGTTACCACAGTTATTGTGTCAATCCTTCTCATCCAGGGCCTTCTTCTCCTGAGCTGACCCTCCACCCTTCCAAGCAAGGTGTCCTTCTACAAGGACTGGTCCCTCCTGGCAACATACTCAAAGTATGTGAGACAGAGCTTCAAAATCCTTGCCTCCAAGGAACAGCGTGGTTTCACCCTCTCTAGAATAGACCAGTTAGTGTTCTGGCGAGCCCATGTTCAATAATCTTCTCCAGCACATAAATTCTCCTTCTGTCATTTTTGGTTATTGTCCAGCCCTCTGATGTGTAACAGGTCAAGACCATGGCCTGGGTTGGGGCCACCTTGGTCTCTAGACTTACATTATTACTCATTAGCACGCTGACAGATTTTCTTAATCTGATTCATCTTTTGATATTGTATGATAACAAGAAATAACTTATATGAGAAATAGAAAGCTAGTAAAAGGAAGAAATAGTTCTGGAGAAGTTTCAGTCTTATGCAAGGCATTCATGAAAGATATCATGGAGAAGGCAGCATTTTGGAAAGTGAGAGAGAAAGAACCACCAGGTAGAGGAAGAAGCCAGTGCCAAGACTCTAGGTTAGTGTCTGCCTGGCATATTCTGGGAGCAGGAATAGATCAGTGTGACAGTAAAAGCACAAACAAGAGATAGGAATAAGATTGGAAAAGAAAGGGTAGGAGGTGTTGTACTACATTTTGTATTTGGCTTTCGGATAAGATGAGTAGCGAGGGGAGATTTTAAATAGAGGTATAAAAGGATTTATTGTTACTTATTTGGACATCAGTAAATGATGAGACACAAGGAGCCCTGGTAGCCTAGGACATTACATGTTGGACTGCTAACAGACAGCTCAATGTCTCAAATCCTCTAGCAACTCTGTGGGGAAAAGCTAGGTAACCTTCTCTCATCATGATTTAGAGTCTCACAGATGGGGGTTGCTCTGAGTCAGTATTTACTCACCTGAAATGGAGTTGGTTCTGTTTGGGGGGATTTGTTTTATTTTAATGGGACATAATAGAGCTTGAGGTCATATAAGTGGTGATTCTAGAGAATCGGATTTTTATGGATCTGAGCTAAAATTTAGTAATGAAACTAAGTCAGAGGAGTGTCATAGTTCTGTTACTTTTTGAAATTGAAAAAGCAAAGAAGGAGGGAGAGAAGGAGGAAGGGGAACAAGACAAACAGGAAGGGAGGGAGGGAAATAAAACAAATATTGTTGACATATTGAGGACAGTAACTTTAGTTATAATATTATTACCAGTTATCCTAACAAACCTGGTAAATAAAACAGTACAGCAAACACATGTTGTTGTTGTTGTTGTTAGGGGCCATTGGGTCGACTCTGGCTTAGCAACCTTAATGGCATAAAATCCTCTGCAGTCCTGTGCCATCCTCACTCTCTCAGTTGCACTGAAATTCATGTAATGGTCATTGTGTCAGCCCCTCTCTGTGAGAGTTTTCTTCTCCTTCTTTGTGTTCTACTTTTCCAAGCAACATTTCTTTTTCCAAGGACTATCTGGGTGCAAATATCTAAGATCTGTTCTTACTATTAGGGTTTTATAATTTAGTTCTGTGAGCCTTTATGTTATGGTCCATTACATACTGGGCTGCTGGAATTAGTTGTAAAACCTAATTGATGCCTTTGAGTTGTGGTGCTGGAAAGAGTATTGAACTGTGGACTGCCAGGAGGACAAACAGGTTTGTTCTGGAGAGGGTGAAACCAGGCTGCTCCCTAGAGGCAAGGATTTTGAGGATCCGTCTCACATACTTTGGGCACATTGCCAGGCAGACCAGTTTTTGGAGGGACATAATGCTTGGCAGAGTAGTGAAACAGCACAGGAGAGGGAGATACAATGGCTGGAGAAATGGGATTAACTCTGTTAGAGATGATGACATTGGTTCAGGATAGGATAGGTTTCAGAGGTAACATACATGGGGTCGCTATGAGTCACAAGCACCTAACAACAACCACCTAATTAACCTATATGAAGTGTCAGGGAAACAGAAAATATTGTATAGTTAGCAAACCCTCCCAGAGGAGGTACAACTTACTCTAGATCTTGAATGAGTGAAAACTTTAGCAAAGAAAGAGCCAAAAGATACTGAGTGAGAAAACAGCAAGGTCATAAGATCTTTGTTGAGGATAGGGAGGTATCATTTTGAGGAGAGGGAAGTGTTTTGAGAAGTTGGTTAACAAAGTCACAGAGGCAGCATGATGACAGTGGCAATAGGGATTTAGACTTGGATCCTCAGGATATACTCAATACTCAAACTCATTGCTGTCAACTTTGAACCAAATCATAGCTGACACGCCAGTAGATTTTCAGAGGCAAGAGAGAAGGCTGCTCATCTTATTAAAGATTTGTAAGCAAGATTCAGTGTTGAAGACTTGGCTGGAGCAGGTGATATTTTTTCTTGTAATCTTGAATATTCAATAGGCACTTCCCTTGTAAAACCTGTTGTTGTTGTTATGTGCTGTCGATCGCTTGCGACTCATAGCAACCCTATGTACAACAGCCCTAAACCCTGCTCTATCCAGTGCCAATCGCATTGCCTCTGACACATCCATCCTGATTACCCCAGTCACTGAATCAATCCACCTCATATAGGGTCTTCCCCTCCTGCACTGTCCCTCCACCCTGCCAAGCATGATGTCCCTCTCCAAGGACCTGTCTCTCCTTACAACATGTTCAAAGTATGTCAGACAAAGCCCCAGAATCCTTGCCTCCAAGGAGTAGCCTGGTTTAACCCTCTCTGGGATGGATCTGTTTGTTTTCTTGGCAGTCCATGGAACATTCAATACTCTTCTCCAACACCACAGCTCAAAGGCATCAATTCTCCTTCTCTCCTCCCTTAGTCATTGTCCAACTCTCTGATGCATAACAAGTGATTGCAAAGACCGTGGCCTGTATCAGGCGCACCTTAGTCTCCAGAGAGACACCGTTACTCTTAAGTACTTTAGAGAGGTCCCTAACAGCAGACTTTCCCATCGTGATACGCTTTTTGATTTCCTGACTGCTGGTGCCTAGAGTGTTGACTGTGGAGCCGAGCAAACTGAAGCTGTGAACAATCTCAATCTCTTCACCATCCATCCTGATGCTGCCAATTGGTCCAGTGGTGAGAATCTTTGTCTTCTTGACATTGAGCCTCAGTCCCTACTGAAGGCTGCAGTCCTTGACCCTCTGCAGCAAGTGCATGAGGTCCTCCTTGTAATGCCTGCATTTTAAAAGTGTATACCTGTATATATCCAGCCTTTATATAATAGGTGTGGAGTAGATGCTCATGATGAAAGACACATGAAAGGAAGAAAGTTTTGGTAACAGCATACCATCTGCATTGAAATGAAGAAAGCTGGGAGGTAGGGGCCATCTGAAAGGAGACTGTTCCAGAAATGATGGTGTGAAGGAAGATAGATGTGAAAGTTAGATATGACAACATTCTTAGGAAGTGTAATGAAAAGGAGAATAGGTTAAAAATGAATTAGAAATTGACAGGATTGGAAGATTTAGGAGAAAGAATTCTTTTCAAGGAGAAAGTTGAGAATTTTGGGTTTGGACAGATACTTGAAGCCATGACAGGATCCTCTTTTAGAAATAATTACCTGAATTGTTAGAAATGAATGCTTCTGACCCGAATTGATGGGTAAGGGGCTTAGGAGTTTGCCATTTTAACAAGCATAGGAGGTGATTCATGAAGCACTTAAGTCAGGTTGCAAACCACTACTGTGGTGGGGGAAGGCTTCTTGCTTCTAAAGAAGCCCCTAGGGCTGAATGATGGAAAGCCCTGACAGCAGATGTAGAAATTGTTGTGGGAATGAAAAGGAAGGATAGAGCTAGGATTGAAGATGTTTGAAAACCATAGTGGGATGCAGATAGAATCCCTTTTGGAAATCACTAGCTTCGAGAAGGTGACTGGACCATATGTAGGGACAGATTAGGTTTTTGCTAATGCCAGAGTTTTTATAATTAGCATAAAAGTACCATATAAACATTTCCCTCCTCTATAACTACCATCCTTTTAAGATCTGTGGAGTACCAAATAAAAGAAAAACTGCATTAGCTCCTATAAAATAATTCAAGAATTTATTACATATTTGAAGTTACTACACAAAATCTGTGATTTAAACTTAAGAGAACTTCAAAGTAACATGTATACATGTGAAAATTAGTCTACTTAACAAAAATTCATGGTATTCAAGCATACCAGATACCCTTCTAGGCTCCATAGAGGGTAGTTTTATCAGAAAAGTGAAGTAGATGTGTTTAAAGGCAGATTTTGTAAAATGATGAAGACAGAAGTCCAAAGTTCTCTGTCCAAGTAAGGATTTAGAGTAGGACTTCAGAAAGGAAGTATAGCTATCACCATCCAGTCAATATTCTGCAATTATTTATTGAGTTTCTTATTTGTGTCAGAGATGATTGTAAGCATGAAATTAGAGCTGTAGGTAAAACACACAAAACCCTACCTTATTTGACTTTACATTCTATTTAGAGAGAGAGAGAGAGACCCTCACAAACAATCACCACACAACAATATAAGTAAATTATGTAGTATGAGTGTTCCTTCGTGTAGAGCGCTCCATAGAGGTGACACTTCTTTCACATACTTTGGACTTGCTGTCAAGAGGGGCCAGTTTTTGGAGGTCATCATGCTTGGAAAAGTAGAGGGTCAGTGCAAGAGAGGAAGATTCTCAACAAAATGGATCGACAACAAGACTGATAGAAATGGTTACTACAGCAGCAGTGAGTTCAGAAGATTATGAGGATTGTGCGGGATCAGGCTGAGGTGTGTTTGAAAGTAGAGTCACTGAGTCAGAGGCTGTAAATCACATGGGAGATTGCCTATCTTTGTTCCTTGGAGCAGACCGTGGAGTTGAACCTGGCAGCACAGCTCTTTTCAACTAGGCCACCAGAGCTGTTTGTTAGCATATTCAATTACTCCATTGTTTAATAATAAGTTGGTGAATATTAACAGCTTAATCTTCAGTATTCTAATAACAGTATGAATGATTCTCCTTAGTTCTAAGCTGTCATGGGCACTTTTTGCTGAAACTATTTTGTGTTCTGTTTAGGCTTACTCATGGCAATGGGCGCTCGTGAGGTGCCTGTTTGGAGAGACCTTGTGATGGCTTTAAAATATCATGAAAAAAAATTGATCCTCTCCTGAAGCTCCATCTCTGACGATTAGTTATGGAAGGGTTGTTTGGCCCTGCGGCTAAATTCCCAGTCCACACTGATAGAATCAGGTGGTGATCTGAAAGTGTGTGTGTGTGTGTGTGTGTGTGTGAACTTCTGCTTCATCTCTCTCTAAATCACTCACTTCGCTTTTCACAATTGCTGAATATGTTTATTTACATACAATACATGATTGTAAATGAATGTGCACTGAAGTCAGCTGGACTAGGGAGGTGGGATTTTGGTTGTCCCTCTGCAGACCCAATAGTGGTGCACTGGGGTCTCTTACGATGTCTCAGGAAAAAATGCAGCCCTGAGCGAACCGGTCAGGTCGGAAGCTGCAAATGCCGAGTCCACATTGAGACCGGAGCCTGAGGGCGGTCCGCCGCGTGGGTCCCGCAGTCCCTCCCGCTGCGGAGGCAACGCCCACGGCGCCTGGCCCTCCTCCTCCGCAGCCCCAGCCCCGCCTTCTTACGCTCGGCCGGCCCCCTCCCTCCGCGCCGGCCCGCCCCCTCCTCCTCCCCGCCAGCGCTTGCAGGCTCCCTCTCTTCCCACTTCCCACACCGCCCTCGGTCGCTCCCTCCCCTCACGCCCGCCCAGCGAGGAATCGAGCGCGGAACGCATCGATAGCTCTGCCCTCTGCGGCCGTCCAGCCCCGAACTCATCGGTGTGCTCGAAGCTCGATTTCCCTAGGCGGCGCCGCGGCGGCGGAGGCAGCAGCGGCGGCGGTGGCGGCTGCTCGGCCAGTACTCCCGGCCCCCGCCATTTCGGTCTGGAAGCGAGCTCGGCGCCTGTACTGAAGGCGGTGGTGGGAGCCAGAGGCTCAGCGGCTCCCAGGTGCGGGAGAGAGGTACGGGGGAGACCACCCCTCTGGGCCCCTGCCCCGGTCCCGATCCTCTGCGCCGGCGCCGGGAGGGGCCGGCGGCTAGTGAATGAATTAGGGGTCCCGGGAGGGGGCGCCGGCGCGGAGCCTGGGCTCGCGGGGGGTGGTCTGCAGGGGAAGGCGCGGAGACGCGACGACGCGGGGAGTGAGGAATAGGCGGTGTGGGGCTGGAGAGGGTGAGGCTAGAGGCGGCCACCGCTTCTGCTGCTTCCTGGACGGGGAACCCCTTCCTTCCTCCTCCCGGAGAGCTGCGGCTGGAGGCGGCCGCGGAGAAACTCGCGGGCCAGGCCGGCTTGCCCCTCGGGGCGGTCGGGTGCGGTGGAGGTTACTCCCCTTGAATCCTAGCCGCCCTTCTCTCTCGCCCTTCCCTGCCTCCTTCCCTTTGCTCCCGCACCTTTTTCTCCCTTCCGCAGCACTCAGACTGCCTGGGTTTCTACCTTCTCTGCTGGGTGTAGCATCCCAAGGATGAAGGTATAAACTTCTCCCTCGAGCGAAGGCTAGATGGCTAATGGGCCTTTTCAGTGTGTAGGGGAATATAGGGGTAAGAATAGTGGTCACGTTTTGGAAGAGGATAGAAAAGTGCTTAGAGACCACTGTTTGAGATTTAGTGTTTGGAAAAAATGCATCTGCAGCCGAGTTCCTGACTGCTCCCCCTCCCCCATGTATGGGCTGTGACATTGCTGTGGCCACAAAGGAGGAGGTGGAGATAGAGATGGTGGTGGAAGAACAGGTGGCCAACACCCAACACGTAAAGAATGAGCCTGGGACCTGCAGTGAGAAGGAAAAAAGTTAATCCCAGAAGGTCTGTTTTTGCTTTATCAACTTAAAACACAAGCAGAAAACCCACAGAACATAAGCGAGGCCTTTTCCTTGCTATTTGAGTGATGCAGACAGCAGTAGCTGAAATAGTATTGAAGTTTAATTTGCTTGTTCTTGACCTTTTCCACATTTACTCTATACTTACCTTAATAATCACAAATGTATTGCCCATCTTAGAATTATTATTGTACTCTGTATAACAGCACTAATACCGGTTGTTTGCATGTTTCTTTTTTAAGTTGACTTAAAAGAAGAATAGATTCTAGCAGCAGACCAACTGAACTAACTGCCTGAACTACTCTTAGACGTGTGAGATCGTGCTCGCTTAAATTTTGAAAGCCTTTAGAATGAGGAATTTAAGAACAGAAATATGTTCAGTCTTTACACAGAACAAATAGTGCCTTTTTAATTTGAAAAATCACCTAAAATTACAAAGAGAAAAAAATTCTGATCATCCTATAGAAGCTATGGTAGTATAGTTATCTGATAGCTGAAAGGTAGGTAGTTTGAACCCACTAGCCGCTCCAGGGGAGAAAGATGAGCCAGTAAGCTGCCATAAAGATTTATGGCCTCAGAAACCCTGTGGGGCAGTTCTCCTTTGTCCTACAGAATGAACTCAGTGGTGTTGGGTTTTGGGTTTTTCTTTTTCTTTAAATCATGTGGCAGCCAGCTGTCACTTAGGTGATAAAGGTCCAAAATGCTGACTGGAACATGGGGCAGATTATAGAAAACATATATTGTTGATGTTAGTATATTTTTATGTTCTAGCCATATGCAGGCATACTTGTTTTAAAGGAGAGCAATATCAAAAAAAAAAAAAAAGAGAGCAATATCAATTGAGTTTTTGACAGAAGTGAAGTTTGTTTTTTATTTCATTTTTTTGCTCAGCAAAAACTTAGAGGTCTAGTTCTAGCCTCAACCCCTGTTAGCTTCTGTATGTTTGAGTGAGGGCGCTGTCCCTGGGGTGTGGTATTCAGTAAAGCTGCTTTAGAACTTATTTCTTTCTGTTGTTACATGCCCTGCAGTGGCAACCAGCTCATACATAGCTGACCCTCCAGCAGGTTTTCAGAGGCTATAAATGACAAGGAAGGAGATGGCTCATCTTTCTCCCAGTAAGCAGTTGATGGATTTGAACCACTTTGGGTTGACAGCTCAACTCCTTACCATCACACCACAAGTGCTCCATTTCTCTCTATGGGATTTAAATAATACTTGGTTATTATTTAAAAATTTCCCCTAAAGTAGCACTGCATGAACAAGTAGACTAGAAAGCTTATGTCTCTGAATTCAGATGTGTACTGCTAAGCTCTCAATCATTGTGTGTCTGCAGGTTTCTAGGCTGGCCGACTTTCAGGTTTTAGGACCTCTTTAAACTTAAAAATTATTGAAAACCCCCGAAAGCTTTGATTTGTGTGAGATGTATCACCCATTTCTCATAATAGAAATAAAAGCCAATAATTTAAAAAAAAAAATTCCTTAAAAAATAAGTTTACCAGAATACATGTAGCATAAATAAAATTATTTATTCAAATACAGTATTTTATGAGACAGATCACTATTTTCTAAAGCCCAAACAAAAATTAGTGAGAAGGGGTAGCGTTGTTTCACACGTTTGCAAATCTTTTTAAAGTTTGGGTTAATGGAAGACATCTGTATTCTCCTGTCTGCTTCTACATTCAATCTGTTGCAGTCACACAGCTGGAAAACTAGTGAAAGAATAGGAGTGAAAAGGGCAAGTAGCATCTCAGTATTATTATGAGAATGGTTTGACCTCTGGTTAAAAAAAAGTCTTAGGAACCTCCTATATGGTGCCTTGAGCGCACTTTAAGACCTGCTGTTTTAGGTTATTCAAACTCTTTTGGTGGAGATGTAGATGAAGGGAAGTGGAACAAGAAGATGCATCTTTCCAGTGATTTTTTCTTCTCTGTCCCACTTGGACATGTTATTAGGAAAGACCAATTGCTAGTGGAAGGCATCCATCATGTTTGATAGAGATTTCACCAAAAATGATACCTTCAATGAGATGAGTTTAATACAGTAACAACAACAGTGGACTTGATACAGCAGAAATTATCAAGATGGGGCAGCATTTTTTCTGTTAAACGCAAAGACACTAAGAGTCAGAGCTGAACTGATGGCAGCTAATAGCAACAACCTCATTTGCTATGTCTTACATTTGGAACCACATTGGTGGAAAGGAGTGTAAGATCCTGTTTGTAGGGACACTGGAGGTGGCTCTAGTCAAGAAGTAAATAGCAGAGGAGGAGCAGAGGTGGGGACTTAGCAACTGTAATACATTTTTGTGATACAACCATTGTCTAGCTTGTGGTACTCATTGTAAGGGGCCTAGCAGAGGAATGGTAAAGAGTATGTTTGGCAAGCTACATCATTTTTGTTATTACTCATGTCTGGATAATTCTTGCTCTCCATTAAATGGGATTCTGCATGGATATGGTGTTTATCTATACAATATGTTGTTGTTGTTAAAATGTGCCATCTAGCCGCTTGCAACTCACAGTGACCCTATGTCCATCAGTCCTGTATCAATCTTGCTGTCTCTGACACACTTACCTCCATTGCCCTGGTCATTATGTATACATTTGTTAATTTGAAACTATTCTGTAATAGACTTTTATATATAATCTTTTTTCACATTTTACTTATTTGTAATAATGTCATGGAATATTGACAGAAAGAAGATAGTACTAAATATATATTCCAGTTTTACTCTCATACCAGGTTTCATTTTCCGTCTTGTGCTTATTAACCTTACAAGTTGTCGGTGTTTATTTTACCTGTTGGGAGACATTGTTTAGAAGCAACGAGGAAACAGTTTGAAGATTATAGAGGATTAATTAAATATTTTAAAAATGCTCCTTTATTGAAAATAACCATTCCTATAGAACTATATATCATTTTGTGCAAATATGTTTTGTTATTCACCACTTTTAATAAATAATATAGGCTTACATTTTGTCATTGATGAGCAAATGTACTAAAGAGTTAGCCCAAAGTTCTCATTTTTAAGTCTTCCCCCCAGCACATATCTCACAGATTAAAATAAATTTCATCCCCTCTGTGCTTCAGTATCTAAACTTCATTTTCCTGCTACATAATTAAGCTTCCTCCCCAACCTGATTTTTGTTTTGTCTACAAAAGAACAACTAAGATGATGCTTTTTAAAAATTTAGGTGTTTCATTTTGTTTTTCAAATAGCTGTTAGTTCTAAAACACACTTGGTGTATCTGCTTCTAACTCTTTAAGGACCAGAGTCAGCTAGACATACTGCAGTAATAAGCATGAAAATTACTGTCAACAGGTTTTGTATGGGTGTGTCTACATGGTATGGAACACTGTACTGAGTGAAGTCATGATGTGGCCCTTTGAGTGCCATGGGCTGCTACAGAACTGCAGACTGGCTATTTGGATAGAAGAGAAAAGAATTCTCTCTGTGCTCTGAAAGTATTGTCCGCAAATGTTGGTGGGAAGTTTGTAAACAAAGTACAGTTCTTTACAATTCATGTACTTAGAAGTTTTCTTCATTGAATTTTGTAAGACATTTTAAAATAAGTTTCTATATAAAAGTACATCTAAGTTATTGGTAGAAGGTGGGTTCTGTTAACCTCATGTGTGACACATGTTCTAATTTAGTCACATTTTTGTTATTTTCATTATAAGGCCTGCTGAAAATGACTGAATATAAACTTGTGGTAGTTGGAGCTGGTGGCGTAGGCAAGAGTGCCTTGACGATACAGCTAATTCAGAATCACTTTGTGGATGAATATGATCCTACGATAGAGGTAAATCTTGTTTCAATATTATGGATATTGCTTTGTGCTGACACATCCTATAGGTACCAAAAGAAGGTTTATCTGATCACCTTTTGAGTATTCTTTATAGAACAGTTACACTGAAGGTAATTTTATTAAGGTAATTGAAATATAATTGGGTTCCAAAGGCTTTAACTTTGTGCTTACATGTAACTTAACTGTTAATTGGAGGGGAGGGGCCCTACTTCTGTCAGGAAAATTATCAAAGTCTGTGATATGTCCTTTGTCAGTATTTGTGTATTTTGCTTAGAAGTACATTCATTTGAGAGTTTTGAGAGAGGGTAAAATGTAAATTTACATCTTAATATGCATTTGTCTGTAAGTTAGTATTTATTTATGAATTTCTTGTTATTTTGACTTCACATTTAGACATTAGAATTGAAATACAATCCTTTGATGAGTGATTTCTTAAAAGTTTAAATAGTAATATTTTCCCTCAATGCTGGAAGTGTGGGAAATCTATAGCTACCTGATAATATTTTGTAAAGTTCATTCTTTGTCCAGAGCTATCCTTATCTTTTCAGTCCTTTATAAATTTACTGAAGGACTATTTTCATTACAGTTTCATTAATGAATAAGCTATTGGTGATTAGATTTTTAGTCCCAAGAAAGCTTACCAAATTAAAGGCCTATAGCACAATAGCAGGTGAGAAACCTTGAAAGGTCAGTAGTATGTTCAGATTATTGCAGCCAGAGAGGGATTTATTTAATCCCAAAGACATGCAGGAGGATGTTCCATAACTTGTCCTTGTTAACTCATATTCTGTATGTGATTTTTTGGATATTTTATGCATATGCATAATTTAATTTCCATGTTAAATTTAACATCACTGGAGGTGACAATAAGTGTTTCATTTCCTCTTTGAAATAGGCTTATTGTTAGATTATTTCTAAGCCTTTAAGTTAAACAGTTTGATCACTTAACTTTAGTTATATCAATTTAAAAATCAATTCTGAAAATTCTTCCAGAATTTTCTCCTAATCCCAAACTGTGGAATCTTGACAAATTGAATACCTTTTTAAGTGACTGTGCTGTGTTGATGGAACATTTTGCCTTGAGGTGGAATCTGAAGCTATTGGTAGTTTAAGGAAGGTGTTTATGAGAACTGAACAGATAACTGCTAGTAAGCAAATGGCCTTTTTTTTTTTCTTTCATTAAATGGTTGAAGAATGTTCATTTGCAATAATTAATGTAATTACAGATTTGGCTTCTAAATTTAAGGATTTGTAAAAGGTAGCAGCTTATATTGAAGTAGACAGCTTATGTGATAGTCTCTATATATTTACTATTAACAAATCATTTTAGTGCTGTACCAAAGTTTTTCCAGGGAACTCTGATTGTCTAGTGCTAAGGAGTTGCCCTGCCCACAGTTCTAAGCCACTAGCTTCTCCACAGGAAAAAGATGGCCAGTTTCTTGTGTAATTTTCAGCCGTAAACTCACTGGAGGGTCAGCTCTGAGTTGGTTCTGATTCAGTAACACATAACAAGCAACAACAATAGTTTTATTTTCTTTTTTCTCTCCCCGCTCCTTGGAAAAATGACGAGGTCATCCATTTCATTTCAGTCTATACTCCAAAAGTTAAGTTGACATAATTTATCGTTTAAATAATATATGAAAGGAAGTTTTAATAGAATTTGATCATCTTCTAAAGTCCCCGAAAAAAATGTCTTCTTAAGTATTGTTCAAAGTGTGCATGTTTTCCTGGGATTTTTAGAAGATGATTTTAGCATAAGTACACTCTGTCCTCTCCAAAAACCTTAATTAGTCTATTAAACTCTGATAGGTCATGATTGCTATATAAAATAGATTAGGAAATCTTTTGTTACAGTTGCTAAATTACAATATAAATCTTCATGGAATAGATCTAGTAGTTGAAGCTTTTACATTGGGGAATGTAGGAAAAGATTGTAAATGCAAACCCATAACTCTGAATATGATTCCTGCCAAATCAGGTGATTTAACTCTGGGAAACATTGATTTTTTGTGAACTTTGAGACTGACGTCTTCTCACTAGTTTAACCACCTGGGACAAGGTATCTTGCATTTGTTTCTTATCTCCCAAGTTATAGTTGAGTGCCTGAGGGAAAGGACAGTCCGAGTTAATGTAGTTTAGTTACAAGAAAGGCAAAAACATTTAATGCTTTATTTTATTACATAGTAGAGTAAGTGAAAATCTGGGCTTGATATTTTTGTGAACAGGTTTTTAGAAGGATAGAAGACTTCACTATTATTGAATAATGTAGGTTGGAGGGAGAGAGAGAGGACATGGACTTTGCACATTTGGAATCCTCATCAGTTTTCCTGTATTAAAACAAAGGAAAAGAAATGGTTTGGTGTTTTGTTTTTGTTTTTTAAAAGTTATTATTTTTTACCATATGTATAGATATTTTAGTGTTTACTGAATCTTAAACACTATGAGATAAAGAGAATGGACATTGTTTCATTTGGTAGATAAAATGTCCTTTAAGAGATTGTAACACTCTTGAAAAATCCCCCCAACCCCAAACTTATTAAATTGATTCCAAATAGCAAACTCACCTGTTAGGGTAGAACTGCCCCTGAGGGTTTCTAAGGCTGTAAATCTGTAAGAAAACATATTGCCACATTCTGCTCTTATGGAGCAGCTGGTGGGGGTGAACTGTGGCCTATTTTCAGTACTTGAATGCTTAACAACTGTGCTACTAGGATTCCTTAGAAATCACCTACTAAATCAGTAAGTGATAGAATTCTGTATCTAAGTCTTCTGGAAACAAGTGGAATTTCCACTGAAGGCTTGTATAATTTTAAAAAGTGAAAAATTATCTTTTAAGGGAAGAAAATATTTCTATCTGGAGACTAATTCAGACATCAGTATTCCAAAGTTTTAACTAGACTGTATCTGGTGGCATTTTAATGGCATAAAACAAAGCCTAAAATTATGATACAGAATTAGAAAGTCATGGCACATAATTGTACAGTGTGTTAATGTTGGAAGCTAAGCATATGATAATCTCCTTTGTTTCTATGATGAAAATTTTGTAGTTGTCTTTGATGAAGTTCATTAAAGAGTTCCAAAGAGAGTTTGTGGGAAAGGATTATTAAAAACTCAAATACTTGTTTTTAGAGTTTAGATAACACTAGTTATTAGCAAAATATGTTCTCTGAAATATTTTTCCCAAGGTAATATTTGGTGGAAGAAGAACAAACTTATCCTGAAAAATACTGGAAATTGTAGACATAGAATGATTAACTGACCAATTAGAAAATGTGTATTGAGACACTACTGTATAAAATAGGTTACTAAACGTAAATATGTTGTTGTGTGCTAGGGAAAAAAAACAAAACCAAAAACATTTTTTCTCAGGCTCTAATTCATTTATATCTGTATACATCTGTTACTGTGACATTTATAATTTAGTCCACGTATTAAGACCTTCTTTGATAAAGCAGTTTTTATACAGTAAGGAAGACTGTATTAATAATTGTACTGATTTAGTCTTTAGTCCTCTGAGCTGTATTTATTCATCAACATTTATCACTATCTTAATTTTTAAAATTTTTCTGTCTTAACTTACAGAATTCATTTTACATGTAGATAAGGTATTTAGATGGTAGAGTTTGTAATGCTAAACCATGTCATATGTAATATAAGCTCTTACTTTTCTGGTTATGTACATCCATATGTCAGTAATTCTCAGTAAGAGTCACTTGGGTGGATGCTTATTTTTCCCATCAGAAGACATTTGACAGTGTTAGGAAACATTGTTTGTTGGAAAAGAACACAACTTGGAAAAGAAGGCTATGAATGGCAGAGTGGGTAGAGTGCAAAAATGATTTTCAACATCTATAAAATGCAGGTTAATCCCTTCCCCCCAAACAATTATCTGACTCACAGGTCAGGAGTGCTGAGGTTAAAATACTAATATTTTTTATATATAGCATAAAACATCCCTAAAATTGTCATTTTAAGCCTCTGATTTAAAAAAAAATGTTAAACTTTACTAACATAACATATATTTAAACTGTAACTGCCCTTTGCAACCAAAAAAATCTGTTAGCTTGCTCCAATGTACTGTTAAAGTATGTACTTTTTAAAAATACAGTAGACAGGGCAATTTTGGTAATACATCTCTGCTCAGAGTTTCCCCCCTTTCAAGTGAGTGCCCAGTCCTTCCCCCCTGTTAAGTGAGTGCCCTCTACTGGTCAGTTTGTTTGTTTTTATATTAGTTAGCAGTGAAATTCTTATTTGGATTTTTTTATACTTAAAGTGTTACTGTTGTATACCATCTAGGTATACTCAATATATTAATATATATACATTTTTCTTAAAATACTCCTGTTTCATTTTATTAAATCTAAAATAGTCAATTTTGCCCTCTGATAATACTGATGTAAAGATTATTGTGCCTATGTAAATTTCCACTTATTGTTATGTGCCATTATCTGTGACTCATAGTGATCCTATTGACAGTACATCTGAACCTGGCTCTATCCTGTGCCAGCCTCACCATCTAAAATATACTTAAGCCATTGTTAAAGTCACCATGCCTATCCATCTTGTTGAGAGTCTCCCTCTCCTTTGTTGACCCTTTCCAAGCATGATGTCCCCTAACATCGTGCCCAAAGTAGATTAGATGACGCTTCACCATCCTTGCTTCTAAGGAGCACCATGTAGACTGTGGAGGTGCTATGGAGTCAAATTCAACTCATAAACTCTGTGAACAACAGATAATAAATGCTCTCCTATCCTGTGCCATCCTCAAAGTCTCGGACCTGCTCAAGTCATTGCTGTAGTCACTGTGTCAGTCCATCTAGTTGAGGGTCTTCTCATACCATCCACCTTTCCAAGCATGATGTTCCTCTCCAAGAAATAGACTCTCCTCACCACATGTCCAGAGTATGTGAGGCAAAGCTTTATCATCTTTGCCTCCAAAGAGCACTCTAGTGGCACCTTGTCCAGGACAGCTTCACTTTTCTTTAAGACATATCTGTTTAGTCTTTTGGAAGTCCAAAGATTGTCAGTACTTTTTTCTAACACCGTAATGCAAAGACATCAGTTCTTCTTCTGTCACCCTTATTGTCTAGCTCTCAGATGCATAGTAAATAGTTGAAAAGACTATGGCCAGAGTTGAGTGCACCTTAGTTCTCAAACTGACATCACTGTTCTTCAATAGTTTGGATGAGTCTCTTAACTATAGACTTTGACAGTACAATACATCTCCTGATTTTTCACTGCTGGTACCAAGGGTATGGATTGTCGATGCAAGATAAAGTCGTTGAGAATTTAAACTTTTCCTCCATTTATCACGATGTTACCCATCAGGTCAGTGGTCATGATTTTTGTTTTCTTGTGTTGTGGTTCAATCTTTATGAAAGGTTGCAGTGTTTAAATTTCGGCAGCAATTGCTTCATGTTCTTCTCACTTTAAGCAAACAAAATGGTGTCATCTGCATAATCAAAGTTATTAATGAGTCTTCCTCCAATCCTGATGCCACATTTATCTTCATAGAGTTCAGCTTTTCAAATAATTTGCTCAGCATACAGACTGATGGAGAAGGCATACAACCTAGTTTTAAACCATGCTCTGTTTGTGCAGTAGCTTCTTGGTCTCAGAATAGGTTTCGCATAAACACAATTAAGCATTCTAGGACTCCTGTTCATCTTGCTGTTAGCCCTACTATGTTACGATCCACTAGTTTGTTATGACATCCAGAATAGATGTCAGAATAGACCTTGAAAATTGCACTAGAGTCTCAAGCCAAATCAAGGGGAAGAGATGCTGGAGAAAAAGAGCTCAGCAGAACATTTTGAGAGGCAGCTAGGGAAGACAAAGGAAACTACTATAATGGAATCTTTAGAGACCTAGAATTGGAGAATAAAAAAAGAACAACTCACTCAGCACTTCTCAAGCTGAAGGAGCTGAAAAACAAATTCAGGCCTGGAGTTGTAATACTGAGAGATGCTATGGACAAAATCTTGGATGATCCAAGAAACATCAAAAGAAGACGGAGGGAGACAGAATCACTGTGCCATAAAGAATTGACTGACGCTGAAATATTTCAGAATGTACCATATGATCAAGAGCCAATGGTAATTAAGGACAAAGTTCAAACTGATGACATTGACAAAATATAAAGCTCCAGGAATTTTTGGGACTAGTTGATGTATTTCCAATGACAGATGTAGCCATGAATATGCTTACTAGGCTGTGCCATGAAATTTGGATGACTACTGCCTGGCATACTGACTGGAAGATAGTCATATTTGTTTTATTGCCAATTAAGGTGTGCCCTTGTGAGCTTCTGTTGTTGTGTGCCATGGAGTTGACTGTGACTCATAAAGACCCTGTGAACAATGGCTCTGAACCTTGCCTTATCCTGAGCCAGCCAGAACATCTTTGAAACACCTGACCCCATTACTGCAGTCACTGTGTCAATTCCTGTAGACTAGTTGGACCTAATTATAGGTGAATATATTTCAACTATTTGGTTACTTAAGAAGTTTTTTGGGTTTTATTGTTGTTAATATTGGATAAGTTGACTCTGCAGGAGTAAAAGTAGCCTGGTGGCTATCTGAATTTTTTTGGATCTGCGTGGGAGATAAATTGTAGAACTCCAAGCTTCTTGATGTTACTTACGTGGTGGTAAAAAATGGATGGTGCAGGTTTGGGCAAGGTTTGACACTGTTGTTCACAGGCTATGAGTTGTAGTTAGCTCAGTAGCGCCTAATTGCAGCAGCATCCAAAAAGTGGCAAATTGTGAAAATTCACATAGATTGTGCCGTCTACACAACAAACTGTGGAGTATTTGATTTTTAGAAAAAAATAGTTCACAATGTGGGCACTGTATTTAGTCAGCGTAAGCATTAATATATACTTGGACTTGAAAGTTAAAAGTTGTTGACACAATTTTAGTTAACATAAATTTTAGTTTAACAATTTTAATAGACAATTTTAGTTATTACAGAGCTTTCAGAAACTACAAATAAAAGTTGGCAAAGAAATAATTTTTATTTTTTTATAGTTTGTCTTTCAAGATTCTGTTAACAGCCCCCAAAATTTCTCAGTTCCATAAATTTTATTTAATGAGCTCTATTTGGTATTTTTAACCGATTAATATGGCTTGAAGATCAATATCAAGATAAAAAGATTCTCACCACTGGACTGGTTGGAAGCATCATGATGGTGAAGAGATTGAGATTGTAAAGAGCTTTAGTTTGCTTGGCTCCAAAATCAACACTCTTGGCACCAGCATCCAGGAAATTAAAAGACAAATTGCACTGAGAAAGTCTGCTTTCAGAGACCTCGCCAAAGTACTGAAGAGCAACGATGTCACTCTGGAGACTAAGGTGTGCCTGATACAGGACATGGTATTTGCAGTCAGTTGCTATGCATCAAGAGAGCTGGACAGTGACTAGGGAGGATAGAAGGAAAGTTGATGTCTTTGAGCTTTGGTGTTGGAGAAGAGTATTGAATATACCATGGACTGCTAGGAGAACAAACAGGTTTGTCCTAGAGAGGGTGAGACCACACTGCTCCTTGGAGGCAAGAATTCTGAAGCTTCGTCTATTATACTATGGACATATTACAAGGAGTCCTTGGAGAGGGATGTTGTGTTTGGAAGGGTGGAGGGACAGCACGAGAGAAGACGACACTGGATGAGATGCCTTGATTCAGTCACTGGGGTAATGAGAACTATTGGAAGTTCAAGTTGGGTATAGGAGAGGCTATGGTAACAGGGGTATTATTGCTGATGTCAGATTCTCCTTGACTGAAAGCAGAGAATACCAGAAGAATGTCTTATCTGTTTTTTTCTTGATTTACAAAGGCATTTGATTGTATGGATCATGACAGACTATGGCTAACGTTAACAAGAATGAGAATTACAAGAAAGAGACAGATTGGCACAGAATAGAGCAGGATTTAGGGCTGTTGTACAGAGGGTCACTATGAGTCGCAGGTGACTCAACAGCACTTAACAACAATAATCCATCAACATGGATTGCATCTCAACTTCAAGTTAACAAAAATCCTCTCCATTGGGTCAATAGGCAACATATTTATTGATCTTGTTGGTATGTGCCATTAAGTAGGAATCTACTGAAAGCTGACCCTCCATTTGGTTTTCAGATGCTGTCAATTACATGGGGAGAGATTGCCCATCTTGGTCCCATGGAAACCTAGTCGGTTCAAATTGCCTGCCTTTGAATTGGCAGTGCAACACCCTACCTGCTAAGCCATCAGGGCTCCCTTTATTACTCTTAGAAGACCATTATTTCTAGGGAGTAATTTTAAGAATATATTGTTCTTATTTGATATCACGTTGACTCAGACTCAAGATATCACGTTGACTCAGACTCAAGACTACTCATTGTGTAACAAAGTAGAATTTCTCCACAGGGTTTTCAAACCTTTGATCATTCAGAAGCAGGTTACTAGCTGTATAGGTTAGATCTCAGACGAGAGATGGCTGGAGAGCCTTATGAGTCCAAGTTGTGAGCAGGTAGGCAGGGTCTCAAGCTTCCAGAATCAGAGGCTGCTGAGTCCAGCAGTCATTGTTGAGGGGGCAAGGTCACAGATAAATTGCTTTGGAGACTGAGAGTCCAAAGTTACTAAGAAGGGCAGATCACTGTTTTAAACTCTGGAAGCCATATAGCCAGATGTAGATGAAACAAGATTCTCTGTTTTTTTGCCAGAAAAGTCCAAACATATAGTCAATGCAGACACATCCTTGAGGATACTTCTGATCATCTCTTTATAGAATTTCTTCTAATCTCACCGCATTAACTTCCCCTCCTGCACCGTCCTTCCACCCTCCCAAGCATGACGTCCCTCTGCAAGGACCCGTCCCTCCTGGCAGCATGCCCAAAGTATGTCAGACGAAGCCCCAGAAACCTTGCCTCCAAGGAGTTGCTTGGTTTAATCCTCTCTAGGATGAATCTGTTCGTTTTCTTGGCAGTCCATGGTACATTCAATACTCTCCTCCAGCACCACAGCTCAAAGGTATCAGTTCTCCTTCTGTCCTCCCTAGTCATTGTCCAAC
>NW_006399956.1:5285395-5313132 GCF_000299155.1 Elephantulus edwardii | reverse complement strand
AAACGCCTTTGCATAATCAATGAAACACAGACATTCGACCCCTAAACTCAAGAGACACTAACCACAGCATAAGAAATTGGCAGGAGCGTGAAGCATTTGGAATTACAGAAGTTCATAAAGTTTGAGATACAAGTTATCAGATCAAGGCTGGATAGCAGGAGATAGGTGTTGAAGGGAGTAGGTGGGAGTAGAAGAGAATGCTGGCGGAGCTGGGAATAGGTGAGTCAGAACACACTTTAAGGGCAGGGACAACACAATATATTAGTTATTTCTACAACTGGGAAAATATCTTTCATCTGCTCTTTTCTGTAAAATGTTTGTCAGATACTGTTCTGAATCTGAACATTCAGATTAAGACAGACTAGGAAGAAGGATTGGCCAACCACTTCCAAAATATCAGGACTTTGAAAGCCCTTTGTTGGGTAGAACACACCTAGACTAGTAGATAGGGCAACTGAGGTGGAGCTTTCAAGTATGGAAACACAAAGAGGAACAGTTGTAAGTAGACACTAGTGATATGGAATGTGAGAACCATGAATGTAGGAAAAGTAGATATTGTTAGGGAAGAAACAGAAAGCATAAATATTGACATACTAGGTACTGGCGAGATGAGGAGTTGGACTGGCATATTGGGCATTTTGAGTCAGATGATCATATGATCTACCTTGCTGGAGATGAAAAAAGTCAGGAAAAATGGGTTTGCTTTCATAGTTAATAAGTCACTTCTAGATCTGTCTTGAAATACAATTTTGTGACAGGAAAATATCCATATGCATGCAAGGAAGTCCAGAGAATACCGCTATAATTCAGATATATTCACCAACAACCAGAGCCAAAGAATAGGAAATAGAAGATTTGTACCAACTTTTGTAGTCAGAGATCGATCAAAACAGGCAATCAAGATGTATTAATAATAATTTGTGTTTGACTGGAATACAAAAGTTAGGAAAAATGTGGACTTGGTGACAGAAATGAAGCTGGAGGTAGAATGGTAGAATTTTGCACAATCAACAATTTGTTCATTGCAAATACATTTTATAAGAAATGCTTAGGAATCGATTGATTACATCTGTGGAAAGAAGTGCTGGAGAGGCTTAATATGAGCTGTTAAAACTAGGCCAGGTACTGATTGGGGAACAGACCACCAAATACTCATATGCAAGTTAAAGCTGAAGCTGAGGAAAATTAAATCAATCAATGGGAACCAAATTCCCACCTGAATTTAAAAACCATCTCCGGAACAAGTTCAATTGAGGCCTTGAACACTAATGATCAAAGCTCAGATGAGCTGTGGGAGGATATCGAGAATATCATCCAGCAAGAATGGAGAAGGTCATTACAAAGACAGAGGGGGAAGAAAAGACCAAGATGGATGTCAGAAGAAACTCTAAATATTGCACTGGAGTGATGAAAATCCAAAGCAAAGGGAAGAAATCAAGATATTAAGGAGTCGAACAGAGGATTCCAGAGGGCAGCACAGGAAGACAAAGTACTACAGTGAAATGTGCAAAGAACTGGAGTCAGAAAATCAAAGGGGCCGAACTCGTTCAGCATTTCTTAAGCTCAAGGAACTGAAGAACAGATTCAAGCCTCGAGTTGTAATTTGGGCAGAATATTAAATGATCCAGGAAGAATTAAAAGAAGATGGAAAGTATACCAGAGTCATTGTACCAGAAAGGAATTCGCAGACACAGAAGAATTTCATGAAACACCATATAAGCAAGAGTCTGTGATAATGAAAGAGGAAGTTCAAGCTGCTTTGAAAGAATTGGCAAAAAATAAGGCCCCTGGAATTGATGGTATACCACTTGACATATTTCAGCTAACAGATGCTGCCCTAGATGTTCTCACCAAGTTGTGCCAAGAAATCTGGAGGACCACCACTTGGCCAACTGACTGGTAGTCATCTATATTTGTTCCCATTCCAAAGAAAGGTGGTGATCTGGCAGATTGTGGACATTATTGAACAGTATCATTAATATCAAAGGACTGGAACAGCCCTGCAACAGACAACTGCCTGAAGTGCAGGCTGGGCTTAGAATGGGTCTGGTACTAGGGATATTGTAGCTAATGTTAGATGGATCTTGGCTGAGAGCAGGGAATACCAGAGGAATGTCTATCTGTGTTTCACTGATTATGCAAAGGTGCTTAACTTTGTGGATCACAACAAACTGCGGCTGACTCTGAGAAGAATGGGAATCCCAGACACTTCATCATGCTAATGTGAAATCTGTATTTGGACTAGGAGGCAGTCATCAGAACAGACAAGGAAACACTGCATGGTTCAAATTTGGGAAGGGTGTACACCAGGGATGTGTCCTATTTCCATACCTTTTCAAACTATATGGAGACAGAGCATCTGGGAGGCTGGGCTCTCAGAGGATAAATGTGGCATCAAGACTGGAGGAAGACTCAACAATCTGCATTATGCAGATGGCACAACCCTACTTACCGAAACTGAGGAGGACCTGAGGCGCTTGCTGCAGAAGGTCAAGGACTGCAGCCTTCAATACTGATTGAAGCTCAAAATCAAGAAAACAAAGATTCTCCCCACTGGGCTGATGGGCAGCATCATGACAGAAGGTGAAGAGATTGAGATTGTTCACAGCTTTAGTTTGCTTGCTCCATAATCAACACTCTTGGCAGTGGCAGCCAGAAAGATGTATGATGGGAAAGTCTGTTAGGAGACTTCTCCAGAGTACTGAAGAGCAGTGATGTCAGTCAGTCTGGAGACTTAAGGTTTGCCTGATACAAGCTATGGTCTTTGCAATCATTTGCTATGCGTCAGAGAGTGGGGCGATGACTAGGGATGATAGAAGGAAAATTGATGCCTTTGAGCTGTGGTGTTGGAGAAGAGTATTGAATATGCTAAGAGAATGAACAGGTTTGTCCTGGACAGGAGGGTGAAACAAGGCTGTTCCTTGGAGGCAAGGATTCTGAAGCTTCATCTGACATACTTTGGACATATTGCAAGGAGGGATCAGTCCTTGGAGAGGGAGATTATTCTTGGACAGTGGAGAGACAGCGCAGGAGAGGAAGACCCTCCATGAGATGGAATGATTCAGTGACTGGGGTAATGGGAGTAGGTGTGTCAGAGACAATGAAATTGGCACAGGGTAGAGCAGGGTTTAGGGCTTATTACACATAGGGTTGCTATGAGTCGCAGGCTACTTGATAGCACATAAAACAACAACAACATGGTTGCAAAATAATAATCACCTAATTTTTATTTTGCCAACATCGTACTCTTTTTCTTTCCCCCTCTGATTTGCTTTATTTGGGTCAGTAATTATTTATGCAGTATTTTTTTCATTCAGTGTGTCAGAATCCACTGAGATTATTGATTTGATTGTGGGTTTTTTTAATGGCCATTGTAGTACCTTTCAAACTTGTTTCTATATTCTTTTGACATATTCTCATCAGTTTTTGAACTGTTTTTTGCTTTCTGGCACAGCATGTTCTGGTTCCTTGGTCATCATTGTTTTAGACTTAGCCATTTTCCAGGGAACACTAATTAACTTTTAGTGGGCAGTGATAACTAGAAATAAAGGCTGGGTATCAGGTATACATATTGTTACTGGAGTATTTCTATTTCTAGACCTCTTCCAATGGACAGAGCTAAGAAATACATTTTATGAAATAATCATGAGTTATCCTTCTACCTCACCTTCCTCTTTTATGTCTTCTTTCTTCCATGGTAAGAATTCTCTTTTCAACATGCAGTTTTTCTGCTTTTGCATCTTCTCTTTGTTTTTTCCTTTTTGAATGGACTTTTTCCTCCTCTGTCTTTCTGGATTCATACAAGCTAATCTCTCCTTCTAGTGTACCACCTTAGTACTCTGTCCTGCATAAGCTGTTACATTTACTTCAGTGTATTTAAATTACTGTTTACGTTCAATTAGATCCAGTTTCTTGAGGTCAGAAATGGTTTGATGTTTGGTCCAGCATATGGCACTTCATAGATTTTCAGTGTTACTAAAACGCAAGGTGGCTTGGGAGAGAATGAGCTAATTAACCTGTGTCTATATATTCTGAATCCCTTTTTTCTTTCCTAATAGAAGGAGCACTGGTGGTGTACTGCCTCATCTGTTGGGCTGTTAACTGAAAAATCAGCAGTTCTAATTCACCAGCAGTCTGAGGGAGTAACATTGGCCATTTTCTCCCAAATTTAGAGTAAATCTCTTTTCAATATTTAGAGCATTGGAAACACAATGAATGGTTACTATGAGTCAGAATGAACTTGATAATACTGGGCTTGTATTTTCCGCCTGTTTTAATTCTAAAATTCCAGACTGTTAACATGTTTCTGGGAACTTTCAGAAGTTGTTGTTAGTGCCTTTCGAATCTATTGCAACTCATCGTGATCCTGTGAACCTTGCCCTATTATGTGCCATTCTCACCATCTCCGGTATATTTATAGTCACCATGTTAATCCATCTTGTTGAGTGTCTTCTTCTGTTATGCTGACCCTCCACCTTTCCAAGCATGATGTCCTTTCTAGGGACTGGCCCTTCCTAATAATATACCCAGAATGTATGAGACAGTTTCACTATCCTTGCCCCCAAGGAGCACCCTGGTCACACTCCCTCCATTGTTTAGGCAGTTCATGTAGTCTTCCCCAAGACCATTACTCAAAAGGCATCGATTCTTCTGTCATCTTTAGTCATTGTCTGACTTTGAGATGCATAGAAAGTAATCGGAAAGACCTTGGTTTGGATCATGACAACAGATTTTCCCAATCTGTTAGGTCTTTCGATTTCTTGACAAAGAGTATTGATTATGGAGCTAAGAGGGAATTGTTGACAACTTCAATCTTTTCTCCATTTATCATAAGATTGCTTTTTGAAAAAGTAGATCCCTACAGTAATTTTTGATGACTTACAATGTATTTGTAGAGCACATCATTCACTTAAGTTGGGGTGCTCTTTTTTTTTTCAAGAGAATATGGAATTTATTAGACATTGAATTAAAAGAAAAACCATTTTAAAAAGCCTAAGCACCCAGTATTCCCAGGCAATCTCCAATCCAAGTACTGACCAGGCCCAACCGTTCTTAGCTTCTGAGATCAGACGAATTCAGGGTGGTATGGCTCTGGACTTAGCTAATTTTTTTTTTTAATGTATTAGATGATGATGATTAATTTTAATGAAAATTTATAGAGACTTTGGATTTCCATTCATTGTTGCGCTTTTCTCCCTGCCCAATCTTTTGAAGGATAACTTCAAATATTTGAACATTGGATGAAAAGAAATATGTCTTTTTCCTATGGGTATTATTAAGTAGAATATGAAATACTGCTCATGCTACATAACAAATTAAGTAAATAACAAGTGTTTACTTACCCAAATAATATTTTTTACTTATTTTTTTTGGAAAAGATATATCTTTGGCACTTTTATTTAAGTAAAAAATTACAGCCTTTCATACATACTACTCTGTTCTATAACAATAATTTCTGTACCCACAATGAATGTTTTCCTACTTCCTCCCTGTAATTCTGATTTCCATTAATCTTCCTGTGCTTGCCTCTTTCCTTTCTTTAGTGATATTGTATCCATCATGCCTTTATCTAAATAATGTTTTAGTGGATATTTCTTATTCATATTTGCAAGAGTATCTGTTTGAATCACTATCACATGAAGATGAAGATTAAATAATGTTTAAAATACACGTCTCCATCTGATACATAATATCAGTAAATGCTAACTACTATAATTACTGTTATTATTAATATGGTTATCTTTAATAGAAGTTACTGCTTTCTGTAGATTTTTTGTTTATTAAGTCTTCCAATGTCTTGAGTTACTACCTGAGTTGAAAACTTAAGTTGATGTGTTGAAAAGATGAACATGAATAATTTGATTATAATGACAAACATATCTTGGCCAAAATTTTCTTTTATCTTAATTATTCTCAGTTTTCAAACTCCTTGTGATAAGTCTACGGAAATCTTTCAAATCAGAACAACATAAATGCATGCAATACAAAGTAGGAAACTTTAAAAAAAATTACATAAATGCAGAATAAATGAAAATGTCAAATGTGTAAACGAAATGGGTGATAGTAATTAATATGAAATACATTTTTTAAAAAGAACAAAAACAGTAAGTTTATTAGTTCTTAAAGAAAGTGGTATTAAAAACAGTACTCATTTCACCACTAATCACTAACAGTGGTGTTTATATTTTCATTTTTTCCTTAAATTTCCATCAGGTTGATAGTGGCTGGGGCTGGAGTTAGAATTACGGTTGGAATTGAAGTTGGTACTTGAATGGGTCTGGGGCTGAAATTGGAACTGGGTTTGGAAATACAGAATTTTTATCTGAACTCTTATTTCTGATTAGAAGTTTTATTTTCTATGTTTTAAATTACTTTCTTCTATAGTTGAAGGTAACCAAGAACTTTGCTTTTGTTATTTTTACCTCTGAAAAGAGGAATTGTTTCTCAGTTTTTACAGGCCTGTCGGTCTACCAGCATGTATTCATCATGGAAACAGCTTGTGAAATAAATGCAGTAATTACTGATATTCTACATCATACACTTTTGAAGTACAAAGCATTGATATTTTGTAAATAAGACTCTATTGAAGTACATTTAGGAGACATGTGGGCAGAATATGAGTAATCACACCCATGATTTAGATATTCTATAGACGAGTGACTTTAGAAACCAGATTGTGTCTCATTTTATTGTTGATGAGACATGTCAAATTTAAAGAATAAGGTTAACTTTAGTTAGTATTGCTATGTAAAGCCTATGAGGAAAAGTCTCTATGCTATTTTTGAACTACTTCTATAGCCACACTCGGGTGATAGAGCAACTCTAAGATTATTTTACCAGTGTTCTTTCAAGTACTTAATTTAAGAGAATTCCCACTGTTAATGATTGTGATTCACAGCAACCCTCTATTACCATTCCAAGGCTGTACATCTTTATGGTAGGACACTGCTTATCTTTCCTCTGCAGAGTACCTGGTGGCTTCACACCACTGACCTTTTCAGTTAACATCCCCTCTATGTTATGCACTACCCTACCAGGACTTCATGAATGAATGGAATAAATAACATAGGAACATGCCAAACACATACTGGAATTTTTATTAAGAGCTTTTTCTTTAAGCAGCGTATATGCGCATATGTATGTATAGTGTATACACACATATATAATTTTTTTTTCTCTTGCTTGATTGTTGAGATAACTAATTTTTAATACAGATAATTTGGAAAATACTGTTTCTTTCTAGCCATGTTAATATTTCGTTACATGCTAAGCCAAATTTTAAACATTTATATAGATATATTTAAACATATATGTGTATATTTTACTGTGAACATGCTTTATATATAGTTTCTTAACAATCATAGACTATGAACCGTTTTCAAACAATTTAACATAAAGATAATTTCTAATGACTGTTCTCTTTTCCTGATTATAGGATAGTGTGAAGTGATTAATGAAATAATCATTAGTTGAGCACTTTAGTTGTTCAGTCCATGTTAAGAACAATACTGTATTCTTACTATACTATGTTCTTATATTTATTCTAAGTACCATTATCAGCTCTTCTTATTCCTTGGCTTAATACTGCACCATCTCCTTTCCTTGGGTATTGAACTCTGTTTTGGTGAAGGTTTTGTGAAATCTTTAGATATGAGTGTTACTCAAAAGTCAGGAGGAAATCAGGAAATTTCAAGAGTGTTCAAGTTTCCTCCCTTTACTAAATCTTCTTGCCTGGTATCTTTTATCCTCTTTGCTACTTGATTTAAGCTGGTAAAGCTTATTTGGACAGTGTGCCTTTGAGATTGCAGCACAGCTTCTTGGTATTTGGCCACCAGGGCTCCCTTTTGTAATGGAATTACCACAGAATTCGCATGTGAAACAGTTAGGAATTTAGCTTTCTATTATCCTTAGACTATCCGATATTCAAGTTATCCCAGAGTGAATGGTGGTAGATTCCTGAGTATGGCTATCTTCAGGTTACTGAGTATTGGCTAGCAGTGGTGCTCATTAAAATAACACACCAGCACAATATAATGCTCATAGCAAACTTCAGAAAATATTGTATGAGAGTATTTTGTGGTTCACAGAAAACAATGCACATATTATTTGTGTGAAAATAGACTTGGTAAGTTGATTTTCTTGTTTTCAAAATCAGTCTTAATAATAGACATGGTAGACCCAATAGCGTTTGTAAAGCCATGCCATCTTGTGATAATCATTTTGTTTTGCAGCTATTTTGACTCTTTTCTCTGTTATTAATGTGTGCATTGCCGTTGCTGAATCTCTGCATATCACCTCTTTTTAAAAGTAAAAGGTGATCTAAAATAATCTCAACTGTGTTTCTCCTTTCTCAGGATTCCTACAGGAAACAAGTAGTAATTGATGGAGAAACCTGTCTTTTGGATATTCTCGACACAGCAGGTCAAGAGGAATACAGTGCAATGAGGGACCAATACATGAGGACTGGGGAGGGCTTTCTTTGTGTATTTGCCATAAATAATACTAAATCATTTGAAGATATTCACCATTATAGGTGGGTTTAAATCAAGTGAGCCAATTATGACACGATCCAAAACTGAAAAAAATGTTGACGCTGGAAGTTGATTTTTTTTTTTTAACTTCTAAATAGAACATATTCAGAATTAAAAAACTTTGGTAATTTCTGAGTATGACAAACTCCCAGTAGTTATGTTAGAAGTAAATGTCTTAATAAGCTGTAAAAACAGCCATGTATCCATGATTGTTGTTATTGTATACATAGAGTTGAAACTGACCCATTACAGACCCTCTGGCAGGTTTTCAGAGGCAGTATTTGCATGGGTAGAAAGGATATTTAATTATACCAGAATTGGCTTTAGTACAAAAATAAAACAAAACCCCTTTTCATTCTCTAATACCAAATCTTTCAAATATTCAAACTCACTGTTGAGATTATCTAGGGTTAGTTAGGGTCTAGTAATGGATACTTTGAGAAAGAACCTAGAACTGGTTAATATTTTGGCAGTATGCTCTGTAATATAAAAGTTAACTTATTTTGAGATTAGGGTAGCAGTGGGGTGGTGTAAAACAGAATATGAAGTATTGCAAAGATTGTGACTTAAGTTAGAAAATAAATGGGATTGGGGCAGGTACGCATTTTTTAAATGAAAGGTTATCATTTCTCCATACTTGACAGTTTTTACACTGTAATACAGATTGTATGAGGATTTTCTGTCAACCAGTTAATAGTATTTATATTTCTTAACTGAACATTTGATTACAGGAAGGAGTCTGAATTGTATACATCTATTTATTTAATCTTCCAAATAAAGATTGGAGCCATTACTACACCTTCTAGATGAGGACATGAAGACAAAAAGTATTTAAGTAATTTGGTGAAGATCACACAAGAAGAGATAGAATCTGAATTCATATCCAGACTACCTGGTTGCAGTAACCTCTACCATCAAATCTTTGTAAAGCTGAAGATTCAGAAATGTTCTATATTTTATTCCAGAAAAGGATATAAGACTATTTTAAAAATACATATAATTTGAAAAATGTAACACAAAGTAGAAGGAAAGATGAGGCCAACCAAAGATAAACAACCTGAAAAATGAAGTTTGGAGTACGATAAGTAAAAATAGATCTGTCGTGTAAATCTTAAAGACCTACTAATTTTAGAGTTAACCACGCTAAAATGGCAACAATTAAAAAGATTTTACAAAACTGGCAATTTCAAATGATATGATGATTCAAATCAATCAATAGGATACATAGAAGAGAATTTAAGACCTTTTCTAGCTTTAGAGGTTTAATTGTTAACACAGCTATTTAGGTCTTCATTGGTCTGGTCAGTTTTCTACCCTGCTAGACATTATCTAAGAAGAGCATGCAATGTGATGTGCAGCATTTAAATTTAAAAACATTCATTGAATTTTTATTATTAATGAAATCTAAATAAAAATTACACCAAAGAGAAAAATAGAACACTTCCCTTGTTAAAGTTGTTCATTCATTTCTCCTAATACATGGGACTTTTTCAACCTTCAAAGAGATAATATTAGTTAAAATATAAACAGAGCAACACTACTTTTACAGAAATCAAGTACTATAAGGTGTTTTATAGCACTGTGTCAGGTAATGGATTATGTAGACTAAATTGACATCATAGAGTAATTTTAGCTTCCATTTATTGAGTCAGCTAAGCACTATGAATATGTTACATAATTAAAAGTTTTAAATAATTTTGTAAGAAAAGTAATATCCCCTATTTACAAATTAATTTCAGGGAGATTAGCATAATTTATCTCAGACTGCATAGATAATAGTGAGGCTGGGATTAAAATTTAGACTTTTTTGACTCCAAAACATTTGTGCTTTTGACACCATTAGAAAAAGAGACTTTTACTTTTTAAATGTTGATCATAAAAATGAATACTATGAACAAAAATAAGGTGATTTTTTTTTTCAGATAGTACGAGTGAAATGATGGCTTGACACAGTGACTATAGCAATGAGTTACATATCAGAGATTGTAAGGATTTTTTAGGTTAGGGCAGAGTTCAGAACTGTTGTGCATATGGTCACTTTGACATGGTGACACCTAACAACACCACTCAGGTAGTCTAAATCAAGTACATTTTGGGTAGAAATTTGTTGGACTTGGGCAAAGATCAGCCCTAGATTTAAAATAACTCTGAAGTTTAAAACACTGAAGAATTGGAGCAATTTCTTATTTTCTGAGACTGCAGAAAACTGCTTTTAACTCAACTCATCCCATCTCACATGTATGGAATTTATTTAGACTCATAGTTAGTTATCTTCCATTGGGTTCTCAAGACAGTAAATCAACATATGACTACTTACTTCCTTGGGCAAAGCTGCTCATGAATTTTAACTGCAAGAGACAAAACCTTTGGTTATGACATAACCTTTTGTTAGCAGTATAGCATCCTTTAGACTAGC
Source organism: Elephantulus edwardii (assembly GCF_000299155.1). NCBI lineage: Eukaryota > Metazoa > Chordata > Mammalia > Macroscelidea > Macroscelididae > Elephantulus > Elephantulus edwardii. The sequence continues at coordinate 5,302,185 of NW_006399956.1, read as the reverse complement.
TCCCAGAGTTCACTTTTAATTAGTAATTTTGTATGTATGACATATACTTTTCATAAAACTCTGTAGTAAGCAAATGACCCACTCACTGATTATTTTATGTAGCAATGAGTTGCCTTCATTAATAGATTTTAAATTGTACCTAAGTAATATTTACAGGTAAATAGAAAAAGAAATTTGGGTATGTGGTAGTATTTTAAAGATATGTACTATCCCTGTTATGGTTAATAGATACAGTAGCTGGGAATTTGAAAACTCTTCCTTCTCTGTATCATTAAATTCACCTAAAATTGTGAAGGAATGTAATGCCCATCATAGATTTTATGCATAGTTTTAAATATTGTTATTATTTATTGTAATTGAGTTGAGCATGACTCATAGCACCCGTATGAACAAAAGGTCTGAAGCCTTTCTATAATTATTGTTGTTTCTCCAAGTTCATAGTTTCCAGAGGCCTATGGTTTAGAAAGTGGATGCTACTCCTGTTTCCAAACTTGTCTTAAACTGGGAGCTCCATCAACACTGTCCACCATACTCTTCCAAGATAGCAGCACATAGAACAACTTTTAAACAGAACAGTAGCAAAAGGGGTTCAATTATGCCCATGTAGAAATGAAAATATTTCTACTTGGCATTTTTTCTTTTTAGACAAATTTGATAAAGGAATGAAAATTATGTTATTTAGATTTTTATAAAAAGTACCTCTGCATTAACAAAAAATAGAAGATATGTCACTAAGATGGTATTTTTAAAATTACTCCTAGAATATTTTTCAATCTGAAATTTTAACTTATTTTGTTTTTATCATTGTTCTATAAGTATATAAAACTATTGTAGTTTTACTAAGTATTAGATCTTTATAGGACTATATATATAAGGCTGTCTTTAAGGTAGAGGAAAAATATAGTCAGAATTATAAGGGAAACAAAGGAAATTTGGTATGGTAGAAACTAGGAATTATATGAAACAATTTTATTGCATCTAAAATTCTATTAAACAAAATTTTAGACAGTTTTGGAAAGATTTTTGAGTTACTAATGTCACTCTTTGTTTTGTTTATTTTTCCTTCCTTAGAGAACAAATAAAACGAGTTAAAGACTCTGAAGATGTACCTATGGTCTTAGTAGGAAATAAATGTGATTTGCCTTCTAGAACAGTAGATACAAAACAGGCTCAGGACTTAGCAAGAAGTTATGGAATTCCTTTTATTGAAACATCAGCAAAGACAAGACAGGTAAGTAAAAACTGTAGCAAATATAAATGTATTTATTAAAAATTTATTTTAATCAACATGGAAGATATAAACCGAATCAATGTACCAAAAAGAACTGGTGAACAATGAAACATTAAGGAAGTAGCATAAAAATTTATTTTAATCATTAATCAGACTAAAATATTTATATATTTAATAGCATTACAAAATCAGGAGGGCAAAAACATTAATAAATGTACATACCTTACAGTGTAATTATAGATTTAAGGTGATTTGTCAGATTTTCTCTTGATTATGGAAAAAGGGGAGTAATATTTATTTGATAAGTGCTTTATTAAAAGAATTGAGAAGGTAGCAGTAATTCATCGAATGTGATTATACCTTTGGATTAAGAGTATTTCCATATTGAAAATTTGTCTTCAGATCTTAACATCTTACATCCAGAATTCAGGAATTGTTGGGAGCTTTTCAGTGTTTTTTATATAAAAGCAACATAGCTAGACACAAACGTTCAGGTTTCTTATTTTAGAAGTACTTGTAAGACCATTATGTCATATATTCTTAGGTTTAATTCTTTTGTATTGGAAGATTTTACTTTCGCATAATCTTTTTTTAATCTTGTTTTTAAAGGAAGTTTTCATTAAAGTAAATAAATAGTTAAGATTGTAAATACAAATATTCAGTTACTCATTTACTTAATTGTTCTAAAAATGGAATGCCAAATGGACTCCGAGTTTTGTTTAAAAAATTAGTAACTTCATTATAAAAATGTTTTTACTAGATGAAAATAACAATTTCAGTTGGTTTTATTGTAACCTATTTAATGTACAGAAGACATAAATAAGAATGTATGTATGTGTGTGTGTTTAGGGACCCATGATGGCCTACTGGTAAGAAGCAGTGCTGCAATCCCAGACACGTAGTTCAAATCCACCAGTTGCCCTGTGGGAGAAGGATGGGCTATTTTATCCTGTACGATTTACTGCTTTTGAAAGCCCACTGGACAGCACATACCTACAACGTACATGATAGAATAAAGTTTTCTTTGATTAATTTATATTCCAAAGAAAGTAAACTTTTATTTTGGGGTATTTTGGTTACATGTACTTGCAAGCCCAGAAAAATCGATTTTGTGTTTAAAAAAAAAATCAGTGAATATACTATATAGTTAAATGTATAAAAGTGAGTATTCTGGAACTACTATTATAAGAATTTTGTTAGAAAGTAAAGATTTATACACACACACACACGTACATAAATACTTTTTTTTTCTCACATAGAAGTACGTATTTCTAGATGTATGAACTTGTACACAGTGGAAATAAAATTCTGTTTTAAGTGTTTGGGAATTAAAAAAAAATAAGACTTAACATTTGATAATTAGTTTTTAAATATATATAATTGTTGTTGATTGCCTTCAAGTCAAGCACAACTCTCAGTGACCCTATGAACAAAAGGCCTGAGGCCCGTCTACAACTATCAACATTTAATCAAAGTTCAGAGAGTTTCCAGAGGTGTGTTGTTTAGGAAGTGGATGCCATTCCTGCTTCCAAAATAACAGCACTGCTTTATTATTCATGGTAGTTTTACCAACACCTAATTTGAAAGCTTTGGTGGCCTAATGGTAAGAAACTGCACTGCAGTCCCAAAGGCATGTAGTTTGAATCCACCAACTGCTCCACAAGAGAAGGATGAGCAGTCTCCTATTTGATTTACTTACTGCCTCTGAAATCTTGCTGAAGGGTCAGCTCTGAATCAGTTCTGACTTGATGGCACACAACAGTAACTTATAATTAGGAAGCTCTGGTGCTATGGTCCATAGCGATGTACCAAACCAAAAGACATAGGTCAGGCGTTAAGAATCCACCAGGATCAGCATCTCCACACAAGAGAGGTGGGCAGTCTCCTCTCATGCAGGGGTCAGCTGTAAGTAGGTTCTGATGCCACAGCAGAAAGGTTGAGTTTGGGAATTTTTAAAATATAACTAAAGAAAAACTTGCTATGCATCCCATCACTTTACTTTAGAAGCATTAAAGATTTCATTCATTTCCATTACTAAGTCCCAAAGACTAAGAAAAGGAGTATTTCACTCTTCTCTTCTGACCAGTATTCTGATTTTTCCAAGAAGTGGTGCTCAGAAGTCATGATTTTTTTTATATAATTTATTACAAACTTAATATTTTCTTATTAAATTATAAAACTAAAAATTTACAGTTCCTACCTATATTGTACTATTAAAGTTGTCTTGTACTTGCTGGATTTATAGCTTTTGAAAGATACTTTCTTAGGCTGGTGACATAGTTTTTGCTTCACAAAATCTTAAGCAATGTTTTTCATTAATGTCTATATATGAATTTACTGGATAATTTAATTTTAGTTAAAATCCTGATTCTGACTCAGTAAGTATATGTTAGAACCTGAAACTGGCTTTTTCCACAAAATTGCAAGTGATGCTAATTTGGAAGCATAGACCTCGTTGAAAAGAAAAGTAATTGTAGGGTATATGACATCAGTTTTCAGTTCATGCCAGTTGCATGTGATAGAATGTTTTCATAATGTTTTAGATAGAAGGTTTAGATAGAATGTTCTCATAATGTTTTCTAGGCTGTAATCTTTATGAAGTTAGAATGCCAGGTCTTTCTCCCATGGAACCTGCTGGGTAGGTTATAACCTTTTGGTTAGCAGCTGAACTCTTAACTGTTCTATCACCAGAGCTCAATCAAACACCACCACCATCTCATCAGTTCCAGCCATATTCATCCTAGGACAGAATAGAACTGCCACATAGTTTGCAAGGTAGAGAATATTTATAGAAACTGATGGCCCCATCTTTGAACTGATAACTTTTGAGTTAGCATTCAAGCTCTTCAACTGTTGCATCACCAGGGCTCCTTAGAGTTCAGTGTCATCAACTTGATTCTGATTCATAGCAAGCTTCTCTGTTAGATTTCAGAGGCTGCAAATCTTAATAGGAGGATACTCCCCACAGAGTGGCTGGTAGAGTCAAACTGCCAAACTTATGATTAGAAGCTTGGCACGTTACACACTGTGCTACTTAAACTTTGTTAGGGCTAAGCCACTCACTCATTGTCTTCAAATTGGAACTAACTTATAGTTGATCCTCCTTTGGGTTTTCAAGGCTAAATTGCACAGAAGAGAGTGCCTGTTTTTCTCTTGATGATCCACTTGTGGGTCCCTATCTCCAGAGAGGCATATCCTTTGGGTTTACTCCCTACAGACTATGCCACCAGAGCTCCTTTCAGGCATCATCCAAAACCAGAGCTCAAACTTACTGCCACGATGTTGGAACTGACTCAGCATATCATCCAGTGGGTTTTCAGGTGCTGTAAATTCAAACTGCCTGCCATGGGATTGGCAGGGCAGCTCCTTAACCACTAGGCCACCAGACATCCCTTTAGCATTTAAGAGAAATAGATAAAACTAGTCCCCTTACTCCTTCAGCATAGCCCTCCATTCTCCTTTACTAAAAGCCTAAAATAGCTTTGTGTTCTCTTCTTGCATGGTTATGGTTACTACATTGTAAGTACTAATTCTTTGTATTAGACACTAATGTTTTCATATACCACAGGATGCATAATTAAACAGTAAACCACCTGGCTTCCTCTTAAAGTAGATTTTAGGTTTCATGTTTTGTGGCCTTGTTTGTTTTGAAAGTATGTGGAAGATTTTATATGGAAATTGATTAAAGAAATTTACTTTGTAGACATTTAGTGACTCATCTAATCAAAATACAGAAGACTATCAAAGAATGTCATTTCAAACCTTCTTGCACTCAACTTGATGATCTTGATATAGAAGTCTATATAATTTATGTTGCTTAAATTTGAATTTCAGATCTTTTTCTTTCTTTATATTACTAAATAATCCTGATGATTTGCTTAGAAATGAATTTGCCTTCAAAAGTTAATTTCTCTTTGTTGAAGTTAATTTGGTATTTGCATGCTTTTGGAAGACTTTAAAGAGCTACTCCAAGTAATTGTATATATTATAAAATTGTAGAGATAAAAATGTTTTATATTCAGATTCCAGGAATAAAATTTGAAACCTTTCTTTCTATACATTATTCTATTTGCTGCTCTCTGTTGGAACTGTTCTTTGATGTGGAGTTGGAACCTACTTGTAGCTGACCCTCCAGTGGGTTTTCAGAACAGTTAATCTTGTGAGAGGATATTGTCCATCTTTCTTCCTCAGAGGAGCTGGTGTCTGCCTTTGGGTAGCAACACACCTCTTTATCTTATATTATTAGCTTCTAAAAAAAATTGTTACTTGAGCAAAATGAAAAATAACTTTGTTGTATTTTATGAATCAGCTCTACTTGTGTCATGGTCTCATGCCTTGATTTTGATCTTCATTATTAACCTAAAACACAAATACAAGCAGTTACAGTCAGGTTAGTAGGAAGAGAACATTCATTTAGAAGTTCTCATAGATGTTAGGCGGGCAAACATTTCTGTAAAGGACCAGGTAGTAAATCTTTTTAGTCTTTGTAGATACATGTGGTGTGTGTTACATATTCTTGGTTGGATTTTTTTGTTTGTGATACCTCTCCTCCCATTCCCCCACCAAATCTTTAAAAATTTAAGAGTCTTTATTAGCTTGTGGACAGTGCAGAAATAGGTTGTGGTTGCATTCAGCCTTTGAGCTGTAGTATGCCAACCCTTAATTCCCAACGGAACTTTATAGAACTTGATTTTAATATAAACAGTAGCAATTAAAGCAGAATTTTTACCTACATTTATAAGCTAATGAATGTTGTGTACTGTCGAGTTGGAACCTACTCATATCTGACCATCCAGCAGAGATGATAAATCACACGTGAGGAGATTTCCTATCATTCTCCCATAAAGCAGCTGGTAGATTCATACCTCATACCTTTGCATTGGCAGTGCAGTTCCTCACCACTAAGCCACCAAATAGTATTCTGTCAAAGGGAAAGGAATTGTACTCTTACACTTTTTAAGATCAAGATTGAAGAATACATGTTTTACTTGCTTGATTACTTTGTGAATTTAAAAGGCTCACTATATTTTCTGAATGTAATGAATTCAATATTTTTTTATAGTCTTTTAAGTCTACATTTGAAAGGCCAAATAAATTTTTATTTTCTGATAATACTTTCTGTGTGCCCCTATTTTGTGCTATATGTTGTTATAGTAAGGTGCTGTCAAGTAGAGTACAACTTACTGTGACGCTGTGAACAAAAGAACTGAACTCCTGTGCCATCCTCATCATCTCTGATACACTTGAGCCCTTTGCTGTAGTCACTGTGTCAGCCCATCTTGTTAAGGGTTTTTCTCTCTAACTGACCCTCCATCTTTCTTAGCATGATGTCTCTGCAAGGAATAGCCTCTCCTAGTAACATGCTCAAAGTATGTGAGACAAAGGATCACCGTGCTTGCTGCCAAGGAGCACTCAGGCTGCACTTTGTCCAAGACCTTGTCTGTCTGTTGTTTTGGCAGTCCATGGGATATTTAGTACCCTTCTCAAGCACCACAAATTGCGTAAGGATTATTTATTTTTGTATGAGCAGTTAATAATTATTTTCTTTACTCCTTTAGGCAGTGCATAGCAATATTGGCAAAGGCTTTTAAAATTGAAATGTTGATACCATGTAAATCAACTGTCTCTTCTGCTAAAACCAAAGTGGTAAGAGCTGAATAAACAGAAAACAGGCGTAGAGGTCTTAGATTAGTTGGTATTTTTGTTTCAGCTTTTAAAATTTGTTTTAGTTTAAGGGGGAAAAGAATTTTACAACAAAAATGTTGAATGATTTCCTTATTTGTTACTTGTTTCAAGCTACTTAAAATTAGGTAGAAGACCATTATAAAGGTATATTTCTGTTTAAGTTACTTTTAATAATTAAAAAAAAAATTCTCCCATGCCATATGAACTGACTGAAAGCTGACCCTCCAGTAGTTTTCAGAGGCTGTAAATTGCAGGGAAGGAAATTGCCCATCTTTTTCCTGCTGAACTGCTGCTGGATTTGAACTGTCTACCTTTGGGTTGGTTGCACAACTGCCTACCCACTAAGCCACCTGTGCTCCCTTAGTTAATAGGAAAATTAGTATATGTAAGACCAGTTTTTTGAACTTTGGATCCCTCTGGGTTAAGTGTCATTAAAACAATTACTGAATACCTGCTATACACCATACTTGGTACCCACGTGCTGGTATGGATGCATTTCATCAGGATCTCAGGTAGGCTATAGTTTGGCAAGATTTCTTGAGAAATTCATGCTTGTAAAGTTGGATTTTAAAATATATCTCTTTCCTTCTTTCTCTCTCCCAAAGAATCTTGGTATTCTTGCTTCTGAGTAAATATGAGAATTTGTTGTGTTACTTCATTGAAAAGGTTTGCAAGAATTTTTGTGTATACACTAACAAATACTTTTTTAAAAGGAATTTGCTAGTGAAACATGATGTCCATTTCCATTCACTCCATTCTGATTGCTATTGACCTTGCAGAATGGGCCCTTAAAGTTTCCAAGACTGTAAATCTTTACAGAAGCAGTCTCTACATTTTGATGAGTTTGAGCCACAAATCTTTTGGTTAGTAGTGCACCATGCCATGGACCATGCCACCAGAGCGCACTTTACCAACTTACTTGGTTAGCAGCTAGATACTTAATCACTGTACCACTGAACCTTCTTAGATACTACTATATAGAATGATACTGTTCAGCTACTCTTTTTCCTGTATTAAATGCTCTATTTTTGGAGTTTTACAAGTTCATCTTCAGATAATAATTGAGCTATTGTAAATGTTTTGAGTTTAACATACTTAGATATTTTAATTTGTGTATTATCAACTTCATGTTATGTAAATATTTTCAGATCTTAAGGTTTCATAAGTGACATTTGAAAATATATCTTTTCTGACAAGAAGCCATGGTTTCAAGAACAAATCATTTTGTGCCATTTTTAAGCCATTAATGACTGACAGTTAGCTATAAGATGATTCCAGTCAGATGGTATTGAGTTTTGAATTTGAGTGACCAGCTGCAGTGAGTGTTAACATGTGTATGAATTTTAGTGGGGCTTTTGAAAATTTTTTTTTCTGTTAATTATATAGACTACAAGTTTTTACCCTATATATGTATATTATATGCAAGGAGACATGTTGATGTTGTATGTAATATATTGGGCTGCTAATAAAAGTCAAAAGTCCGAGTCTCCTAGCCCTCAGGAGAAAGATGGACAGTTTGCTCACAGAAAGAATTACACCCTTGGAAACCTGATTGGTAGAGGGTTGCTATGAACTGAAATCGACTGATGGCACGGGGATACTATACATAGTTTCCTAACAAATAAGAGTTAGTGCCAGTGGTTCAAAGTACACACAAGGATAAATAACAGTGTTTTTCTTGTTCTTTTGATAGAAAACAAGAATATTATCATGAAATGAATTTAAATCTAAGGAAATATGGCTCTTTAAAATCTAATTACAGTTTCTTAAGAGTAAAAGTAAAAATAGAGAAGTCCTTCTGGAATAACTCTCTCAGTGTTAATTGTCTTAGACACTGAGGTCCTAACATTGAATTCTTGGTGATGGGTCAAAATCTTTTTAATTACTGACTTCCAATTCTCTCTGCATTGCTAGAAACAAAAATCATATATTCTGGTGTTGGTGATGGGAATGCTCACACTTCAAAACTAAACAATCAGAATGATTTTAGAAATAAGTTTTAATCAAAACTTGTTTCTGCTAAATTAGAGGACCAAAACCCTCTCCCCTTTATAACAATTATTTTAATTTTCCTACAGTGACTTTATAATTCTAAAAAAAAAAAATATACTTGAATAAACATTTACATTTATATGAATTTTCTGAAAATATGAGCTTTTACCTGGTTTGTTTATATATGTACATTGTTATTTTAAAAAAAATTAATGACTTTTCAAATAGAGAATCATTTAAAAATCCTTTAAATGACTGTTAATACTTTGCAAAGGGTAATTTGAATGTCTAAAGTTACCTGTCTTGTTTAATACAAAAAAGTTGTCATATATATTTTTTCAAGGCCATAAGTAACTATTAAAAATCCATATAGGTATAATTATAAAGAACTAACATTGATTTCAGAAAATGGTTAGAAACTTTTACTTCTAGTTTGTTTAGCCAGTTAGTTGATTAAATCGATCCCCTTAAAATAATATACCTATTTTCCTGGGTTATAATGATTTTTGTTACTAGATCATGGAATAAAAATATGTCTTTGAGTGGTGAACATTAGTAATTTGAGGCATAAACCTAAATATTATTTAAATGCCTGCTTAATTGAATTGTAATTTTATCAGTGGTAAACTAAGAGTTTATCTTTAAGGTACTTTACAGAACTTTACTCAGTTCCTAATACAGTCTTGAACTTTGTAAAAATTAATAATACCCTTAAAAAATTGAGTTTGGTTTTTAAAAACTGTTCTAAGTGGTAGATAGAAGAATAGTCCCTGCATGTAAAATTTACGCTCCAGATTAATTTCAGTTAATATTTAAGGGGCTAATAATTCTCTGTCCTTAATTGAATATAAAACTGAAAGCCTGCTTAGTCCATTTTGTAGACTGGCATTACCAAATCCAGGGAGTTGAAAAATGTCAATAATAAGTTAAAAAAAAAATCATTCTTAAAAGATGGTTGTATTAATTGGCAACAAAACAGATCTTAATAAATGTATTCAGAATAAAGTGAAAAATAAGCATTCAGTATAGTAAATCTCTGAAAGTTAGAACTTGACAATACTGCTTTTGTTTTTCTGGATCTTGCACATTTTCTGCCTTTGACGGAGTGCAGTCTTAACCACCGTTCTGTTCTCTATTAGTGAAAGAGATTGGAATTTTCTTTGTCCAGCATGTTTGCACCTTAACACAAGTCTGACTTTCGTAGGTTTTTCCAGGTTTTCTAAGCATTTACATCTCTCAGGTATGAACACAAATAGTATTTTTATATTTGATATAAGTTTCTCCTTTGCGTGGTACTTTTTTTAAAATCAGCATTTTGTATATTTGGCAACTTCTCATTTTCCAGCCTGGTAAAACCATTAAAATCCTTGTTTATTTAAAAACATTAAAGTCATTTAAAAAAAAATGATGTGGCCATGTAGGATTAGATAGAAGGCACAAAACTAGTATGATTATATTCTATTCTAAAAGTCCTAATGAAGAGTTAGAGTCAGGATTTAAAAATGTACAGCAAACGTAATTATGTGTATATTTTTAAACTTGCACATTTTCATGTCCTGGTCATTAGCTCTTATATTTAACATTTTCATTTAAATAATATTGTTACCCAGCCACAGACGTTCTAGTGTCTCTTTCTTCCTGTGGAGCCTGTGTATTTACTGGACAGTGTTGTGACTGAAGCTGTAACTCAGGATTCTGTTCTCTGTATCATTTATTTGCGCTTTTTTTTTTAGCAAGAATAGAATATACATATCTGTGACACCACCCTTTCCCTCTCCACACAGGAGGGTAAGGGTGGAGAATCAGTGGTGCATACATTACCTGTTTTTCCTAAGTTGAAGAGATGCTAGCTTTCATAACGTCTTTGATTAATTCTGTGACCAGCAAACAAATAACTGCTGATATCAGTTGTAATGATTATATCTGTTTCAATATATTCCAGTTTTTTCCACAAACCCCTACTAATTTCTAATCTGAAATTTGTTTTAAATCTTCAAATTTTTTAAAAAAATAACAAGATTATAGCCCTATTTTAAAATTGTATCTTTAGCTTGATTTTATTCCATTTCATCCATTTAAAACACAAACAAACGACTAAGGTAAAGCTCATAATTTCAGACTCCTTGAACCTGGCTGTCCCAGTAAATTACCATTACCCATGAAACAAACTTTAAAGAAGTTGTGTTTTACAATGCAGAGAGTGGAGGATGCTTTTTATACATTGGTGAGAGAGATCCGACAATACAGATTGAAAAAAATCAGCAAAGAAGAAAAGACTCCTGGCTGTGTGAAAATTAAAAAATGCATTGTAATGTAATCTGGTAAGTTCGTAAATAAATTGGGCATTGTGGCAGAAAACAGATGTTTCAAAGGTAACAAAGTAGCAACCTTTCCAAATTACTTAGATGTGGTATTCTAATTTGAAGTATTAAAAGATAAAAAAAATCCTGTAGCTTGTTTTTCTGTAATCATTTATTTTTAATCTATTGGGTGTTAATTATAATTGAGATAATTTTGATGGCTGTAATAAACTAGTTTACATTATTTACAGGCTCTAATGATTTAATTAGTCATAAGCAAACTAAAGATTTGTGAACTGATATTATCTTTAGTTTTAAAGGAAATTAGACTCAATTTTGAGATCCCTACAGCTTTTGGTGTTGTTAAAGTGAATAATAAAAAATGGTGTAATTATAATGTGAATAACCCAAGAACATGAAGAAAGACCACACAATTTATTTTTCCTTTTGAATGTTCCAGAGGCAAATAGCTGTTCTTTTATTCTCTAACTTAATGGCATTGACATCCCTATTTTTATTCATTTGAAAAGCCGGGGAGTGTTAAGATGTCTCTTCATTCCTCTTTCTCATGCCTATTCTGTTGATACATACTGTTTCTTAATTTCGTCACTGTTCAGATTCCTCCATTTCTTACTGGGACTCTTACTGTCTCTTGTTTGGTTTGCTTATTGCTGCCATCATTCATTAAACAGACATCTACAAAAGAAATACTGATTTTCTATTTTTTAACTTAGTGACTACATGTTACCTGTGGTATATATAATATCAAAGTCCCTGGAGTATCATACAGCCTTCCTACTTTATTTTGACCTTATGTCTAAAAACTATTTCTTTTTGTCTCAATTTTTTTCCCCCTAAAATGGTTATTTCATACTTTTCCTTCCTCATTTGATTGTTCTTGTATGGAATGTCATTTTTCTTCTAAAAACACAAACTTAACTGCTGTTGATTCAGAACAAACTTAACAGTGACTCTCAGTTGGTTTTGTAAGGCTGCAAATCTTAATGGGAGGAGATTGACCATCTTTCTCAAGGTGATTTGCTGGTGGATTTGAACCACTAGAGTTGGGTAGCCATTTTGTTAGCAGTATAACACTCTATGGACGATGATGTCAGAGCTGCTAATGTTCTTATACTCTAGCCCTATCAACTAGCTAGTACCTAAACTTAAATAATACCTTTCATAATACCTGTCTTATATGGTCCTTCTTTGTGTCACTTGCCCCAACCCAATACTGTTTTAACTTGTACTATGCTATATTTCAGTAATCTCTTTTATGTTTCGTTTTCTGTATTAAACAGTAAGATCTGAGTGAGCAGAGATCACAGATTTTGAATCTTTTTATCCCAACTGCCTATATCAAAGCTCTTGGCACTTAGTAGTTGCCCTGTAAAAGTTTATTGAGTAGGGGAATCTCAACTACCTTTCATAATCAACCCATGTTAAATTTTGCCTTGTTCAGATAATATTTAATTAAGCAGATAACAAAATTTATGCAAATTAGAATTTCAGACTTTTAGTATATATTGTACTTATTAAGCATAAAAGTTGGTAATTTTTATTAATACAAATTTTAAGTATATCATGATGTATTTCTGAGTAATGTGAAATACAGCTCTGAATAATAGACTTAGTCCCAAAAGATACTACTATTTTGTAAGTATGCTGATGTACTAAACACAAAAGAAGAAACAAGTGTGGCTGTTTTAAATTTTAGTTTATACAGGCTCTTTGACTTATGTACTATGCATATGAAAAAGTTGGACATGATAACCTGAATGCTAGTGTTTTCAGTGTAGTCAGCATTTACATAAAGCAAAAGGTACTTGTTAAAATTACACAATTTTCATTTCAGTAAAAAATTGCAATAATAAATAAATGCAAATTAATTTTTCTTGGTCCATAAAAACAAATGGGTTTAGGTAAAATAACTTCTGCAATGTTACTTTTGTCTTTTACACATATATATGAAAATGATAAGATCTGATGTAACAAGAAAGAATTAATTGCACTATTTAGGCCCATTGTTCCACTTTCCTCATTATTAAAGTTATTCCAATTTTAGATGGTGATACAGAAAGTAATTTCAGTGTAGTATGAGTCAAGAGTATCTCAGAATTGTAGAAGATGGTATTTTTATAAAATTCATAGTGTCATTGCTTGTTAAATACTTCTATATGATGATTGTCTGAGAATGTGCCTTCTCCATAGACATTTCATGGTTTTTCATTTTATCAACTTCACTTAGGTACCATTGATCATTTTTTTTTTGTTATAAAAGGAATTGCTATTGAGAATGTATATGAGGATATATGATGAAAGGAAGTTCATGAGGGTAGGGACATTCGATACTTTGTGAAGATTCCATTCTAAAGATTTATTTAAACTAGTTAAGTATTGCTAGATCAAAGAATATTATTATATCATTGCAAGTTTTTCTTACAGCTAAGGTTAGCATGAAGGTGTTTTAAGGCTGTCAGTGGTAGAACCTTGATTCTGTTACTGCTATATTGTTTCTTATCATTTAACCATTACTAGAGATAAGGAAAAACCTTTAAGTTTATATTAGTAATTCTTTCAGAGTGCAGTTAGGAAACTGTTACTCATTAGCTTTCAGATCAGTAATACAGGTTTTTTACTCTACAACTGTTTGCTTAAATGAAGACAGGTTTCTCACTTGAACTATGTTTCTCCTTATTTCATACTTTTTTGAATTTTAGATATAATGAATATTAGCTAAATATTATTTGGGAAAAATGCATTGAATGAATATTGTTAATATCTTTAAATATTCTGAATGATCTTAATATAATAACCATCCAGATTACTGTTAATTTTTAAATTATTTCCAAGATAGTATAACTTAATGTAGTTAGCATGGATAGTCAACAGAGGTAATTATAATTTAGTACTACCCCATTTTTCATTGTTATTAAATCAGCTTGATTTATAGTTGAATACTGTTAATACGCCCTCTAGTGTCGAGATTTGGAAGCATTAGTTGAACAGGTTTTTTTATTCTACAGTTAATATTCAGTTGAAGAGATTAAAATTAAAGTTTGTTAATTATTTTATAGTTAGTATTCTGATGTGGAATAAATTTTAACCATAATTGATTCAAGAATTCCTAAGTCTGTTTACACAGTTACATAGTCAATTTCTCCAAAGAGAAATGTGAAGTTTCCTTAAATTTTTTCAATTCTGTTATTAAATTTTATTTTTTGGTCACATGTTTCCTCAAACCATTGTACAGCGGTAGCTTATAGTTTAATGTTTTTATATATTTCAGGGTGTTGATGATGCCTTCTATACATTAGTTCGAGAAATTCGAAAACATAAAGAAAAGATGAGCAAAGATGGTAAAAAGAAGAAAAAGAAGTCAAAGACAAAGCGTGTAATTATGTAAATACAATTTGTACTTTTTTCTTAAGGCATACTTAAGTAAAAGTGGTAATTTTTGTATATTACACTAAATTATTAGCATTTGTTTTTAGCATTACCCATTTTTTTTTCTCCATGCAAACTGTTAGCTTTCATCTTGAATGCTTATTTTAAAATGACAGTGGAAACTTTTTTTCTCTCTAAGTGCCAGTATTCCCGGAGTTTTTGGTTTTTGAACTAGCAATGCCTGTGAAAAAGAAACTGAATACCCGAGATTTCTGTCTTGGGGATTTTGGTGCATGCGGTCAATACTTCTATTTCTCTTACCACTTGTGAACTTCAGTGTGAAATGAATTAATGAAGCTTTCAAATCATCCCTATTCTTTGCTTTTACTAGTCATATAAGTGGATTAATTACCAGTTCTATCTTCAATTGAAATGTCATTATTTGTTTTACTGAGACACTGAGAAAACAAACTTTGATGGGCTTCCTGTAGATTTCAGTCAGGCATCGTGTCCTATAGTTTCAGATTAATCTCAATGAATGTAATGTTACATTGTTCACAAAGATTCTCCTTCCTCCTTTCCACTGCTATTTGTCATAGTCACAACGCCAAAATACTATATTTTTTCTATAAAAGAGGGTAAAAAAAAAAAAAAGAAAAAATACAAGGCCATGGAAAATACTAAGGTCATATACTTTCCACATTAGATAAATTCTTTAAGAGCCCTTATAGCTTTTCCTGTGAAGGCAGACCCAGTGTGTAATGGGAATTATAGCAACCACTTTGGAGCTATATTTACATGCTACTAAATTTTTGTAATAATTGAAATAAATTGTAACATATTAAAAATACTCATAGGAATTAAATAGAGTCTTCCTGCGTCACACTACTCTTTCTTAGCATAATGGTAAATCTTTTCTTACCCTTCTGTCTTTGAATATTAAAAATTTTAATTCTGGTAATGATGTCAAAGATCATTTGAGCCAGTTAGCTTGGTAAGTGTTTTTTAAGAGGCAAAGGTTGCAAGTTCAGACCTTATGCTGAGTTTTGCACTTCATTGAGGTTTTTCCAACCATGGTGCAATCCCAGTGGTCATACAGTGTGTTATGTGTGGATTGGTAGGACATGAGAACTGGGAGAGTTTGGATAGCTCAGCAAGATGAATACTACGTCATGGATTTATTGACAGATCTGGAGTATTATTGTTTAACAGCTGAGCTTTTTAATGATTATTTTAAAATGTTAAAAGAGTTGAGATTGGGAGAAGGCCGAAACTTCAGGACAAAAGGTTTCAAAATCCCTACTTCTTTTAACACTGACTAAAGTAACATTTCATAATACTTTATATGTCTGGTTCATGTTAAAGATGTGTAATGCTTTAAAGATTATATAAACTAACATTAAGAAATGATTTTTTAATATATTTAAAGTGTTACTTAATTTAAAATATTTTAGGTGATATGGTAAAAGAAAAATATCACTGGATTAGAAGTAAAAAAAGAGACCAAAATTCTAGTTATGCATCTTTTAAAATTCTGATTTTGAGTATATCACTTTCCATTTTTCATGTTAAAGGAAATCATCTCAAAGGCTGTATCTAGTGATATAATTTTGTAAAGATTTACATTAATTTAACTTAAGACTATCTATATGGTACAACCTGTAATGTTTCTCCTGTACTGTCATATTCAGTGCTGGTCTTTAGGCAAAATTGTGCAAGAGGTAAAATTTCTTTTTGAATGTCCATTCGAAGGAAGACCCTCAATGAGATATATTGACACAGTGACTGCCACACTGGACTTGAGCATGGCAGGATTGTGAAGATAACACAGGATAGGGCAAGGTTCTGCTCTCTTATTCATAGTGTTGCTATGACTTGTAGTCAACTCCAAAATACCTAAAAACAACAGTAACATTTTCAAGAGTCATAATATTCTCTTTTATTTTTACTAACCCTCCATATGCTCCAATGACTTGGTAACTTTGAAAAAAAAATCTTTTTTAGCTTGACATCCCCTGATTTCAAGATGCTATGGATATGCCCAGGAAATCATATCACATGGCCCTACATTTTGTTTCCTTGGCATCCCAGATGGTCTTAAAGATACCACAATGTGACTGTTTTCAGGTGGTGACTACAACAGTTTAATTTTGATCTTTTAAACATCATCTCTTTGCTGCCTAGTACATTAGAAA
>NW_006399956.1:5282628-5284305 GCF_000299155.1 Elephantulus edwardii | reverse complement strand
ATAAAATTGTTTTGAAGTTAAAAAAAAAAATTGCTAAAATTCCTTAGTCTTAGACATAAAGTTGTTTGTGGAAGAATGTAGAATAAATATGTAATACTTTGAGTGAATATTCCCAAGTAGGACTTCTAGGTTCTGTTTAACTGAGTCACACTGCATAGGAATTTAGACCCGAAAATAGATTTCAAAATCTTTGCCACCATTGCACAATTTTGTCCTACAATAGAGAAAATTGAAGCATATTAGTTGTGTTTTGCACAAATTCATCTCATTTGTAGTCCACTGGTTTGGGTTTGTTTGTTTTTTTGTTTTTTTATTGTAATATTTTTTTCTAAAATACTACTATACTTTTTGGAGGGGGGGAGTGAGTAAAAACTTCAAGTCATTTCCATTTGTCAAAAAGTAATCTTCTTGATTATTATCTATTAATGATTTTTTTAAAAATCAATTACTGTAAAGCTGAGTTTATATTTAATAACTTGTGTGTTAATATTGGGTAGCATGGATTCTGCCTTGAGAAACTGAATAGCATACAACTGGTAGCTGTAAATTCAATCAGTATGAAAATTACTCCTTCCTAAAGATATGTTTGCTTAAATAATAGTCATAACTAGTTGGAGATTTATGTTTTAGCCTAATAGTTTTAAGTGCCGATAGGCAACTTAGGTGAATTTAGAAAAAACAAAATTATAGCCTACAGAAATGTCCATTACAGAGGGTGCCCCCATAGAGCTAACTTGGGTTATATAATGTTTATCCAAAACTTTCCAGTTCCACTGTCTTTTTTTTTTATGTTGAAAATACTTCTGCTTTTTTTTTTTCTTTTTTCCTTTGAGTGCCAATTTCTTACTAGTACTATTTCTTAATGTAACATGTTTACCTGGAATGTATTTTAACTATTTTTGTATAGTGTAAACTGAAACATGCACATTTTGTACATTGTGCTTTTTTTGTTTTTGTGGGACATATGCAGTGTGATCCAGTTGTTCTCCATCATTTGGTTGCGCTGACCTAGGAATGTTGGTCTTTTCAAACATTAAATTTAAAAATGACCACTCTTTTAATTAAAATTAACTTTTAAATGTTTATAGGGGTATGTGCTGTGGAGTGATCTGAAATTTGTAATATTTTTGTCATGAACTGTACTGCTCCTAATTATTGTAATGTAATAAAACTAGTTATGGTGACTATGGTCTTTTATTTCATGATAAAGATTTCAAACATTTCCCCTGTTTTTAGATAAAATACAAGCTATCAGTTCTCTTTCTCATAGTGAATCCTTTCCCACTTGCCTAGATATTTGGGAAAATTGTTATTTTTGAAAGTTGCTGTGAAAATGAAATGTTTTGAGTGTTTCTGGAAACTTAAAACCTGCTATGTTTTAGATATGTTGCCATAACTAATTTACAAGTAGAGTGAAAACAAACCTACATTTATGTAAAGGACAAGTTTATTCATTAACTTTTTTTTTTAATCAGAGAAGTTAATACACAACAGGTTCTTTAAGGCTAAACAGAATCAAGCAATGATATTAATAATGGAAATAACAGAATAGGTATTTTATATAGTGGCAAACATTTAGGTTGGAAGTCAATCTTAATTCCATATACTTTATACATGGAATTTTTTCTTGAACTACATTTAAATAATTACCAGGTGCTGTTTTGTAATAAACCATAA
>NW_006399956.1:5270802-5282508 GCF_000299155.1 Elephantulus edwardii | reverse complement strand
TTAAATAGTATTATTGGTCAATATAATGAAGAAATGGCTAAAAATAATTGGCTGTAACTCTCTAGGTTTAGAAATAACATTTTCATTACAAAACTGAGTTCTCAAATAATTTTATAATTGGGGCTTACAACATTAAAAGTTTAAATTACTATATTAGTATAAAATTGAGGATAAAGGATAGCTGATTAAGCTCCGGAAAGGGGTTATATCCATTTTAGTTCAGTAGGGCAGCTCAGATATCATTTATAAGATACAGACCTTGATCATTTTCAAGTAGAATGATTTTATAATATGTAATATACATAAATAGCTGGCACAGATTTTCAGCTATAGTTACAATAATCAGTTAGTTTTGTTGCCATCAGAATAATAGCGTTGTTTCATAGCTCTGTATTTCCTAAGAAAATACAAGGCTTCTAGCTCTTTCATTACAAATTCACCCCGTCTAATAAGTTCTTTGATCTTCTCTGGGTCCTTCACATCTTTGTTTTTAAGGAAAACATTCTTCAGACGCCTTTTAAAATAATCTGCTCCTTTTGGATAATCTCTCCCAAGATACAGCAGCTTAAAAAGAAAGATTATATATTTCTAAATGAATCAGGTCATACAGTAATGTTTATAAAATTGTCAACATAACTACTCACATTTTTATAAAGATTTAATACTTCTCCTCTTAAAGAGTTGGCCATTTTCCTTTATCATGGAAAGTATTCACTTTTTACACATGCCTGAAATAGAAGAAAAAGAAATGCAGATAACTACACTGTAGTTTTCAAAAAAATCAAACATTTTATATGCTTGGATATTGCTGTGATCATGATCCATAATAAAATTACATGGGCAGGCATACTAAGCAAAAAAGTTATGAATTTTGACCAGCTCTCTGGAGGAAATAAATGCTGCTAGGAACAACAGGTAAGTAGGAATTCTTCCATTTTGTGTTGGGAGGAATGATTAAGAACTAAATTTGAATACTCGGTGTAACATGCACATAACTAACTTTACCATCCTGAGCCTCAGTTTCCTTATAAAAAGGAAGATTGTGCTTAGCCTCTACCCCAGAGCAGGATCACATTCCCTCTGAGGACTTTGAGAACAAGCCTGAACACATCTGGGAAGGGCCAACTTAAAGAGAAGCTAAAGTTGAGCAGGTTGACAGTGGTATAAGCAGGCTGGAAAATTTTTGCTGATCAGGTGAACAACTCATGAGGGAATATGTGAGGAAGAGGCAACATTCAGTGGTCTAGTTAATGCTTCATGTATGTTTGTTTCATGCTACTAGGAAAAAGAGACTCCATAAAGGTACCCTGACAACCTAAACTAGAAATAATGACCAAGTTAAGGTAAGCTATTGCCTTTTGATTTCCTGACTGCTGGTGTTAAAAAGAGTGTTGATTGTGGAGCCTAGCAAGCTGTAATTTTGCTAACCTTAATCTCTGCTCCATCTGTCATGATGCTGCCATTTGGCCCAGTGGAAGAATCTTTGTCTTCTTGATGTTTCAATCCATATTGAAGTCCTTGACCTTATGCAGCAAGCACCTCAGGTCTTAAGCAAGCAAGGTTTGTGTCATCTGTATAACATAGGTTGTTGTTGGGTCTACCTCCAATCCTGATGCCATTCTTCCTCATAAAGCCCAGCCTCCCAAATCGTCTTTCCTGCATATAGATTGAAAAGGTATGGAGACAGGATGCATCCCTGACATACTCCTTTTCTGATTTTGAACCATGCAGTGTTTCCCTGCTCTGTTCTGAGGACTGCTTCTTTGCCGAAGTACAGATTTCACATAAGCACAATCAAGTGTTCTGAGAGTCCCATTATCCTTAAGGTTAGCCACAATTTGTTGTGATCCACACAGTCAAATGCCTTTGCATAGTCAAACACAGACATTCCTGTAACTCTCTGTTTTCTGCCAAGATCCATCAGATATTGGCAGTAATGTCTCTAGTACCATGATCTCTTCTAAGCCCAGCATATATTTCTGGTAGTGCTCTGTAGGTGTACTGTTCCAGTTGGTTTTGGATGATCTTCAGCAGGATTTTGCTAGTGTGTGGTACTGTTCAATAATTTCCACACTCTGTTGGGTCACTTTTTTTTGGAATGGGAATAAATAAGGATCTCTTCCAGTCAATTGGCCAACTAGCTGTCCTTCAGATTTCTTGGCACAACTTGGTGAGCACATCCAGGGCAGCATGTGTTTGTTGAAAGACATCAACTTGTATTCCATCAATTCCTGGGACTTTATTTTTTTGCCAGATTCTTCAGAGCAGCCTGAATTTCCTCAATCACTATTGCCCCTTGATCATATGTTATTTATTGAAATTCTTCTGCATCTGCCAATTCTTTTTGGTACAGTGACTCTGTTTACTCCTTCCATCTTCTTTTAATTCTTCCTGAATCATTCAATATTTTCCCTATAGTTTCCCTAAGCATTGCAACTTGGAGCTTGAATTTGTACTTCAGTTCCTTCAGCTTAAGAAATGTTGAGCAAGTTTGGCCCTTTTGGTTTTTCAGACTCCACCTCATTGAACATTTCATTATAATACTTTGCCTTGTCTTCTTTGGCTTCCCTTTGAAATCTTCAGCTCAAAGTCAAAAGATGAATTGCATTGGGAAAATCTGCTGTCAGGGACCTTTCCAGAGTGCTGAAAAGCAACGATGTCAGTGTAGAGACTAGAGGTGTGCCTAATCCAGGCCATGGTCTTCACATTTACTTGTTATGCTTCAGAGAGTTGGACAGTAACTAAGGATGACAGAAAAAGAATCAATGCCTTTGAATTGTGCTGGAGAAGAGTCTTGAAAATACCATGGACTGCCAAGAAAACAAATAGGTCTGTCTGGGAGAGAGTGAAACCAAGTCTCTCTTTGGAGGCTATGATTTTTGAGCTCCATCTCATACTTTGGGCACGTGGCCAGGAGACTGGTCCTTGGGAAAGGACATTATGCCTGGAAGGGTGCAGGGACAGCACAGGAGAGCATGACTCCAGATAAGATGGACTGATACAGGGACTGGGGCAATGGGGGGTGGTAGAATTAGTGAGACTGACTCAGGACACATGGGGTTGCTATGGGTTGCAGGTGAGTCAACAGCACATAAGATGAGAAAAGTATGTAGAGAACTGCCAGAAGTTCAAGCTGTTTAGAATAGGCTGTGGCAGTGATAATCATTGCTGGTGCCAAATGAATTCTGGCTGAAAGCAGAGGGTACCATAAGAAGGTCTATTTGTGATTTACTGACTATGCAAAGGCATTTAATTACATGGATCATAATAAATTATGGCTAACATTGAAAAAATGGGAATCCTACAACACTTAACTTGCTATTATGCAGAACTCAGACTAAAAGGGTGTTTGCAAGCAGAGCAAGGGAACACTACATGTCTTAAAATTGGAAAAGTGTACTTGAAAGTTGTATCCTCTGTCTTTATGCTGAGCATATCACTTGAGAAGCTGGACTCTGAAGAAGAATGCCATCAAGCAATAACCTGTTTTAGGCAGATGACACAAACCTTGCTGAAAGTGGGAAGGCTTGAAGTGCTTGCTGAAGGTCAAGGACTACAGTCTTCAATATGGATTACATTTTGTCAAGGAAAAAATTCTCACCACTGGACTAATAGGTAACATCATGATAGGTGGGTAAAAGATTAAAATTGTAAACGACATATGGGATCCATAATCAACTTCCTTGGTACCAGCAGTCAAGGACCTCTCCAAATTATTGAGAAGCAATAATACCAGTTTGAAGACCAAAGTCTTGGCCTGATTTTGGCCATGGTCTTTTCAATCACTTGAGCTATGTGTCTGAGAGCTGTACAGTGAATAAGGATGACAGAATTGATGCCTTTGAGCTGTGGTTGTTGGAGAAGAGTACTGAATATTCCATGGACTGCCAAAAAGAACAAACAGGTATATGTTAGATCAGCCAGAGTGCACCTTGGAGGCAAAAATGACAAAGTTTCATCTCACCTACTTTTGGCAAGTTGATAGAAGGAGCTTTTCCTCTGAGGGACATAATATTTGGAAAGGTGGAGAGTTAGTAGAAAAGAGGAAGAACCTTAAGATGAATTGACACAACGGGCTCAAGTGTATCTGAAGTAATGATGGCACAGGATAGGACAGGGTTTAGAACTTTTTCATTGTACTTGACTCAGCAGCACCTAACAACAATTTAAACCATGACATTCCTAATACCATAAATAGTTAATTCATGCTTGGCCCAAAGTCACCATTCCCTAATGTCACTGTAATTGACTTGGACCAATTCAACTGACCCTCCAACAGGACAGGTTTTCAAAAGCTGTAAATCACGGGGGAGAAGACTGTCTTACTTCTCTGCCGCCCCCATTCCCCCCCCCCCCCGCAATTATAACAAGGCCAGGGGCTGGCTGTGGTACAGACTATCATGTAAGTTCAAAGTGAAGATAAAAAAATTAAGACAAGTCCATGAGAACCAAATTAAAACCTTGAGTAATCCATCTGAATTTAAAAACCATCTCAGGAACAGATTTGTGTTATGAATGACTGACGACCACCTAAATTGTGGGATAATATCAAAGACCTCATCCTTAAAAGTAAAAAGGTCATTACAAGACAGGAAAGGGAAAAAAGGACCAAAATGCATGTCAGAAGATACATTGACTTGCACTAAAATGAAAAAAAGTTACAAGGGAAAAGAGTGTAGAAAATGAATGTTAAAAAAAATATGGTGAGTTCATGGCATGGAATATTATTTAGCCCTAAAAAGGAAGAAGTACTGATAACAACTTGGATGAACCTTAAGACTAGTGAGCAAAGTGAAAGAAGCCAGACATAAAGGAACACATATATGCGTCAATTATTTGAAAGTCCAGAGAAATCTCTATGAATCAGGATGACAGAAGAATTGATGCCTTTTGAATTATGTTGACGAAGAGTGCTAAATATCTCATGGACTGTGGAAAGGACATACAAATGTGTCTTGGAACGGGCGCAGCCAGGGTGTTCCGTGGAGGCAATGATAGTTAAACTTCATATGACATAATTTTGGGTGTGTTGTTAGGATAGGCCACTTCTTGGAAAAGGACATGATCCTGGGGAAGGTAAAGGTCCGAGAAGAAGGAAGACCCTAAGTAAAATAGATTGACACAATGAGCTGAGATAGATACTGAGGATGGTATAGGATAGGAATGCGTTCTTCAGGTTATGAGTCCTAGTCAATTCGGTGACTACAACATAGATACATCAATTGGTGGTTCACTTAAGTAGGATATAGAGGAATGATAGCTAAAGGGTACAGAATTTCTCTTTAAGGCAGTGAAAGTATTCTTAAATTGAGTGTTGTGATACTGGCTGGTTGCACTAGTCTTAATACACGAAAAACTAATGTATGTATACTTTAAATGGGTAAATTTTATGAAATGTGAATTATAACTAGATAAAGCTTTAAAAATAACAGCACCAACCACTAAAGTCATCACTGTAAAGGGCATTTGTGGAAAATCTATCACAGTAGTCAAGAACAAGTTGTCTGGAAATGTCAACCAGAGCAGTGAGAAACACAGAAGTGTCAAAAAAATGACGATGAAAAAAAAAAGCTTCCAAATTGGAAATGGAGCAATAAAACTATTTGTCAAAATGACATGTTCCAATATATAGAAAATCTCCCACAAAACATCCTATTAATGAGTTATACCAAGTGGCTGGTACAAGAGACACATCAGTGTTTAGATATGCCACCAGTGAGCCATGTGAGAAATCAAGAAAACAGTATTTAGTAGGGGATGATCAGCACAATTTCACTAAATTAGACTTGACTTTGTGAAGCTTGGCATCATAAAACAGGGCGTAGGTCGTAGAGTCATAGAATTCAGCCGAGCTTTGAGAACAACCTTGCTTAATTGTAGTTTTCTTGGTTTGTCAGTTTATTTTGAGGAGGAATCTGACATACTGAATGCTGTTGGATAGTCTATGACCTTGGGCAAAATATTTAGCCTTGCTGGGCCTCAGTGATTTCACCTGTAAACATTTTAACTAAGATTAGACTGAAATAATTTCCAACTCTTGTTTAACACGACTTTTGAGGGGGGAACGGGGGACATACCTTTTCAAAGAAAGTAGAGCCCTTATGAATAGTAAAGCAAACAATGCGAAGATCATTAATCTCAAAGATATTTGCTTTATCTAAATTGCGACTTGATAATAAAGAGCGATAAACTAACTTCCGTTTGTGCCTAAACTCCAAGATCCAGGCTTTCAACCCTAGGATGAGGCATTTGACCCAGCCATGAGACCTGTTCCTTTTCTTCTTGAAACCATCACAGGAAGATCCGCCCCAATGCACACTAGGACAAAAAATGAGGGAGAGAGGCTGGCAACGACAGAAGAGGCTCTCACACTCTTTCCCAAGCCCTGTTAAATTAACTCGCTCTAAATCCACTCCACTGTCTCCAGACCCCAGAATCCGTAAAGCGTAACAAATAGCTCAGGCGGCGGTAGCACTCACTCACTTTCCGGCAGTGACCTCCACAGCCGTAAAACCTTCAGCCCTCTCCGATTCCGCCTTCCGTCAAGCGCTGAAGCAAGGCGGAGTGGATGCGAGACTGACGGATCGCCAACAGGAAAACCTTAGTGCGACTGCGCGGACCACTGTCTCAGGCTCCCAGCGGCTTCCCAAGGAAGTGGGAGGGGCCTGTCGTCCTGGCAACGATCGAGAGTTTGTCCACAAAGCTCTTCAGTAACTGCAGTTCTACTTGGTGCGGAGGTCCTAGCTTGCCACATGATGGTGAGCAAACTGAATTTGGGAAGTTAGGTGACCGGAAAATCATCAGTCCTGCTTCATTGCGATTAAGTGATGAGATAAAAGCCTATAATTTTTAAAAGGGTGCTGGGGCTCTTTGAGTAAGAACTTAAACCCGAGGAGTGTTTACTCTGTCTAGAACTGGGTTCTTCCAGCCCTAGGTTTGATGGACTGGTGGGAGCTCCCAAATAGTTTCTACTACATGTTGTATACCATCGAAGCAGAATGGACCCATAGCTGACGCTCCAGTTGCTTTTTAGAGGTGGTTAATCTTTCTCCCTCAGAGCAGGTGGTGGCCTCGAACCCGTAGATTTCGTGACTCCAGCGCAGCTTCTTGCTACTAGGCCACTAGTACTCCCTCTTCTGCTACATAGGGATGGCCAATACAGTAAAATGGCCCGCTGATACCTTAATTTCAGACCCTTGCCAGACTTAAAATTTGTTTCAGCCTGCTTTCATTAATGATAGGCTCACCCATTAAACTACCTGGTTAAATTGCCTCTTCAGTAGTTAATTTAAAGCTGAAATTAGCCTGAGCTTTTAAAAAGCCTTGATAAATGATTTTGTACTTTGAAAAATTATTTTGAGTGCTCTTTTGTGGGAATACGAACTGTTCTGATTCAGAGTACTCAGTCTGCCTTGAGCTTATTAAATTCAAAAAGCAACTCGTAATTGACTAACATGGAATTGGGAGATCATCTCTCATTTTCTTAAATGTAATTTCTATAAATATGTGGTCTATAATTAAAACTGGAAGTAGTGAAGAATGTTTAATTAAAGAAACATATGAGGTGCATTCTTTGTATTTGACACTAGGCTGGAATTCACAGATATAAAGAAAAAATATAACCCATTGATGGGGAGAAACTACCCAAATTAATTGTGAGAGAGCTGTATAAACCTAACAGTAGAAGGTATTGTGGTGTAACAAGAAAGAAATGTTAAAATTTTAAGATGGAGGGAAACATGATGCTGTATAAAGTCTCTTCTTATGTATGAATATGACTTTACTAGAGTTGAAGCATTTTTTTGCAAAGAGAACAAATACAATTGAATTTATAAACAGACTTAAAATTTCTGTGTAGGGCAACTGTCATAACTTGTTATTTTCTAACCAGTACTTAAATAGCTTCCTCTTGGATCTCTCTAGCTATTTTTCCTTGAATTGTAGTCCTGTACCAATTGCTTCTAATACACCTTATTAAAAATGTTAATTCCTGAAATCTACCCCACATCCTCTGAATCATAGTAGAGGGAAAAATTAGTAATTGTGTGCACATTTAGCTTGAGAACATGTTTTCTGAGTTTTGAGATCTTTTGGTCACCTAGTAATGTAATGGCCTTTATGAGTTATAAGAAGGGAGGTCCTATGTGCTTGTCCCAAACCTGCTTCACATTAGAAATACTAGTGAGAGATGAGAATTTGCTTATATGACTACTGGAGAACAGAGCAGTGCTATTTACATATTTTATTCCACAGAATTTATTTAAAGATAATTGACAGCAAATATGTTAGTGAAAATTGAATCCACTTGTAAAAAAAAATCACCCCAGGGGTGTTTTGTACATGAGACATATATGCAAAGTCTAGTAATTCTCCTTGCCTCCTCTCTAGAACCTAAGAGTGCTTTATGTTTAAGTTACGAATACCTGATAGCTGCATTAATAAAATATTTTCTGCATCCTTTCAAGTAGATATAATCTGACTTATGTTATTACAGCCTTTCTTTTTTGAAGTAATATCTTATGGTCAGTGTTTCAGATGGATAGCCCTTCAAATGTAGAAAGTATATGATATTATAGTTCATTTATTTTTAATTCCTTAAAAGAAATATGGTGATTATTTTGACCTATTCAAGAAATTGCATGTAGTGCTATTGAAAAAGTTCTAATTGTAAATCTTTGTTGCAATACTATATTGTAAGAAACATTTCCAGAAAACAAAATACTTGCTTTAAAACATGTTGCTGAGTACAGCAATATGGTTGTGGCTCTGCCTACTTTACATGGTTATGATTCCCTTTCTATAAAATTCATCAATTGAATTGAACTGAAATGCCGTTTTTCTAGACTATCAGGTCATTTCCCCATTTCCTTATTTGACAATATTCTCTGTAATAATGATGTTGATTGTGATTTTGAAAACTAATTTTTTCTCA
Organism: Elephantulus edwardii; assembly: GCF_000299155.1. Classification (NCBI taxonomy): domain Eukaryota; kingdom Metazoa; phylum Chordata; class Mammalia; order Macroscelidea; family Macroscelididae; genus Elephantulus; species Elephantulus edwardii. Next base: position 5,273,576 of record NW_006399956.1, on the reverse strand, counting down.
CTGACACTCTACTTAGAGACAAAGCATATAATTAACCATTGGTTGTCATAAGAAAAAAAATATCAAATCTAATTATAGAAGATGCTTAAGTGAATGTAATGTTATTTATTTTTCTATTTTTGCTTATCATTTTCTCTGATTTATTAAAGACTTTTTTAAGGAAATAACATTAAATTTACAAAAGTATTGCAAAGGTAATGGAGTTAGTTTCCATTGACTTTTTACCTAGCCTTTCCTAATATTAATATCTTGCACAATCATGGTACATTTGTTAGATGTGTCTGAATTTTGAAATTTATTAGCTCTTTTGTTCTTCCAATTTTTAGGATCCTAAAGGAAAAAAGGTAGGTAGAAATGACTTCTTAACAATTGGTAGTTTTATAAATGTTTAGATTGTATGCAAATAATTTTTAAAACTTTTCTAGTTAGTTTTTTATAGTTTATATAGTCTTCCGTACTTTTTCAGATATTAATGCTATTTAAATAACTTTTAAAGTGTTTAGATTTACTGGACAGATTTAAAATTTTATATAAAGAAGTATTTTTGATTTCACAAAAACTTTTAAATATAATCTTTAACTTTTACATACGTCTAGCTTTGAGAATTTTGTAACTTTTGCTCTAGAAAATGTTGGGTTAGGAACACCTTCTCTTTGTTCCAGAAAAACGCATAAAAATTTAACTAGAAAATTCCCTGTGACTTAAAATGGATAAGAGAATAATCTAACCTTAAATATATGCCTGACAGTTACTTTCTTTTTCCAATTGTGTAGAAATGAGTCCAATTGAAGTTTATGGTCATTTACATAAGTTTGTAAACTAACTGGATTTGCCCTCTTTTTACCCAAATTTATTTCATAGCTAGATTCTGAATAGGCTTATCAGATTTTCCACGCATTCTACCTAAACTAGTTCACTGCCATCTAGTTGGTGCTAGCTGACCCTGTAGCACTTTTTCAGAGGCCGTAAATCACAAGCAGAGGTTGTTTCTCTTTCTCCCAAGGAGCAGCTGGTAGATTTGAACCACTGCCTTTGATTCGGCAATCCATTTAATTATCCACTAGGCCACCAGAGCTTCATTACCCAAATTTATTTCAAAGGATATGTATTTTTATTTTGTTATTGTTGTTGTTAAGTGCCATCGAGTCGTAGACAACTCGCAGTGACCCTATGAACAAAAGACCTGAACACTTGGATAACTTTCATCGTTTCTCCAAGTTCATAGGGTTTCCAGAGGCAAGCTATTTCGGTAGTGGATGCCACCCTTTCATCCAAGCTTATTTTAATCAGGGAGCTCCGCTAAACACTGTCCATCATGGGTAACCATTATCGCATTTGACACATCAGGGTTCCAGTGTTTAGCATCACAGCAACCAAGAGTTGCCTCTGTACAGCAAGTGAACAGACCAGTGCTATACCACTTAGAAGAATGTTTGACCAAAACCAGTTCAAACCAGGCCTGAGGTACACAGATTAAAATCACTCATCTTTGGCTTGGTAGCATAACTTTATATCCACTAGGCCAACAGACCGCTTTCTATGTTGTTGTTAAGTGACATAGAGTTGTATAAAATTAATCACAATTGAACTTTGCCCACCAGTAGGCTGCTTTTCCAGATCCCTACCAGATCATTCCCATTTCCTTTACCAGGACCCTCGTCCCTCCACTCAACAAATTGTGTAACCCTATGATTTCTACCCTGCCCATCCTCACCCCTCTGCTCCCCCTACCCCACTTGGATTCTCAGACATGTTTTAGTAGTTAGCTATTTCTACAATAATGATCTTATGAGACTGAATTAGTTCACTCAGCATAATGTGCTCCAGTCTCTCCCAAGTTATGTAATAGTTTTCGAAATCTTAAAAGCAGCCCCTTTTAACACTTGTGGCACCAGATGGCAAAAAATGAGAGATTGGTAGGATAGCTACCCATGGAGTAGGAAAGAATAGGTACTGGCAGGCTCATTACCAGGGTGGGATGGCTCTGGCCACTTACTGGCGAAACCAAAAGGCTTTGTAACACTTGTCCAAGTGGGCCAGAGGCCACAACAAAAGGCCAAGGAGCCCAGGACCAGAGAGGGGCCTACCTGCAACTCAGCTGAGAGGAGACTCCTGATTAAACAATTGTACCAGGCTATGGTCTTTGCAATCACTTGTTATGCATCAGAGAGTTGGACACTGACTAAGGAGGATAGAAGGAGAATTGATGCCTTTAAGCTGTGGCACTGGAGAAGAGTATTGAATGTACCATGGACTGCCAAGAAAACAAAGATTCATCCTGGAGAGGGTTAGACAAGGCTGCTCCTTGGAGGCAAGGATTCTGAGGCTTCATCTGACATACTTCGGACATGTTGTAAGAAGGGAGAGGTTCTTGGAGAGGGACATCATGTTTGGGAGGGTGGAGGGATGGCACAGAAGGGGAAGACCTCTAAGAGGTGGATTGATTTAGTGACTGGGGTAATCGGGATGGGTGTGTCAGAGGCAGTGCGATTGGCACTGGATAGAGCAGGGTTTAGGGCTGTTGTACATAGGGTCGCTATGAGTCGCAAGCGACTCAATGGCACATAACAACAACAACAACAACCACCTGGAATTGCTTCTGATCCTGAATTGTAACTTGTTCCTTTCCCAAAAAACCCCATAATCATAGAATAGCAACCCCAAAAGCAACTTGCCCAGGTTGCCCTGGTCAGTGGTAAAGAAAAATTTTATTTTAATCAACAAAAAATGCTTGATATATTTAATATGTTGTTGTTGTTATGTGCCATTGAGTC
>NW_006399956.1:5267279-5268722 GCF_000299155.1 Elephantulus edwardii | reverse complement strand
TTGCACTCTTCCTGGATGATACCCTTGATATCCTCCCACAACTCATCTGGTCTTCGCTCATTAGTGTTCAAGGCCTCAAACCTGTTCCCGAGATGGTCCTGAAATTCAGGTGAGATAGACTCAAAGTCATCTTTTGGTTGCCTTGGATTTGGTTTCATTTTCCTCAACTTCAGCTTGAAATTGCATATGAGTAGTTAGTGGTCTGTTCCACAATCAGCTCCTGGCCTAGTTTTCACAACTGATATTGAGCATCTCCAGCGATTCTTTCCACAGATGTAATCGATCTGATTCCTATGCATACCCTCTGGTGAAATCCAAGGATATAACCTGCGTTTATGTCTCTTATGTGGCAAAATTCTGCCCTTCAAATACTCTGGGGATTCATTCAGGATTCTGTACAGGTGAATTTGTTATATTACATATTTAAAATATTTGTCATTAGATTTCATAGGTCTATGCTTATGATTCATACTCATTTTGAGTTGCACTCTAGCTCTTGTTGTTATTGTTGTGTGCTGCTGAGTCAAGTACGATTCATAGCGACCCTATGAACAATAGATCTTACTGATCCTTGTCCTATCCTGTTTCATCCTCCTATAGGAGAAAGAAAAACTTTTCTATGTCTAGGTTTCTAGGTTTAGAACTATCTGGTTACTTATATTTTTCTAACACAGATTTATAATTTTCCTAACCATTAATTATTAATGGCTTTGTATGATTAATGTGCTGAGAAAATAATCTATTTCCTTAGGTTCAGTTATATTCCTTTAGAAGAAAGCATCTACTTTTTTTCCCCAATCAAAATTTGCTTTTTGTCTATATTAAACACTCTTCTTCTGTTGGCTAAAAGTATCATATAAATATCATGATCAATAGTCTTTCATAATAGAAAACCACAAACATTAAAAATGGTGTAGAAAATCAATACTAAAAGTTTTTGTGCTGTTTTATTTCTTTTTACCAAATATGTAATCAAATATGCACTATGTTGTAGTTGAGTATGACTCAAAGCAACCCTGTGAACAACAGATCTGAACCCTGTCCTATCCTGTACCATCCTTATCATATCAGACTTACTGTAGCCTATTGATACCATTATTGTGTCAATCCATCTCATTGAGGGTCTTCTTCTCTTTAAGTGACCCTCCACATTTCCAAGCATGATGTCTTTTGCAAAGAATAGCTTCTACTAGAAACATAGCCAAAATGTGAGAGACAAAGCTTTGTCGTCTTTGCTTCCAAAGAGACTTGGCTGCACTTTCTCTAAGACATATCTTTTATTTTGGTAGTCCATGGGATATTCAGTACTTTTCTTCAACATCACAACATGTTGTTGTTGTTATGTGCTGTCGAGTTGTTTCCGACTCATAGCGACCATATGCACAACAGCCCTAAACCCTGCTCTATCCTGCGCCAACCGCACCGCCTCTGACACACCCATCC
>NW_006399956.1:5263093-5265734 GCF_000299155.1 Elephantulus edwardii | reverse complement strand
GCTTCAATCCTTTCTCCATATACCGTATTCTTACCTGCTGGCCCAGTGGTGAGGAGTTTTGTCTTCCTGATATTGAAATATAATCCATATTTAAGGTTGTAGCCCTTGATCTTCTGCAGCAAGTGTTTAAGTCCTCACTTTCAGCAAGAATGGTTATCATCTGTATAATGAATATGACTGATGAGTCTTCCTCCAATCCTGGTACCACATTCCTATTCATAGAGTCAAGCATCACAAATTATTTGTCCCATGTACAGATTAAATAGGTATGGAGAAAGGATACATCCCTGACACACCACTTTCCTGCTCTGTTCAGACAGCAGCTTCTTGATAAACTAGGTATAGGTTTCTCATGAGCTCAGTAACGTGTTCTGGTATTTCCATTCTTACCAATGTTAGCCATGTCAAATGCCTTTGTCTTGTCAATAGAGCACAAATATTCTTCTGGTATTCTCCACTATCAATTAAGATCTGACATCACCAGTGATATCCCTGGTTCCATGGCCTCTTCTAAACTCAGCTTGAATTGATGACAGTTCTCAATCAATGTTCTGGTCTATCTGTTTTGGATGATCTTCAGCAATGATTTACTTGACTGTGATGTTAATGATATTGTTTGATAATTTCCACTTTCTGTTGGATCACCTTTCTTGAAAACGGGAACAAATAATGGATCTCTTTTAGTCAGGTAACCAAGAATCTGTCCTCCAAATTTTCAGGCATAGACTAGGGTGCATGTCCAGGGCTGCATTTATTAATTGAAACATGTCAGTTGGTATCCCGTTGATTCCTGGGGCCTTATTTTTTTTTCTAACACTTTCAATGCTGCTTGCACTTCTTACTTCATTACCTTTAGACTATAAATTCCTTCATCTTATTATATTAGACATTGCAATTTTTAAGAACAACAAATACTAGTCCATTAAAAGCTAAAAATAGTCTCGTTTCTGGAAAAATTTTCTTCATTATGTTTATATAGTACCAATTTTTACATTTCTCTGAAATATGGATGCACTTAAAGAAGTAATTAAACATATCATTCTCTTACTGTCGTATTTTCTAACCTTTGGATTTCTATTAAACTTTAAATGTGTTTTAGAAATGGTTTAAAATTACAATTTGGAGCTACATACTGCATTAACTACCTATTTGAGTCTATACAAACAACAGATTCTAATAGACTTTTGTTGCACTGGCTTTCATTTATTTTTCTTTGACTGAAAATGAATTAAAATTTTATATAACATTTCATACACAGATAATCTTAATTTTAACATGCAAATAATAGGCCCTGTTATACTCTTTATGCCTCATTACACTGTATTATCTTAATGTTGTTAGTTTTTTTCAATAAAATCATCTTTATTATAAAAATACTGACTTTTTCCACTGTTGTAAGACAATTCATTCTTTATATTTTGTCTTTACTAATTCTCAAAAGTTAACCCTTTACATGAGTTCTCTTTCCTATTCTCTAATTTTCTCCTTAACCATACCTCCCCTTAAAATCCCACAAGGATAAATATTGTATAAGACCTTTATTGTAGAATGAATATAAGGATCTAGGAGGGTTGGGAGAGGCTGGAAGCAGAGAGACATGGATATACAGGGGGAAGAGGGGTTTATACAGTTTGATGAGGGGGAATGAGGGAAATTGAAAGAATTTGTTCCAATTTGTATTAGAATTTTGTAAATAAACTAATGAAAAGAAAAAACAAGAAAGTAACAAAAGTTAAATATCTCTCTTTAATCACTTTTCTCCATTTTGCACTTCACTTTCAAACTTCCAATTCCACTGTTGTTGTTTATCCTATTATCCTGACCCGTAAGGACCAGAGCAGAACTGCATAACTGCCTTTCTGAGACTGTAAATCTTTACAGAAGCAGACTGCCATCCTGTCATGTATTGGATAATGTACCCCAAAATACACATATGAATTCATAAAATGTAGAAGGTTCTATAATTTTCCCTTATGATTTGATAAACTAAATAGTTATGAAAAGATTAAGGGTGGGATGAAACAGTCCGGTTCTAACAGAAGGAAAATTTCCTGAGGGTGTGACCTGTAACATTTTATCTCTCTTAGGGTTATTGTTGTTATGTGCTATGGGGTCCACTAGGACCCATGCAAGCTATGAATAATGGCTCTGAACCTTGCCCTATCTTGAGCCATCTCAATATTGCCACAGTCACTGTGTCAATCCATCTCATCCAGGGTCCCCGTTGTCATAGTCACTGTATCAGTGCATCTCATTCTCTCCTTCGCTAACCCTCTACCCCTCAAAACGTGATGTCCTTTTCCAAGGACTGGTTTATCATGGCAACATACATAAAGTATGTGAGACAGTTTCAAAATCCTTGCCTCCAAGAGCAACCTCGTTTCACCATCTCCTAGACAGAACTGTTTGTTCTCTTGGCAGTCCATGATGTTCAGTACTCTTCTCCAGCACCACAACTCAAAGGCATTGATTCTTTTTCTGTCATCCTTACTGTTTTCCTAGCTTTTAAATACATAGCAGGCAATTGAGAAGACCATGGCCTGGATCAGGCACACCTTAATCTCTAGACTAACATCATTGCTCTTTACACTTTGGATAGTCCCTGAGAGCAAAACTTCCTAAAATACTACTTTTTTCCCCT
>NW_006399956.1:5243662-5262703 GCF_000299155.1 Elephantulus edwardii | reverse complement strand
TAAGCATTCTGGGATCCCCATTCTTCTCAATGTTAGCCAGAATTTGTTGTGATCCACACAGTCAAATACCTTTGCACAGTTGATAAAACAAAAAAAAAAAATAGACATCCTTCTGGTAATCTCTGCTTTCAGCCAAGATCCATGTGACATTGACAGTGATATCCTAGTGTCGTAACGTCTTCTAACCCTGCTTGTATTTTTTGGCAGTTTTCTGTCAACATAGTGTTCTAGTCCTTTTTGGATAATCTTCAGCAAGAGTTTACTTTCATGACTTATTAGTGATATTGCTCGATAATTTTCACATTCTGTTGGATCACCTTTTTTTGAGAATGGCAATAAATATGCATCTTTTCCAATCAGTTGACAAAGTAGCTCTCCTCCAGATTTCTTGGCACAACTTGGTGAGCACATCCAGGGCCTGTATTGATTTATGAAAATATGTCAATTGGTATTCAATCCCTGGGACCTCAACTTTTTTGCCAATTCCTTCAGAGGAAAATGAGTCCAGAGAGGGAGACTTCAGTACCACCAAGAAGAATTGCCAAGAGTGGAGTGTATAATTTTGGGCCTGGGCTCCTGTTTAAGCAGGCTTCATGGCACTGGGAGATGCCAGGACACATGGAGTTCTCCAAGGAACACCTGACCTACAGAGTCTAAAAGAAACAAATATTCTCTTCTTCCTAGAACTGTCATTCTGAATATGGACATTCAGACTCTTACAGGGTAAGTTTCTATTTGCTAAGGAGTTGTGATATCTCTGGTATAGCAGCACTAGGCAACTAATAATTTGATGCCATGAGATTAGAGAATTTCTCTTAACAAACCTAAACATGTGACATGGCATTGGAATTAAATAATGAGTTTGGAAAAATGATTACAAAAGCATCAAAAGAAGCACAAGGATTACACAAAGCCACTGTTAAAAAAAATGCTGTACAACAATGAACCATTTGACAAAGTACTATATCATCAACAATAATAATGATGGAAGAAGTTCAAGCTACTCTGCAGGGATTGGCAAAAAATAAGACCCCAGGAATTGATGAACTATCAACTAAGATGCTTAAAAAAACAGACATCCCTAGACATACTTATAAGCCTATGCCAAGAAATTTGAAGGACAGTTATCTGGCAACTGTGGAAGAGATCCATATTTGCTCCAATTCCAAAAAAAGGTGATCCATGAGAGTACAGAAATTATTAAACATTAATCATTAATATGATCATTAATAACACATACAGATATTGGCTGGAACAAGTATATCAATAGAGAATTACAAGAAATTCAAGCTGGATTTAGAAGAGGCCATGGTATAAGAGATTTCATCGCTAGTGTGAGATGGATCTTGGCTGAGAGCAGAGACTACCTGAAAAACATTGACTTGTGTTTTCTTGATTTTGCAAAGGCATTTGACTATGTTGGTGATAAATTATGGATAACAATGAGGTAAATGGGAATCCTGAATGCTTCATTGTACTCATGTGAAACCTGTACATAGACTAAGAAGCAGTTGTCTAAATAGAACAAGAGGACACTATGTGGTTTAAAACCAGGAAGGGTGTACATCAGGGTTATATCTTTTCTCCATACCAATTGGTATGCTAAGCACTAAGCAAATAATTTGAGAAGATGGACTGTACTAAGAAGAATGTGACATCAAGAAACTACACAACATCAAAATGACACAACCTTGCTTGCAGAAAATTAAGAAGACTAAGAAGATCAAAGACTACAGTTTTCAGTAAGAATTACATCTCATCATTAAGTAAAAAATCCTCCCCACTGGATCAATAGGCAACATCATGATAGATGGTGAAAATAGTTAAGTTGTTGATGATTTCATTTTATGTGGATTCACAGTCAACATCCAGGGTAGCAGCAGTCAAAAAAACAAAAGATGTGTTGCCCTGGGAAAAACTTGCTGTCAAGTACCTCTCCAAAGTGCTAAAGAACAATTATGTCAGTTTAAAGATTCAAGTGTCTGATCCAAGCTACGGTATTTTTAATTGCTTCCTATGCATCTGAAAGCTGGACAGTGAATCAGGATGACAAAAGCCTTTGAATGACAGATGCCTTTGAATTGTGGTTTTACAAGACTACTGAATAGCATGTTGTTATATACCATCAAGTTAGAAATGACTCATAGTTGACTCTCCAGTGGGTTTTCAGAGTCAATTAATTGCACAAAAGAGATTGCCCATCCTTCTCCCATGGAGCAGCTTGTAGTTTCTTTGGCATTACAGCACAGTTTCTTACCACTTGACCAGCAGAACTCACTATGGACCAGGGTCCCATGGACTGCATAAATCTTAAACAAGTGTGTCTTGGAGAAAATGCAACTGGGTCCTTCTTAGAGGCAAGCATGGTGATCTTTTGTCTCATATACTTCGCGCTTGTTACCAAGAGTAGTAATACTTAGGAAAAAGACATCATGCTAACAAATGTGGAACATCCTCAATGGAAAAAGAGAAAGACTCAACAAAATGTGTTCACACAGTGACTAACAATAGTCTTAAGCATGTTTGAGATGGTGAAGGTGGTGCAGAATAAGACAAGGTTCAGGTCTGTTGTTCATGTTGTCACTGTGAGTTATAGTTAGTTGACTGGAAGGCACAAAATAACAGCAATAGTAAAACCTAAATTGCCTTGAAGAGACTTTTGATGGAATTAGAGAAATCAAGAGCAACTGTTGGTGAATGCTCAGAAGGAAAGAAGGAGAATTTTAGCATTAGAGATGGCACAGATGAAAAGGAATTTCATTCCAGGATGGAATTCAACCTAGTACTGGATTTAAGCTTTTGGGATGATATGCATGAAAATGGTTTTGTTTTGGGTTTTTTTCCCTTTTCACGTGAGCAGCTATCAGTCTAGGGAGAAGAGGGAGGTCTGGTAGCTTATTGGTAAGGAATTGCACTGTCATCCTAAAGGCATGAGGTTTGAATCCATCAGATGCTCCATAGAAAAAAGATGGACAATCTCCTGTGCAATTTAATTGCCTCTGAAAACCTGTGGAGAGTTAGCTATGAGTCGGTTCCATCTTGAAGGCACACAACAACAATACTGCCATCTTGATTTTTTTTTTTAAAACAATTCCATAAGATATATTTTTTGTGATTTTTTTACTATCCATTCTTTTGACTATTCCTTCTCCAATTTAAATGACTCTTGTAACGTTTACTGAAAACATGCAACCTTTTTATTTCTTTTCATTTGACATGTTAATTGACCTACTGTACTACTCCCTGCAATTCCACAATTGTTTGGTTTACAAAGGTGGGCAAAAATGGTAGATAACATCATTTTATTGATCATTTCAGATTTGCATGAGTCATCTTTTATCTTCTATTTTGTTTCTTATTTTTCCTCCTGTCTAGCTAAATCTTACATCTTAGTAATCTAGTGCTATAACTGACCTACTGCAAGCTTTGTTAAGTGCCGTTGAGTTGTAGATGACTTGTAGTGACCCCATGAATGAAAAACATGAACACTTGTATAACTTTCATTGTTTCTACAAGTTCGTAGAGTTTCTGGAGGCAAGTTATTTTGGAAATGGATGCCACTCCTGCTTCCAAGCTTGTTTTGATTGGGGAGCTCCAACAAACATTATCCACCATGGGTAACCAATATCACATTTGACACATCAGTGTCACAATGTTTATCATCACAGCAATCACGAGTAACCTCTGTATAGCAAATGGACAGACCAGTGCTATTCCATTTAGAAGAATGTTTGACAAAAAAACCAAAAAAACAAAAAAACCAACAAACAAACAAACAAAACACCAAACAATTAAAACCAGGGCTGAGGGCTGCAGATTAAAATCACCCACCTTTAGCCTAGTAGGATAACTTTCTATCCATGAGGCCCACAGAGCTCTCTCTATGTTGGTGGTGGTGGTTTTTAAGTGCTGTCGAGTCATAGTGACCCCAGGAATGAAAAGCCTGAACCCTTGTATAACTTTAATTGTTTCTCCAAGTTCATAGAGTTTCCAGCATTAGCAAACAAATTTATGCAGTTACAGATTAGGAGGTTCACTTACAGACTCACTGTAGTCAAGTCCAAAATGACTAATATAATATTACCTCCTCCCCCTAATTAGATTTCTGAGGCTATATAGAAGTTAAATAGAAGGAGGTTGCCCATCTTTCTCCCAAGAAGCTACTGGTGGATTTGACCTGCCCGAGAAGCACAACTTTTGTTTAAGCAACACAACTCCCTGTAGACTACACTACTGGCTAAAAGTCTGAATTCAAGGATCCCAAACCAGAAGGCTCGCTCTCAGTCAGTTATACAAGAAAATTCTGTTTCCTTCAGCATCTGTACACTAAGTATTTCCTGGAGGTCTCTATGGGTCTTGTCTTTCTGGGTGTCCAGGAATATCCTTGTTCAGGGACTCCAGGTGCAAAAAGATGCACTCCGTTCCTGGCAATGCTTTCTTGATGATGATAGCACTGTTTGCCCTCCCAGTCCACCTCATCCCCTCTTAGCTCACTTTCTCCCATTTTATCACTCAACTCAAACTCATTGCATTTTGGTGGGACTGACTCATAGCTGCTCCTTTAGTGGGCTTTCAGAGGCTGTATATTGTGTGGGAGGAGATTGCTCATCTTTCTACTGTGGAGGGGCTGGCGGATTAGAACCATTTGCCTTTGAATGGGTAGCCCAATTTCTTACTTGCTATTCCACCAGAATCCCTTGTTGACAACTATGAGATAACATACATTTCAAGGTAACATGCTAGGGAAACTTTGTATCAGTTTAAATCCTTGATGAGACTAAAGATGTTTTATTCTACACTTAATGCTTTTAAAGCTATTATTTGATCACGGGATATCATTAGATAGCTTCCATGTTCTATCATTACACACACGAATTTTGAAGTACACAATTAAATTCAGGTCTTTGTGTTTGCTCACATCAGATTTTACTCGTAAGTCTGTCTTTTTCATCCTTATTGCCATTTCCCTACATTCTATCCTGTAAACGCTGAACCCTTTCTAAGCATGTCTTATCTGATCATGCCCCTCTAGTTATATTTTTCCCTGGGCCTACCCATATAGGCAATTTCACTTTTTAAATAAAGATTTTAGCTTTATCTCTTAATTCCTTTTCATGCCCACTACGGTCTAGTTGCATGTGTAGTCTACCACTGTACCTTGACATGTTTTGTTGTTGTTACTGTTAGGTGCTGTTGAGTCAAGTAAGACCCATGGCAACAATATGAACGACAAATCTGAACCCTGTCCTATCCTGTGCCATCCTCACACTTCCTGCCATACTAGAGCCCATTTCAGCAGTCACTGTGTCAATCCATCTGGTTAAGGGTTTTTTTCTTCTTCGCCAACCCTCTGCCTTTCCAACCAGGATCAAGGAAAAGCCTCTCCTAGCAACAAGAAACACTCAGGCTGCACTTTCTCCAAGACATATGTTTGTTCTTTTGACAGTCCTTGGGAAATTCAGTACTCTTCTCCAACACCACAGCTCAACAGCATTTCTCCTGCAATCCTTATTCATTGTCCAATTCTCAGATTCAAAGCAGGTGAGCTGAAAGACCATGGTCTGAATCAGACACACCTTAGTCCTCAAAGTGACATTATTGCTCCTCAAAAATTTGGAGAGGTCCTTGACTGCAGAATTTACCAGTGCATTTTATCTTCTCGTTTCCTGACTGCTGATATTGGTATGTTGGTTGGATGTTGATTGTAGATCCAAATAAGATAAAGTTCTTGACCGTTTGAATCTCCTCTCCCATCTATCATGATGTTGTCTATCAGTCCAGTGGTAAGAGTTTTTGTTTTCTTGATGTTGAGATGCAATCCATATTGAAAGCCCTATTTTTATCTTCTGCAACAAGTGCTTCAAGTCCTCCTCATTTTCAGCAAGCAAGATTGTTTCATCTGAATAATGCAGGTTATTGATGAGTCTTCCTCTGTTTGCCACATTCTTCATCATAGAGTATAGCTTCTCAAATAATTTGCTCAGTATTTAGATTGAATAGTTATTGAGAGAAAATACAACCCTGACACACTCCTTTTTAAATTATAAACCATATAGTATTCCCTTGCTCTGTTCACACTGTAGCCTCTTGGTCAGGGTATAAATTTCGTATTGAGCAAAATTAAGTGCTCTGAGATTTCCATTTCTCTCTTGTTATGATTCACACAGTCAGATGCCTTTGCATAGTCAGTAAAACATAAATAGGCCTTCTTCTGGTGTTCTTTACCTTTAGCCAGGATTCATCTGACTTAACCACTGAAGTAACTAGTGACATCCCCAGTGTCATGGCCTTTTCTAAATCCTGCTTGAATTTCTGGCAGTTCCCTATATTTGTACTCTTCTAGCTATTTTTTAAATTATCTTCAGCAGGGGGATTGATGATATTGTTCATGTACTGTTCTATATATCTGAAATGCTCTTTTTTATCTTCTTTGCCTTTTGGACATGTACTTTTAACTTCTTGGTTGGAGGCCAAATTTAGCCCACAGACATACATTGTTTGGCCTAAAACTAATTTTTCAAAATTAATCTCCAAACTCATATCTCAGAGGAAAAAGTTTTTATTTTTTAAAATTGGAAAACCAAGATCATAAAACCTATAATTCTATCAGAAAATTAGAGTATTTCTAGACCATTATTGGTTTTATTTAGTTATAGCAACAGTTCTCAAAACAGTGCCAGGTTGTTAGTGGGCTCAAGTAACTGACACAGGACTCTCTAATATTTCTTGAAGAAATGGTTAAAGGTATATACACATGCATATGAGCAGTTTGTGCCATTGATAAACCAATTGTTTTTAAATGATAGCAGGATCAGTAGTCAGAAAACATAGACTTGGTGTCAGAAACAAGGCTAGAGACAAAGTGATAGAATTTTATACAATCAATTATTTATACTTTGACAATACCTTTTATAAGAAACACCATTGATGACTATACACATGGACCTCACCTGATCACCTACACATGACCCTCACCTAATGGCCTACAGAGGAATCAAATTAATTACATAAGTGGAAAGAATCGTTGGAGACAATATCAACTGTGATAAGTAGACCAGGGACTGATTGAGGAAGAAAGCATCAACTATTCATATGCAAGTTCACACTGAAGCTAAAGATGCACAAAACCCAAAATTGACCTTGAATGTATCACACCTGAGTTTTTTTCTTTTTTTTTAAATTTAGTTTCTTTTTAATTTCAATGAACATCTACAGAGATTTTGGAATTCCATTCATTCACTGTTGCACCTTTCTCCCCGCACAAACCCCTCCCCCCCCCCCCCCCCCCTGTTTGCTCCTCTCCTTGAAAAGCAAAAGAAAAACTCCCTCATTGGTACACAATCCCCCCGCCCCTCCCCAAACCCCACCCCCTACCCCCAAATATAATCCACTCTGCAACCCTCATTGCGTACTCCTACTATAAAAATAATGCCCTAAAATATAATACTTTTATTCTCTCCCCCATATACTTCAATGCCGTAAACATATTTAATCCAGTTTTTTTCAGCCTTACCCCACCCCAATGCCAGCCTCATTCTACAACAGTGGCACCATATAGCATTTGTCCCTTTGTGACTGAGATACCTCACTCAGCATAATGTCCTCCAGGGTCACCCATTTTGAATAATATTGCATGAGTTCCTTGTTTTTCAATGCAGCATAGTATTCCATTGTGCGAATATACCACAGCTTCTCTACCCATTCGTTTGTTGATGGACATTTAGGTTGTTTCCAGCTCCTTGCTATTGTAAAGAAAGCCGTGATAAACATGGGTATACATGTATCTACTTGGATGTCATTTATACACCTGAGTTTTAAAACCATCTCAGAAAGAGGTTTGAGGCCTTGAACACTAAAGAATGAAGACCAGACAAACTGTGGAGGATACCAAGGTTATCATCCATCAAGAATCCAAAAGATAATTACAGAGACAAAGGAAAGTAAAAAAACAGATGGATGTCAGAAGAGACTCTAAATACTGCACCAGAGCATCCAGGAGCCAAAGCAAAGGGAAGAAATCAGGAAATTAAGGAGCCGAACAGAAGATTTCAAAGGGTAGCTCAGGAAGACAAAGCAAGTATTTTAATGAAATGTGCAAAGAGCTGGAGTCAGATAATTAGAAGAGCCAAACTTGCATTTCTTAAGCTGAAAGAACTGAAGAACAAATTCAAGCCTTGAGTTGTAATATTTAAGGATGCTATGGCCAGAATACTGAATTATCCAGGAAGCATCAAAAGAAGATGGAAGGAGTACCCAGAATCACTGTACCAAAAAAGAATTGGCTGACACAGAAGGATTTAATGAATCAACATATGATGAATATTGATAAAGGAGAAAATACAAGCTGCTCTGAAGCAACTGGCAAAAATCAGGGCACTAGTAATGATGAAATACTAATTGGAATAGTTCAACAGACATGTCAAGAGATCTGGAGGACAACTGCCTGGCCAACTGATAGAAGAGACCATTCCAAAAAATGGTGTTCTGACAGAGTGTGGAAATTATCAAATAATATCATTAATATCACATGCAAGCAAATTCCTTCTGAAGATTATCCAGAAATGACTGAGACAGCACATTGACAGTGCAAAAGGAGCTGCAATGTCAGAATGGCCGAGTCTGACTTCTACCCACTTCATAAAGGGAAACTGTCCCCATCAATAAGGTCTATAACACCATACAAATGGGTATATATTCAGACATACCACCCTACATATTCCTGAACCTATTTTTACCAATCATTGGGTCCTGTGTTTGTTGCAAGAATCACATACTTTATTCACAGTTGTGTGGTTTGTTAGGGAAATTGGTTGGAGAGAAGGGGAGGCATAGAATGTCACCAATACAAATCCAGGTTTAGACCAGTAGTCCCAAGGCAGATTTAAAGGGCATAATTCCTCAGTTAGTGAAAGTTCAGTAAAAATGCAAGATACCTCTGGTTTCCTCAATCATTCAGCAAACTTTTGTCTCAGAACCGTTATAAGTTAGCTTTTCTTTCACATCCAAGAAGCAAAATCTTTAACTGTGGCCTTTATCTCAGAGGGTTCCTCTGGTTACTCCTTGCCACAGTTTCTTCACAGCAGTACCATAATCTGTCCACCACCATCTTTACCATTTTTTACAGTGTGGAAAGCACTCTCTTATATGTTGGTCTTACAGCTGTTGGTGATTTGCAAGACCATGTGTTGGCACTTAAGGTAGTTGGAGATCATGCCCCCAACAGAGGCTAACACAATGGTTGAAAAACACAATTTTCAAGGATTCTGACATCTCTGAGAACTACCAGAAATACAAGCTGATTTTAGAAGAGGCTGTGACACTAGGGACTGCCACATAGCCAAAGTCAGATCTTGGCTGAAAGCAGAGAGTCTCAGAGGAATGTCTATTTTTGTTTCATTGGCTATGCAAAGGTTCACAACAAATTGTAGCTAACATTGTGAAGAATAGGACATCATACTTAGAAGAAAGGAGAACACTGAAGGAGTTGCATTGGCACACGAACCAGGGTAATGGGGGTAAGGGTGTCAGAGACAGTGAGATTGGCTCAGGATAGGGCTGGGTTTAGAGCTATTGTTCATAGGGTGCTATGAGTTGTAAGTGACTTGAAGGCACATAACAACACCAAGTTAAATCACATGGGAGGAGATTGCCCATCTTTCTCCTGTGAAGCAACTGGTCTTTTTGAATAGTGAAACCCTTTACCCAGTAGGCCATCAAAGCTTTCTTAACAATAATAGATTTCATGGCCTAGTGGTAAGGGTTTGTACTGGCAACTCAAAGTCAAACGGTTCAAATCCACAAACTTCTCCATGAGAGCCTACAGAGCTCAATAATAAATTAGGAGCACAGTGTTTAAACACTGTGTTGCTTCCTAACCAAAAGGTGATGATTTTATGTGCCATTGAGTCAAAATTGACTTACCACTGACCCTCCATTGAGTTTTCTGAAGCTGTAAATCACGAGGAAGGAGACTGTTCATCCTTCTTTCATGGAGCAGCTGGTGGATTTGCATCAACTCTCTTTGAGTTGATAGTACAACTTCTTATACACTAGGCCACCAGAACCAAAAGTTTGGTGGTGAAAATGGAAGGGAGGTGGTTATTATCTGATGGGCTCTCTGTAGCCCTGATCTCTTTCCCAGATCTTTGATCTACAGTTTCAGTGCTTGCAGGCATGGCTTAGACTCTAGTTCCATCAACACTTCATAGTAATTATATGTAATTCTTTTCCTAAATTTGCTTGTTCTGGACTACCATTTTTTTATCTTTCTGACTTTCCCTCTAACTTATCTTTCCATCCAATTTTAATAACTATCAAATAAATTAGCATACAGAACACTTAATTTTTCTATTTTTTCTAGGGAGCTCTGATGGTATAGTTCCTGGGCTCTTGCAGTGTTAACCCAAAGGCCATGACCACTCTGATGGTTTAAATCCAAGGGAAAAAGTCTGCTCTCATGTGCTTTACAGCCTCAGAAATCCAGTAGAGGGTCAGCTATTAGTCCATTCCAACCCCATGACAATGAGAAATAGATTCTTCTCTGGATTTCAGTCATCAAGACACATCCTTCATTAAACTCAACTCATTGCTATTGAGTCGGAACCCACTCATAGTTGACCCTTCACTGGGTTTCTGAGACCATCAGTCTTCAGTCATGTGAGAGATTACTCCTCTTTCTCCTTTTGATGGATTCCAGTAGCCAAAGAAGCATGGCCTTTGGGCTAGAAGCACATCTCCCTTATGGTCTAAGCCAGCAGACCTAAACGTTCATCAAAACTCACTATCAGTTCTGACTCCTAACAACCATATAGAGCCGAGTAGAACTGCCCCATATGTTTCCTAAGGCTATAAATATTCACAAAAAGCTCTGATGGCATATCCCATAGAGAGTGGTGCTATCTACATCTGGAAATTCAAGTCTCCTAGTGGCTCTGAGAGAGGAAGATGGGAAAATCTCCTCCCCTTTCTGCTTTATAAACCCTTTAGGAGGTAAGCTATAAGTCAAAACCACATCAATGACAACAAGAGAAAAAGAGACAGTATGTTTTTACAGAAGTCAACCATTCTCAGAACAACTAGTGAGTCTAAATATTTAGCAACCAGTGTACCACCAGGTCTCCTTAATGCTTGCTTAGACTATTGGTAATAGCCACCAAAATTAGTACCCTTTTAATATTTATTATTTTCTTGTATCAGGTTAGGTTTTCAAAATTGTATTCTTGATAGTCATAACTATCAAAAACTCCCCCACCTTCCTGAAAAATGTCCAGTTTCTTTAGCATTTCTTTCATCGCCTCTTGGAGTTTTCCTTTGGACCCACTTGGTATATCCAGGATGAGCAATCTCCTCCCATGTGATTTACTGTCACTGAAAATCCACTGCACGGTCAGCTATGTGTGTTTGTCAGGACACACCAACAACTCCCAACTTTATGTCTTGTGCCTCAGTGTGCCTCTTCTAAGGATGTCTGTCCTTTATATTTGAATGCTGCAATCCTTTTGAGGCACAAATTGAAAGCTAGCTTCTTAATAAAAATTTATTTGTTGAAAATAATGTCATCTTCCAGACATGCAAAATAAGTTTAAAAATAACTTTTTGTATATCTGTTAGTCATAAAGATTGCTCTTTTTTATAGAGATTTACAGTTTTCAAATTATTTTTAATTCTATTTTCATTTAATCTTTACAACTAAATGAGATTTTACGTAGCACCATTTTAAAGACTTGGAAATTCAGAATTATTTAAATTGTGTATATTTGTCATGTCACCCTTGAACTTGAGTAATATGTTTTGTTTTTTAATTTTCCTGTCATAGTTCTTAAATGAACATAATCTGTTATTAGTTTACAGTAAGTCAAGTTTGATACATGGGACCTGATGTACAACATAAGGAAATGTTGATCGCTGCATATTTCCATTATTGAGGTCACCGTGGAGGGCCTTCCAGCTTAGGGAGCTCATCTTCTGGCATGTCTCACTATATTCTGCTGTGATCCGTAGAGTTCCTTAGATAATTTTTGAAAGTCAGTTGCCAGGGCTTGGCACATAATAGGCAGTCTCCTTTGTTAACTGATTGATTTAAAGACTGATTTCATAAAAGCAAAATACTTACTGTTTGAGAAGACAGAATCTTAATTGATTTGGCTGCATGTTAATTGTCTTTTTTGTTTCACTACATGCTAATAGTCTTTTTTTTAAAAAAAACCACCCAAAATCTTATGACCTTTGTTAAGTCTAGACTAAGAAAAAGAAAATCAGCAAAGCTGAAAGACAGAAGCTACTCCAAGAGGAGGAAGAGAGACGTCTGAAAGAGGAAGGTACCAAATAGTGCTCAGTAAGACTGCTTTCATATAGAGATAACAGTAAAAATAGGTGGCAGTTCTTTTTTTTTTTTGTAATTTAATTTCTTTATAGTAAAGAAACAGTAGCTAACTACTGAAAGGGTACTAGACAAATCTAAGTCAATATACAGAAATCACATCAGATGTATCTTGAAGCATTGTTGCCAAATGAAAAAAGAGGATGCTCAGTTAAATTCAAATCTCAGATAAACAATGATTATTTGGAATAATTTGGTCTGTGCAATATATGGCCCATGCTTAAGCGGGGAAAAAAGTAATTGTTTATCTGAAATTCTAAATTCCAGATACAATTTGCGTGTTCTTTAACATGCTAAATCTAGCCGCTCTATCTTGAAGTGTTTATATTTACTGATGAAATTAAAGGCAACTGTGCTGATTGTATAATGAGCCCTAGTGGCATTTATCTTCATATTGGGCTTCTGCTGAAAGGTCAGTGGTTCAAACCCCCAGCCACTCTATAGGAGAATGAGAAATTAGTCTTCTCTCATTTGTAACTTGGAAAACCAATAAAGGGTTGCCGTGAGTTGAAATTGACTCAAGCTTTTGTTTGAGTTTGCTCCTGATTGTGCAGTAAGCATTCTGAAGCAAATGCATTAAATGAGAAACACACATTAATAAGAAACACATGCAGCCCCTTGTGTTCTTATAGTGTAACAACATTGATTTGCCAAATGTTAACAGACTTTCATGTGCTTTAAAATACCATTTAAAAGTTAATAAAATATTTAAAAATTAAAATATTAAACACTTGATTGCAAAAGGAACATTTCAGGTGGTTGGAGCTTTTGGTATTAAAAACTTATCTGGAATGAGATTCAAATTTTAAAAAATCTGTCCTCGGCTGCTAACTGAGAAGTCAGCAGTTGGAACCCCCCAGCTTCTCCACGGGAGAAAGATGTGACAGACTGTTTCCACACTGTTCTAGAAATCCACTCAGTGGCAGTGGGTTTGATCCTCAGATTTCATATGAAATTTCCTATTAGACCACTCATGAATCAGCATTAGGTGATTCAACATAAGAATGCAACATTGGAATCTATGTATTAGATGAAGTTATTGTTTATTTAGGGTAAAGCTCATTTTTTAAAATACATATCTTGATTAGTGTGCTCAGATTTATTATTCATATTGTTGCTATGAGTCATAGTCACTTAGTAGTTTGCAGGAACAACATCTTGATCTTAATAGAGCATGAAAATATTAAGGCAGTTTCTGCCAATTATTTAGATGTCACAATACTGTAGCTATTTCCCAAAGACTTTACCTCCTCATAATTATCTATGTTATATCTGTCATATGTTATTGGCTAACATCGTTACTGGATGACTTCTTACTTTTTGGAGAAGAGTGGTATCATCTCTTTCTCATTGCTTTTGAGTCAGAACTGACTCATAGATAACTCTCCAGTGGGTTTTCAGAGGTTGCAAATCACATGGAAGGAGATGGCCCATCTCTCTTTCTTGGAGCTGCTGATAGGTTCCAACTTCCTGCCATTGGGTTGGCTACACAACTCCTTACCCACTAGGCATTAGAGCTCCTTTTTTTAATCCAAAATGTTTGAGGGGGTTATGTTACATTTTTGAAAGAAATCTAATGCTTTTACCATGTATTAGATATATGACTTCTACAAAATAGCTGTCACCTCCACTACATTCTGAAAATAGCAAAGTGCTTAAAATTATGTTGACTTAATCACCAAGAATTTCTTTTTTTCTTTAGAGGAAGCACGCTTGAAATATGAGAAAGAAGAAATGGAAAAACGTGAAGCACAACGAATTGAGAAAGAAAAATGGAGACATCTTGAAGCAAAAGTAAAAATTTATTTGTAGACTCAAACTCTTTAGTTATCTGGTATGTTTGACAACTCAACATCAATCTCAGCCTACAGCTATTAGCATAATTTCAGCTTATATTAACTGAAGGAAGCTTTGGTGGCCTAATGGTAAGGAGTTGATCTGGGAACCCAATGGCACGTAATTCAAATCCACCAGTTGCTCTAAGGGAGAAAGAAAGGCAGTCTCATTCCATATAATTTACAGCTCTGGAAACCCACTGGAGGGTCAGCCATGAGCCAGTTAAAACCCAGCAGCACATAACAAGAACACATTAACTGATTTATCTCAATCACTAATTTGTTGTTGTTACGTGCCGTCAGTCTCTTGCAACTCATAGCGACCTTATGTACAACAGCCCTAAACCCTGCTCTATCCTGTGCCAATCGCACTGCCTCTGACACACCCATTCCGAATACCCCAGTCACTGAATCAATCCACCTCATAGAGGGTCTTCCCCTCCTACACTGTCCCTCCACCCTCCCAAGCATGATGTCCCTCTCCAAGGACCTGTCCCGCCTTACAACATGTCGAAGCCCCAGAATCCTTGTCTCCAAGGACCAGCCTTGTTTAACCCTCTCCAGGCTGAATCTGTTTGTTTTCCTAGCAGTCCAGGGTACATTCAATACTCTTCTCCAGCACCACAGCTCAAAGACATCAATTCTCCTTCACTCCTCCCTAGTCATTGTCCAACTCTCTCATGCATAACAAGTGATTGCAAAGACCATAGCCTGTAGCAGCTGCACCTTAGTCTCCAGAGTGACACCATTGCTTTTCAGTACCCTGGAGAAGTCCCTAACAACAGACTTTCCCATCGCAATATGTTTTTTGATTTCCTGGCTGCTGGTGCCAAGAGTGTTGACCATGGAGCCAAGCAAACTAAAGTTGTTAACAATCTCAATCTCTTCACCATCCATCCTGATGCTGCCAATTGGCCTAGTGTTGAGAATCTTTGTCTTCTTGACATTGAGCCTCAATCCATACTGAAGGCTGCAGTCCTTGAGCCTCTGCAGCAAGTGCATAAGGTCCTTCTTAGTTTCAGCAAACAGGGTTGTGTCATCTGTATAACACAAATTGTTAATAAATCTTCCACCAATCCTGACACCACACTTGTCCTCACAGAGCCCAGCCTCTCAGATAATCTGTTCTGCATACAGGTTGAAAAGGTATGGATATAGGACACATACCTGGCATACACCTTTCCCTATTTTGAACCATGCAGTGTTTCCCTGCTTTGTTCTTATGACTGCCTCTTTGTCCAAGTATAGGTTTCACATTAGCACGATCAGGTGTTCTGGGATTCCCATTCTTCTCAGAGTCAGCCACAGTTTGTTATGATCCGCACAGTCAAATGCCTTTGCATAATCAATGAAACACAGATAGACATTCTTCTGGTATTTCCTGCTTTCAGCTAAGATCCATCTAAGATCAGCTACAATATCCCTAGTACCATGATCCCTTCTAAACCCAGCCTGGATTTCTGGCAGTTCTCTGCTGATGTGCTGTTCCAGTTTTTGGATAATCTTCAGTAGAATTTTGCTTGCATGTGAAATCAATTATATTGTTCTATAGTTTCCACACTCAGTTGAGTCACCCTTCCTTTGGAATGGGAACAAATATCGATCTCTTCCAGTCAGTTGGCCAAGTGGTTGTTCTCCAGATTTCTTGGCACAACTTGGTGAGCACGTCCAAGACAGCATCTGTTAGCTGAAATACGTCAATTGGTATACCATTTATTCCTGGGGCCTTATTTTTTTGCTATTTCCTTCAAAGCAGCTTGAACTTCTTCCTTCATCATCATAGGATCTTGCTCTATGTAATCATTAGTTTAATTGACAAAAATTCCTAAAATCATTGCCTCTATTTTTTTTTTAATTAGGAAACTGAACCACAAAGAAATTAGGCAGCTGTATAAGGGGAAGAGTCAGGGATTAATTGTAAGAAGCATTGCTTCAGAGATCATGGTATTAACCATTGAACTATTATTCATAAGTTCTCTTCAGATAATTTACCAAAGAATATATAGAAATGCATGTATATGTATATTCAGAATATTCAAATACTACTTCTCTTTTAACCCTCAAATATCTTCTTAGAAATGAACCACATTAATTAAAAGTATTATATTAATATACAGTAAACATCAATAAAAAGATACTTCAATAGGTATGTTACTATAGCATATTTTAAAAATAATGTTATTTTTAAAATATTAAAAACATTGGTTGTATTGCTTAACTTGTAGCAATCTCTTAACTGTCTGATTTGATAGAAGACAAGTATATCTACTTTGATATTCTATCTGTTACAATGTGTTATTGTAGTTGAAGTATATGGAGAAAAACTGTTTTCACACAAGTATAGAGTTAGAAGCTGAAGGAATATATTGTAGTCTTTCAGATACTTTTTTAAAATTTCTATTCATTCATTGTTGCATTTTTCTTCCCTCCCAATTCTCCCCCCATACTTTTTTATATATTCTTCTTTGATACTACACTGAAATAGAAAAAAATTAGTAGATCCTTATATGGAATCTGAAAGCATTTCAATGAACTTTTCATATTGTGTTCCCCTGAAATCTACTGACCTATCTTCTATGCTGAAAATACTTTGTATTAATGCATAATTCTGTAATATCTGGAATTCTGTAATGATTATGATTACTTGAATATCTTGCTGTACTAAATATTGCCCTCTATATGTTGGTATTTGTCATTATAAAGACAGAGGAGAAAGCAAAAACTGAAATGGCTGTTAGAAGAGACTTTGGAGAAAAAAAAGAGAGAGACTTTGAAAATTGCTCTAGAGCATCTATGAGAAGCCAAAACAAAGGGAAAAGACTCTAAAGTAAAAGAGCTGAGTGGGACATTTCAAAGGGCAGCTTGAGAAGAAGAAGCAAAATATTATAATGGAATATGCAGAGAGCTGGAATTGGAGAATTCAAAGGGAAGAACTCACTCTGCATTTCTCAAGCTGAGAGAACTGAAAAACAAATTTAATCCTCGAGTTGCAATAATGAAAGATGCTATGGTGATAAATTAAATGACCAAAGAAGAATCAAAAGAAGATGGAGACACTGGGGGGGAAGTGGTGTGGAGGAAATGGGAAAGATCTTTTGTGAAAAACAATGTATTCAAGCTTTGTCAATAAGTCAGTATAAAATAAAAATCTTTAAAAAAAGAAGATGGAGAGAATACACAGAGACACTGTACAAAAAACCCCAAATGAAACAACTGAGTTACACTAAAAAATAAAAATAAAAAAATTGAGGAAGTACCATATGAGTAGGAATCAATGGTAATGGAGGAGGAAGTGGAAGCTGCATTGAAGGCATTGACAGAAAATAAAGCCCCAGGAATCAATGGGATACCAATTGGCTTGTTTTAGTTAAGAGATGCAGCTCTGGATGCACTCATCAGTCTATGCCAGGAAATTTGGAGGACAGCTCTCTCACTAACAGATTGGAAGAGAGGTCCATATTTGTTTCCATTCCTAAGAAAGATGATCCAACAGAATGTGGAAACTGTTGAGCAATATTATTAATATCAAAAGCAAGCAAAATGCTGCTGAAGATCATTTAAAAATGGCTAGAACAGTATGTAAATAGGGAACTGCTAGAAATTCAAGCAGAAGCTAGAAGAGGCTGTTGCACCAGAGATAGCATTACTGGTATCAGATGGATCCTAGCTGAAAGTAAAGAATACCAGGGAAATGTCTATTTGTGCTTAATGACTATGCAAAGGTATTGGGCTGTGTGCATCATAACAACGTAGGACTAACATGGAGAAGAATGGGAAACCAGAACACCTAATTGTGTGTATGCAAAACCTATAACTAGACCAGAAACCTGTTGTGTGAACAGACACTACATGATTTAAAATTAAAAAGGGAGTGCATCAGGGTTGTATTTTCTCTCCATACCTATTCAGTCTGTATGCTGAGCTGGATTCTATGGAGAAGGATGTGGCATCAAGAACAGTGGAAGACTCATCAATAACCTGTCTTATGCAGATGACACAACCTTGCTTGTTGGAAGTGAGGAGGATGTGAAGTACTTGTTGCAGAAGATCAAAGAATACAGTTTTCAGTGTGGATTACATGTAAATGTCAAGGTAACAAAAATTCTTACCACCCGACTGATAGGCAAAAATCATGATAGATGGAGAAAAGATTGAAACTGTCAAGAGCTTCATCTTACTTGGATCCTCAGTTAATACCCTTGGTACCAGCAGTCGGAAAATCAGGAGAAATACTGTACTGGGAAAGTCTACAGTTAAGACCTCTCCAAATTATTGAAGAGTAATGATATAAGTTTGAGGCTAACGTACATCTCATTCAGGCCATGAGCTTTCCAATCGCTGTGCATCAGAGAGTAGACAAGAATGAAGAAGAAGAATTGATGCCTTTGAGCTGTGGTATTAGAGAAGAGCGCTGAACATCCCATGGGCAGCCAAAAGAACAAACAAATATGTCTTGGAGAGGGTGCAGCCAGAGTGCTATTTGGAATTAGAGATGATAAAGCTTTTCCTCACATACTTTGGGCAGGTGGACTATTCCTTGGAAAAGGACATGGTGCTCAGAAAGGCAGAGAGTCTGCAAAGGAGAGGAAGACCCTCAACCACGTGGATTGACATAATGACTACTGCAGTGGCTCTAGTGTGTCAGAAAGTGTCAGAATGGTACAGAATAGGACAGGGTTCTGATCTGTTGCTCATTGAGTCTCTATGAGTTGTACCCAACTCAACAACTCCTACAACAACAACAACAACATGTTGGTGTATCTCATTATTGATTATAAGAAAACTTACGTACTTTAGTAATCTTCCCCAGTGAAACATTTTTTTTTT
>NW_006399956.1:5226790-5243252 GCF_000299155.1 Elephantulus edwardii | reverse complement strand
TACAACAGTGGCACCATATAGCATTTGTCCCTTTGTGACTGAGATACCTCACTCAGCATAATGTCCTCCAGGTTCACCCATTTTGAATAATATTGCATGAGTTCCAGTGAAACAGTTTTTATGTATTGGGATTTTGTTAAGCTCATAATGGTAGGCACAAGCTTTTAAAATTATACCTTTTTACTTCAAATATTGGATTTTATTATTGGAAGCAAATACTCTGCGTTGTTTCCTTGAAATGATATGTTCACTTTCAAGAGAATATCTACCAAGACTGGAATGTGAATAACTACCTTGAAGGCAGTTATTCATTCAAGTAAAATGGCTTTTATACATATACAAGTGACCTTTTCAGCTCAGAATACAAACAATTGCATAAGTAGTTGTCCTTCAAGACTGTTTTGTCCTTTGCTATGTAGCACAAGTGCTTTATGCAAGCTTGCCATTTTATCACAGAGACTTTCAAAAAGACATATACTTACAGTCTAGAGTTAATAAATAATTTTCACTTTTCATCAAGGTCATTCTTTTTTAAGACTTTTCCCTCCCTCCCTCTCCACCTAACTGTCAAATTACCAACTCTCTCACTTATCAACCCCTGCCTTCACTCTACCCTTAAGAGAATATAGTACTTGCTTGGTTCTGTTTGTGACCCTGTGAACACAGGTTGAAACTTTGCCTTATCCTGAGCCATCTTCACAGTCTCTGCCTTGCTCAAGCTCATTGTTGCAGACACTGTGTCAATCCATCTCCTTGAGGATCTTCCTCTCTTTCGCTGACCCTCCACTTTTCTAAGCATTATGTCTTTTTTCCATGGATGGACACCTCCAGAAAACATGCCCAAAATACGTGAGGTGAAATTTTGCTGTCCTTACCTCTATGGAACACTCTGATTGTACTTTCTCCAGGATAGATTTGTTTGTTCTTTTGACAGTTTATGGTCTCTTCTTTACTCCTTGCCAATACCACAATTCAAAGGCATCAATTCTTCTTCAGTCTTCCTTATTCATCTTCCAACTTTAAGATGCATATGAAGCACAAGAAAATACTATGCTTTGAGTTAGACATGCCGTCGTCTTTAAGCTGCCATCTTTGTACTTCAGCACTTTAGAAGAGGTCCTCAAGAATAGATTTGCCCAATGGAGCATCTCTTTTGATTTCTTGACTGTTGCCCACGGGTGTTGATTGTGGATCCAAGTAAAATTGAATTGTTGACAATGCCAATTTTTCTCCACTTACCATGATTTTGCCTATTTTTCTAGTGGCTAGAATTTTTGTGTGGTCTTGACCTTGAAGTGTAATCCATACTGAAGGCTACATTCTTTGATTTATGCTAAAGTGTCATCAGTCTTACTACTTTTGTACCATCACTACAAATATGTTGTTGTTATGTGTTGTTAAATCACCTGTGACTCATAGTGACCCTATGTACAACAGCCCTAAACCCTGTTCAGTACTGTGGCAATCTTATTGTCTCTGACATATCTATCCCTATTTTCCCAGTCCCTAAATCAATCCATCTCATCGAGGGTCTTCCTCTTGTGCTGTCTTCACTCTCCCAATCATGATGTATTTCTCCAACAAAAGGCCTGAAGCTCCTCTACAACTATTGACATTTATCACAGTTCATAGAGTTTCTGAAGGCATGTTATTTAGAAATTAGATGTCACTCCTGCTTCCAAACCTGTCATAGTATGTTATTATTGTTATGTGCCATGGAGTCGCCTGTGATGTATAGTGACCTTATGTACAGCAGTTCTGAACCCTTCCCTACCCTGATCCAGTCTCACTAATTCTGATACACCAACTCCCATTGCCTCAGTTACTGTATCAATCCAGCTCATCCGGGATCTCCCTCTCCTGCGCTATTCATCCACCCTTCCAAGCATGATGTCCTTCTCCAAGGACCTCTCTCCTGGCCACATACTCAAAGTAATTGAGACAGAGCTTCAAAGTCCTAGCCTCCAAGGAGAGACTTGGTCTCACCCACTCCAAGACAGACCAGTTTGTTTTCTTGGCAGCCCATGGTATGTTCAAGACTCTTCTCAGTCACCACAACTAGAAATTATCTATTCTTCTTCTGTCATACTTAGTCATTATCCAACTCTGAAGCATAACAAGAAATTGGGAAGACCATGGCCTGGATTAGGCACACCTTTGTATCTAGACTGACATAGTTGCCCTTCAGTGCTTTGGAGAGGTCCATGACAGCAGATTTTCCGAGTGTAATTCATCTTTTGGTTTCCTGACTGTTGGTGTTAATAGTGTTGATTGTGGATCTGAGCAAGCTGTAATTGCTAACTACCTCAATCACTTCTCCATTTATCATGGTGCTGCCAGTTGGCCCAGTGCTGAGAATCTTTGTCTTCTTGATGCTGAGCTTCAGTCCATATTGAAGACTAGTCCTTGACCTTTTGCAGCAAGTGCTTCATGTCTTCTTCAGTTTCAGCAAGCAAAATTGTGTCATCTGCATATCATAAGTTGATAATGAATCTTCCTCCAATCTTGATGTCACACTCCCCCTCATAAAGCGCTGCTTCTTGAATGATCTGTTCTGTATATAGATTGAAAAGGTATGGGGACAGCATGCATCTCTGATGCACTACTTTCCTGATTTTGAACCATGCAGTGTTCCCTTGCTCTATTCTGAGGACAGCTTTATGCCAAGTATAGGTTTCATATAAACATGATCAAGTGTTCTGAGATTCCCATTTTCCTCAAGGTTAGCCACAATTTATTGTGATCCACACAAATGCCTTTGCATAGTCAATGAAACACAGATAGACATTCTTCTGGTACTCTCTGCTTTCTGCAAAGATCCACCTGATATTGGCAATAATGTCCCTAGTGCCATGACATCTTCTAAACCTAGAACCCAGGCTGTATTTCTGGTAGTTCTCTGTCACTCTACCATTCAAGTCTTTTCTCAATGATCTTCAGCAGAATTTTGCTAGTAGTATGTTCTGTTGCTCGATAATTTCCACACTTTGGTCACCATTTTTTTTGGAATGGGAATAAATATGGATCTCTTTCAGTCAGTTGGCCAAGAAGTTGTCCTCCAGATTTCTAGGCACAACTTGGTGAGCACATCCAGGGCATATATGTCTCTTGAAATATGTCAGTTGGTATTCCATCAATAAAAGCAGCCTGCACTTCTTCCTTCATCACCATTACCTCTTGTTCAAATGCTATTTCTTGAAAATTTTCTGTGTCAGCCAATTCTTTTTGATACAGTGACTCCGTATACTCCTTCCATCTGCTTTTAATGCTTCTTGAATCATTTAATATTCTGCCCATATCATCCTTCAGCATTGCAACTCATGGCTTGAATTTATTCTTTAGTTCTTTTGCTTAAGAAATGCTGAGCAAGTTCTGCCCTTTTGATTTTCTGACTCCAACTCCTGGCACATTTCATTATAATACTTTGTCTTATCTTCCCGTGCAGACCTTTGAAATCTTCTAGTCAGCTTCTTAACTTCCTGATATCTTCCCTTTGCTTTGGCTTCTCAGTGCTCTAGTGCAATATTTAGAGTCTCTTCAATGTTAATGATATTGTTCAATAATTTCTGCACTCTGTAAGGTCACCCTTCTTTGGGATGGGAACAAGTATAGATCACTTCCAGTCATTTGGCCAGGTGGTTGTCTTCCAGATTTCTTGGTACAAGTTGGTGAGAACATCCAAGGCAGCATCTGTTGAAATATGTCATTGGTATGCTATCAATTCCTGGGACCTTGTTTTTTTGCCAATTTCTTCAGAGTTGCTTGAAGGGCAAATAAGGTTAGTAGTATTATTGTCAAACTATTATGCAGAGTTCAGGTGTTGAAAACTAACCAGAAGTCTGTGGAGTGTACTTTGTGAAGCGTAATTCTAAATGATTCCTTTCGGAACTATCAGTTTCATGAAAGCTCATTTTATTATTAATTTTTGAATAATATAGTTATATATGTATATTTAGGTGACAGGAAAGAAGCTGGAGATAGGATGATAGACTTTTGCACAATCAACAATGTATTCATTGCAAATACATTTTACAAGAAACATAATCACAGGCTATACACATGGATTTCACCTGAAGGTATGCATAGGAATCATATAGATTACATCTGTGGAAAGAACCTCTGGAGAAGCTCAATATCAGCGTGAAAACTAGGCCTGGTGCTGATTATGGAACAGATCACCAACTACTTATATGCAAGTTTAAACTGAAGCTAAGGAAAGTGAAATCAAGTCCATAGGAACCAAAATATGACCTTGAGTCTATCCCACCTGAATTTCAGAACCATCTCAGAAACAGGTCTGAGGCCTTAAACACTAATGAGCAAAGACCAGAGGAGTTGTGGGAGGATATCAAGGGTATCATCCAGGAAGAGTGCAAAAGGTCATTGCAAAGACAGAGGAGGATGAAAAGACCAAAATGGATATCAGAAGAGACTCTGAATATTGCACTAGAGCACCAAGAAGCCTAAGCAGAAGGAAGAAATCAAGACATTAAGGAGCTCAACAGGAGATTTCAAAAGGCTGAGCGACAAGACAAAGTAAAGTATTATAATGAAATGTGCAAAGAGCTGGAGTCAGAAAATCAAAGAGGCTGAAATCGCTCAGCATTTCTTAAGCTCAAGGAACTGAAGAGGAAATTCAAGCCTCGAGTTGCAATACTTATGCTTTGGGAAGAATATTGAGTGACCCTGTAAGTATTAAAAGAAGATGGAAAGAGTATACAGAGTCATTATACAAAAAGGAATTGGCAGGCACAGAAGAATTTAATGAAACAACATATGAGCAAAAGCCTGTGGTGATGAAGAAGTTCAGACTTTTGAAAGAATTGGCTAATAATAAGGCCCCAGGAATAGATGGTATACCAATTGACATATTTCAGCTAACAGATGCTGCCCTGGACATGCTCACCAAGTTGTACCAAAAAATCGGGAGAAAAACCACTTGGCCAACTGACTGGAAGAACTCTATATTTGTTCCCATTCCAAAGAAAGGTGATCCCACAGTGTGGAAATTATCGAACAATATCATTAATATCACATGCAAGCAAGATTTTGCTGAAGATTATCCAAAACCAACTGGAACAGCACATCAACAGAGAACTACCAGAAATGCAGGCTGGATTTAGACAGGGTCATGGTACAAGGGATATGGTAGCTAATGTTAGATGAATCTTGACTGAAAGCAAGGAGTACCAGAAGAATGTCTATCTTTGTTTCATTGATTATGCAAAGGCATTTGACTGTGTGGATCATAACAAACTGTGGCTGATTCTGAGAAGAATGGGAATCCCAGAACACTAGATTGTGCTAAAGTGAAACCTATACTTGAACCAGGAGGCAGTTGTCAGAACATAGCAAGGAAACACTGCATGGTTCAAAATTGGGAAAGGTGTACGCTAGGGCTGTGTCCTATCTCCATACCTTTTCAATCTTTATGCAGAACAGATTACCTGGGAGGCTGGGCTCTATGAGGAGAAATGTGGCATCAGGATTGGAGGAAGAATCATCAACAATCTGTGTTATACAGATGAAAAAGCCTTGCTTGCTAAAACTGAGGAGGACCTGAAGCACTTGCTGTGGAAGGTCCGGGACTGCAGTCTTTGGTATGAATTGAGACTCAATATCAAGAAAACAAAGATTCTCACCACTGAGCAGATTGGCAGGGTCATGATAGATGGTGTAGAGATTGAGATTGTTCACAGCTTTAGTTTGCTTGGCTCCACTCTTGGCACTAGCAGCCAGGAAATGAAAAGATGTATTGCGATGGGAAAGTCTGTGGTTAGAGACCTCTCTAAAGTGCTAAAGTGCAAGGATGTCAGTCTGGAGACTAAGGTGCACCTGATACATGCCATGGTCTTTACAATCACTTGCTATGCATTGGAGAGCTGAACGTTGACTAGGGATGATAGAAAGAGAATTGATGCCTTTGAGCTGTGGTGTTGGAGAAGAGTATTGAATATAGCATGGACTGCTAGGAATTCCTGGAGAGGGTGACGCTGGCCTGCTCCTGGAAGCAAGGATGAAGCTTCGTCTGAGATCCTTTGGACATATTGCAAGGAGGGACCAGTCCTTGGAGAGAGACGTCATGCTTGGGAGGGTGGAGGGACAGCGCAGGAGAGGAAGACCCTCAGTGAAATGGATTGATTCAGTGACTGGGGTAATAATGGGGGCAGGTGTGTTGGAGATGGTGAGGTTGGCACAGGATAGGGCAGAGTTTAGGATCGCTATGAGTCGCAGGCGACTCGGCACATAACAACATAATATAGATGCTAAGTTTTAAAGGCTATGAAAAGCAAATCAATCTGTATTTCTGTGCAACAGAATGTAGAAAGGAGAAAAGAAGAACTTGATGAACTTGAAATATTAGAAGAGTGTTATCCTGAAGCAGAAAAATTAAGACGAGAAAGTAAATCGCTTTCTAGGGTAAGATTGCTTTATATATTTGATTGATTGATTAATACTTAGGTGCCACAAGTGGGAGTATTTGGATATGCATATTCTGACAAATTTTAAATATATCTATTAAAAAATCGTGTCTGGAAAAAGAAAAAACTCTTGCTTGGAAAAGGTGAGGTTCAACAAAAGAGAGGAAGACCCCTAACAAGATAGAGTGAGACCATTACTGCAGCAGGGGCTCAGGCCTATCAGAGATGATAAGAACAGGATTTGAGTACGTTGTTTGGTCACTGTAAGTTACACTCAATTCAATGGCACCTAACAACAATGGCATAAAAAAATAAAATCTGACAAAAATATTCTTCTATAGCTTGTAACAAAGTAAGTTGCTAAAGTTTTATAGAAATCAGTTTTCCAGTGTTTATCAAGATACTTAAAATTTAGCGGGAGAAGGATGTGCAGTTTCCTCCTGTGTGATAAATGGCCTCTGAAAACCTACTGGAGTGTCAGCTATTGGTCAGCTATTACAGTTGTTGTTGTTAAGCACCGTCGAGTTGCAGGCTACTCATAGCGACCCTATGAAGGAGAGTCCTCAATGCTTGGGTGTCTTTCATCCTCTCTCCGGGTTCATAGGGTTTCCGGAGGCAAGCTATTATGGAAGTGGATGCCACTCCTCCTTCCAAGCTTGTTCTAATCAGGGAGCTCCACCCTGCTCTCTGTCTGCATTTGGTAGTACACAACAAAAACAACAGTGCACAAAAAAAACAACATCCTAAATTTTTACAAAATGTTTTGTGTTTAAGCTAATCCTAGTGTTACTCAAAACAGTTTACTTTTCGAAAGAATATAGATAGAAAAGGCCTGTAATAATATCACAAATAATATTATGGTATAATTTTCAGTGAAAAAATTATAACTGTATTATAAACTATGTTATGAGATACATAGAATATGAAATGAATGAATTTTTTTTTATCTGAATGATTAGGAGTTACAAACTATAAAGAAGAATCTAGTTATTTTCTTGATAGCTCAAAGTTACCAGTTAAAGTTATAATTTATGTTGGTCTAAATTGGGCAACAATTTATATTGGAAAAAGGATTAATGAGACTTCTTCATAAAAAAAGAGTCCTGTTGTTCTCTGATTATTGGCCAGTGTAAATCTTGAAATGCTTCTTATTTCACAGTGGAACCACTACATCCTGTGTGATGGGAGTCCTGACCCATCAGTGCCTCAAGAGATGAATACTTTCATTAGCTTGTGGGAAGAGGAAAAAAATGAGACTTTTGAGGAAGTTATTCAGAAGAGTAAACTAGTGTTACGTGTAAGTGTTATTAATCTTTTAAAATGCATTTTATTTATTTTTCACTAATTTTAATTAAAGTTTACAGAGACTTTGGATTTCCATTCATTCATTGTTGCACTTCTCTTCCTGCCCAACCTCCTGCTTTCTTTAGAGTATATTCCCTGTACCGTCCCTCCACTCTCCCAAACATGATGTCCCTCTCCAAGGACCCGTCCCTCCTTGCAACATGCCCAAAGTATGTCAGACGAAGCTTCAGAATCCTTGACTCCATGGAGCATTCCGGCTTTACCTTCTCCAGGACAAACCTGTTTGTTCTCCTAGCAGTCCATGGTATATTCAACACTCTTCTCCAACACCACAGCTCAAAGGCATCAATTCTTCTTCCATCATCCCTATTCACTGTCCAACTCTCTGATTCATAGCATGTAATTGTGAAGACTATAGCCCAGATCAGGCGCACCTTAGTCTCCAGCCTGACGTTGTTGCTCTTCAGTACTTTTAAGAGGTCCCTTACAGCTGACTTTCCCAATGAAATTTGTCTCTTGATTTCCTGGCTACTGTTACCAAGAATGTTGACTGTGGAGCCTAGTAAACGAAAACTGTTAACTATCTTAATCTCTTCACCATCCATACTAATGCCATCTATCATCATGCTGCCAATTGGCCCAGTGGTGAGAATCTTTGTTTTCTTGTTGTTGAGCTTCAGTCCATATAGGAGACTGCAGTCCTTGACCTTCTGCAGTAAATGCTTCAGGTCCTCCTCAGTTTCAGCAAGCAGGGCTGTGTCATTTGCATCTGCTGTTGATGACTCTTCCACCAATCCTGATGCCACATTCCTCCTCGTACAGCCCAGCATCTTGGATTGTCTGTTCTGTACACAGATTGAAAAGGTATGGAGACAGAATACACCCCTGACGGACCCCTTCTTGATTTTGAACCATGTAGTGTCTCTTTGCTCTGTTCTGACGATTGCCTCTTGATCCAAGTATAGGTTTTGCATTAGTACAATCAAATGTTCTGGGATTCCCATTCTTCTCAGAGTCAACCATACCTTGTTATGATCCACACAGTCAAAAGCCTTTGCATAGTCAATGAAGCACACATAGACATTTTTCTGGTATTCTCTGCTTTCTGCCAAGATCCATATAACATTAACTATAATATCCCTAGTACCATGACCTCTTCTAAATCCAGCCTGCACATCAGGCAGTTCCCTGTTGACATATTGCTCCATTCGTTTTTAGATAATTTTCAGCGGAATCTTGCTTGCCTGTGATAGAAATGATATTGTTCGATAATTTCCGCACTGTCTTGGGTCCCCTTTCTTTGAAATGGGAACAAATATCAATATTTTCCAGTCAGTTGGCCAGCTGGCTCTCCTCCAGATTTCTTGGCACAACTTAGCACATCCAGGGCAGCGTCTGTTTGTTGTAATATGTCATTTGGTATGCTGTCAACTCCTGGAGCCTTGTTTTTTGCCAGTTCCTTCAGAGTAACTTGAATTTCCTCCTTCATCACCACAGGCTCTTGCTCATATATTATTTCATGAAATTCTTCTGTGTCAGCCAATTTCTTCTGATACAGTGACAAATAATTATAGAGGTGCAAAATGTAGTACATTGAAAATACTGAATACATTATATATATTTTTGCTATGTACTGTAGTTGGAACCAACTCGTAACTGGCCCTCCAGTATGGGTTTTTAGAGGCAGTAAATCATATAGGAGGAGACTTACCGTCTTTTTTTCTTCAGAGCATCTGCTGGATTTGAATGGTGTGCCTTTGGGTTAGCAGCGTAAGTCCTTACCGCTCAGCCACAGAGACCCAGTGGCTAAGTTAAACAGCAGTAAAAACCAGTGCAGCGGATATGGGGACAGCAGGGGTGACCTCCACTAAGAAGTCCCATCAAGCATAGCAACAACAAAGGAGTTCTGGCGGCATAGTCTATAGTGTGTTGCACTGCTAAACCAAACAATATCAGTAGCATGAAACCACTTCTTAGGAGACCAAACAGCCTGCTACATTCCCATATCTTCTTTTATTAATTCTACCACCAACCATTCCTCCCAGAAGTCTCATTACTACTAATTTGCTAATCTGTTGCAGTGGCCACACAGACAATACTTATGATTACAGGATGTATAATATTATGGAAATAACAGAAACACTTTAAGATACGAATCTTCACTCAGGATAGTTTCAGGAGTGTTCTCAGGCAGACCTCTCTCTGACCTTTGATTTCTCTGACTTTTGTTCCATGGTTGGGCAAATGTTTCAGAACTCTTATAGTTCTGCCAAATCTGTGCCTCCCTTGACCCCATACTGCAAGTAGCCGAGGCTAAGGCACTCACCTCTGGCTCTGTGGAGTAGCAGATCTAGCTCAGCTCTGCCTCATCCTGGTCTCTGGTTCTTCACTGCTTTTGCTGTTGGAAGTGTTATTACTGCTGTCATCTGAGCTGCTATGTCTCAATCTTGCTCCATCTCACAGAGTAATCTCTGTTCTGAAGGACATGCGTTATTCTCTCTTCCTCATTTTTCTCCCTCCCCATGTACTTACATGTGTGTGTAATTTTAGTGAAAGTTTACAGAAAGAATGGGTTTTAATGAATTTATGGATAAACATTTTACTGCCTCCCCTCCCCCAAAACCAATTCACTTTATAATGCATGTCTTGTTCCAGATTGTTAATTATTTTAATTCATATATATAATATATATATAGTGAAATGATGACAGTTATAGAAAGGCATTAGGTCTTTTTTTGTTCATAGAGTCACTATGAGTCATGTTCAACTTGACAGCAATCAACAAAATAATGACATATATATAAAATATATATATGCATATATATATATAACATATATATATATAAAATAATTTACTAACATCTCCATGTTAATGCTCTGCACACCTTATTTGTACATTCCTACACCAAAAATTTCAACTTACCTTATAAGCAAATTAGCCAATCCCTTTGGTGGACAGTAGACACCTCAAATTTATATATTCCTACCTGGCCTCAGTGGTGGAAGTCAAAACCAAAGGCTAGAAAAGCTACATTGAATAATCCACTATAGAATAAGCTGTAAAATGCAGCCAAAAAAGAAAAAGGTGAGTCAAAAGTTCTTTCCATTTAACAAATGACAAAGCTGAGGTGGGTGGGGGCTGTTGAATAGTTGACCAAGATTACAATCCAGCCTCTTTACTTGAGTCCATACCAGTTTACATAACTACGTTGCTTCTCATAATTTAGGAATTCACTGTGTATTGCCTGTATTTGTGCTCAAAACTAAATTCTGCCACTTACTGTTTCTTGGTTATGCTGCACTTCAGTTTTTATTTACAAAATAAGCCAAATTTACTTTATAGAATTTGGAAGCAGGAGTGGTATCCACTTCCTAAACAACATGCCTCTGGAAACTATCAACTTTGATAAATGATGATAGTTACAGAAAGGCTTTAGGCCTTTTGTGCATAGAGTAGCTATGAGTCATGCTCAACTCAACAGCAATCAACAATAACAACAACCATATAGAGTGATGATAAGGGTTAAGTGAATTAAAACATATAAAGCATTTAGTAAGTAAGCATTCCATGAATATTATTGCTTCTTTTTATTTTTCCCTGTTTTTCCTTTTCTTATTCAACTTCAATCAACTCATGTTTTTGCTAAAATTTCTTAGTTTCAGGTAATGACAAAGGCATACTTTGTCAGCTTGCTAATAATGACTTACTATACATGTAATTGAAAAAAATTATAGGGATTATTGGGGAGGGAGTACTTACTGTTTCTATGTTATAAATTACAAAGTACAGAAAAATTTTTCTCTCTTTAATAAATGTAAATAATTCCAAACTCAGAAGTGATGAAACTAAAAAAGAAAAAAGTTATAGAATGGTGTTTTTCATCTCTTCTTTGACTCTTTGTCAGAGCATTAATCTAAGTATTTTTCTGCTTCTAGTTAATTGATACATTGAAATTAATGTTATTGGAAACTCCACTATATGATTTGCAAGATAAAGACATAAAACAGTACCAAGAATCAATTAAAAAGCTCCAAGAGCTCCTTAATTCTAAGTTTAATACAGCCACTGAAATACTTCTCAGAGTAAGTATATATTTTGCTTAGATGTTATTTTAGCTTTTATAAGAGTTAACCTTTAATGTACATAATAAAATAATTTAGCAAAATTTTCCTTTCTTTTGAGGAATTAAACTTATGGAAAAGAAAGCACACATAATTATGCATATTTATCTGCTGGAAATAGTTTCCTTTTTTAAATAAATAAGATATAACAGATTTAGTTAATGTTTGCCTTACATTTGCCAAAAATGTAATGTAATATACTAGGTGCATTAATTACCCTTGGTATCAGTAATCAGAAAATCAAAAGACAAATTAAATGGGGAAGTCTGTTGTCAGGGACCTCTTCAAAGTGCTAAAGAGCAATGATGCCTATATAGAGACTAAGGTGTGCCTGATCCAGGCCATAGTATTTGCAGTTACTTGCTGTGCATTGGAGAGCTGTACAATGACTAAGGATAACAAACAAAGAATTGATGCCTTTGAGTTGTGGTACTGGAGAAGAATTTTGAACATAACATGGACCACCAAGAGAACAAACAGGTCTGTCCTAGAGAAAGTGAAACCAAGTTTCTTCTTGGAGGCAAGGATTTTTAAACTCCGTCTCACATTCTTTGGGCCCATGGCCAAAAGAGACCAGTCCTTGGAGAACGACATCTTGCTTGGAAGGGTGGAGAAAGAGAACAGGAGAGGAAGACCCTGGATGAGATGATTGCTACAGTAACTAGGGTAGTGGAATTAGGTGTGTTAGAATCAATGAAGCTGGTTCAGGGTAGGGTTTAGAGCTATTGTATGTAGGGTTGCTATGAGTCGCAATGACACATAACAACAACTAGGTCCATTTATATAATTTCATCTCCAGCCTCATTTCTGTCATCAAGGTCATATTTTTGTTTTTTTTTCATATATTGTTTCATGAAATTCTTCTGTGTCTGCCAATTCCTTTCGATACAGTGACTCAGTATATTTTTTTCCATCTTCTTTTAATACTTCCTGGATCATTTAATATTCTGCCTAAAGCATCCATGATAATTATCAACTCGAGGTTTGAATTCGTTCTCCAGTTCCTTGAGCTTAAGTAATGCTGAGTGAGTTCGGCCCTTTTGATTTTCTGACTCCAGCTCCTTGCACATTTCATTGTAATATTTTACTTTGTCATCCCATGCTGCCTTTTGGAATCTTCTGTTCAGCTCTTTGGTATCTTGAAGTCTTGCTTCTGCTTTGGCTTCTCTGCACTCCAGTGCAATATTCAGAGTTTCTTCTGACATCCATTTTGGGCTTTTCTTCCTCCTCTGTCTTTGTAATGACCTTTTGCACTCTTCCTGGATGATATGCTTGATATCCTCCCACAACTCATCTGGCCTTCGCTCATTAGTGTTCAAAGCCTCAAACCTGTTCCTGAGATGGTTCTGAAATTCAGGTGGGATAGACTCACAGTCCTATTTTGGTTCCTGTGGATTCGGTTTAATTTCCCTCAGCTTCAGCTTGAACTTGCATGTGAGTAGTTGGTGCTCTCTTCTACAATCAGCTCCTGGCCTAGTTTTCACAGCTGATACTGAGCTTCTCCAGTGGTTCTTTCTGCAGATGTAATCAGTCTGATTCCTATGCATACAGATTTAAGTCCTTTAAAAGATCTGCTTCCTTGACAGTAGATAGCTGCGTTACCTATTTAAAAAAATCCTAAGAGGTCTCTTAAATGTACATTGCATGTCAGATATAAAGTATTCGGCTACTGAAACACATGATTTATCTGGGTTTTATAAAC
The DNA here is from genome assembly GCF_000299155.1 of Elephantulus edwardii. NCBI lineage: Eukaryota > Metazoa > Chordata > Mammalia > Macroscelidea > Macroscelididae > Elephantulus > Elephantulus edwardii. Next base: position 5,229,701 of record NW_006399956.1, on the reverse strand, counting down.
TGGAAACCTTCCCTTCTTTTTTTGTTAAATTTTTTTAAACTTTCCCTTCTAAACCTGACATGTTTAGAAACCTATTAATTTTTCTAGTGCTAAAGTCTACATTTTTATGAGGTATAAATAAATAAGTATATTGTAAACAGTGAGACACAGGTGTACATTTAAAATGAGAAGTTAATGATTTTTATTTTAAAATTAAATGAAGATAATAGGACAGTAATCTACAAATGTTAATTGGAAATACAGTAGCAGCTGTAATCCTAAGACACTTCAAGAGAAACAGTGTAGAAAAAGGAAAGAGTACTTCCTTAAGCAAATGTATTTCTATCATGTAGAGAATATTGGGGAAAAATAATTCTTTGTCATTTTGAGTAAGAACTTGGAACTGTTCTTTCTGGTTAAACTACAATGCAATGGTTTGAATACCTGTTTTATGTGGATCTTAAATTTACACAAGTTACTCTTTTAGATGGTGAAAGGAATCCAACCTTATCTACAAGACCTTTAATCTTTTATGCTCTTTCTCTTTCAGCAAGCTAGTACTTTGGCAGAGCTAGACAGTGGAAATATGGAAAAAATTATTGAAGATGAAAATGTTGCTCTATATGTGTGGGCAAACCTCAAGAAGAATCCAAGGTACTTTTATGCTTTATACTTTCCATATAGTCAATGAACTTTAGAGACATGATTGTGAGACAAGAAGGTTTGGAAAAGCCAATGTGAGGAATTCAGTTAATAGTGGTTTAAATCTAATACCAACAGTTTAGTTTAGTCAACTAATTTAGCCTTGTTTACCTTCACATTTATCATAAGTAAAATTATAATGATATTATTTAATAAGATTGTTGATCAAACCATAATATATGTAAAGTTTGTAGCAAGGTATACAAGCCTATATTCAAGAAATAGAAAGTCTCTCCCTCTTGTTACTTGTTCTTCTTTGCACCCTATTACCCAATAATGATGACAACAAAGAAATAAAATTTGGTTGCTTTATGTTTGGCTTTCTGGAACTTACACACACACAGACAAACATATCTTTGTTAACTGTTTGAGATAATTTTTACTTTTATTATTTTAAAGTTATTAAGTATTATTTCCGTTGTTTTCAATAAATCACTATGTTTCATAGGAATGACAGTAACACTGATGCATTCATGATCACTTGATAGTTACTTAAATATTTCACCCTAATTGAGTTAGTGTATCAAGAGTTCTAAAGATGAAATTACCAAAATGAAAACTAGGAGACCAAGGTTCTGATCCCATCTCTAAAAGAACAAGTTCTATTATGTAGGAAAATTCTGTTTTACTTCCATTATTTAGAAAGTAACAACATAATTTCTAAGTCCCTTATGGTTCTAATTTTAATCAAAGACAACGTATATCAATCTTTACTATTATAAAGGATAGAAGGATGAAATAAATAAATCCGCATATATTGAGGAGAATAAAAATGTAAATAGGAAAAGCCTTGAATGAGCTCCCTGATTTAAGAAGAGAAATATAGAGGGTAGCTTTTACTAAGATAAGGAATAATGGCTGCAGAGCAAGTTTTGTTTCATCTTGATGCTGATGGTGGCAGCAACTGTAAAGTCAGTGAGTTAAAGGTTGGACTGGTTGAATTTGAAGTACTTATAAGACAGCAATGTGCAGCTGTCTGAAGGCATTAAAGTAAAGCTGAACTGAGAGAGTATATTTTGAGTGTCATCAGCATTATATATAAATGATTCTTTTTGAGAATTATAGACTCTTGTAACTATCAAATAATTTACGTATGTTGGCATAGATGTGAGGGCATTTGTGGACCTTGTAAAGTCCACCCAGAGATGACTTTTCCTTTGATAAAACAGCAATTCAATGCATAGGAATAATAAAATCCAGGGAGGTCTATGGAAGGAGAGAAAAAGAGCTTTGGGTTGAGCCCTGAGTAGTAGTGACATTGAGATAATGATTAGGATAGTGTTTTCCCAAAGAGGAGACTGGAAGAGAGCTGTCAGGGATGATGAAGAGTGTAGGATCATGGATCACAGAAAAGTATTTTGAGAAAGGCAGCATTGACAACTGAATCCCACAAATGCTGCAAAGAAAGCAAGTAAGTTTGGGCTCAAAAGAGGAGTAAAATTATAATTAAGTGTATATGTTTGTAAAAGATCTCTTATTTCCTTGAATTTCAACTTTTGTGTTAAAATTAATACCAGGTACAGAAGCATCAGATTCTCTAAAACACAGATTGGATTTGAAATTCCAAGATTACTAGCAACATCTAATATTGCACTAAGACTGTTTCATACTCATTATGATCATCTTACACCACTCAGCTGTGGTCCCAAACCATTAAAAGTACAACAGCTTACTTCTTCAATAGCTGAAATTGTCAAAGAACACATTCAAACAATTATAGGAGTACCAATCACCAAAGAGGATGAAGAGGAGCCTAAATCAGAAAGAGGATCTGTCGTAGCTTCTGAAGGAAAAGTTGAGGAAGAAGATGATGCTGAAGTAAAAACGGTAGGACATATTTAAATAAATATATACGTGTATATATGTATTTCCCGCCCCCTCCCCATGCATGTGGTAAGCACTTTACAGTCCCCAAAGCAACCTCAAGATTTTTCCTAGAAACTGTCTGGAAATCATCTGAATGTCATTAACTTGGTAATTTTGAATGGCATTTTTGGTTTTCTTGCCTTCCATTAATAATCAATCAATTGTAGGTGCTCAGCACATTAAAGCTCAGTACAAGAATAAATTATTTGTATATCTATATTTGTTCCCATTCCAAAGAAAGGTGACCCAACTGAGTGTGGAAACTACAGAACAGTGTCCTTGATTTCACATGCAAGCAAGATTCTACTGAAGATCATCCAAAAACGATTAGAACAGCACATCAGCAGAGAATTGCCGGAAGTCT
>NW_006399956.1:5213439-5225730 GCF_000299155.1 Elephantulus edwardii | reverse complement strand
AGACCCTCTATGAAATGGATTGATTCGGTGATGGGGGTAATAGGGATGGGTGTGTCAGAGGCAGTGCTGTTGGCGCAGGATAGAGCAGGATTTAGGGCTGTTGTGCATAGGGTCGCTATGAGTCGCCAACGACTCGACGGCACATAACAACAAACAACATATTTAATATACTCAAAAAACCCTTTGAAGCTTTAAATTTTGTATATTTATATTTTAAAATGATTAAGGGAACAAGGAACTTGTCATTAAGTGTAATGTGTAAAGAATTTTAACAAACTGAAACATTAGCTTACCTTACTATGTCACCACCCAACTTTTGGTTTTGTAACAAAGAATTCTACATAAAAATTTATTTTCTTAATAGGTTGTATGCTTAATATTTGATATAATCACTTGCATGATGTAATAGTCATCCTTCAACTGATATTTTTAATTTCTAAAACTTTGAATCTGCTCATTATGTCTGCATAAATTGCCTCTTGAGAATTTGGTAATATTTCTTTAAAAGTAAGTTAAATTATTTGTTGTTTATTTTTTCAGCCAGAGACCATTGTTATTATTAAGAAGTAACTGACATATTTTATTTTTCTACAAGTACTCTAGGAATTGCCTTATCTTCTATGAGTAAAAGTCATGATTGAGCATTAGATTGTATACAAATTGGAAATCAGATTTGAAATTAGAAATCTGAATTACTATTTTAGAAATAAATTTGGTTGAAAATTGTCATTTTTACTCATTGCACCAGCATACCAAATAATAGACAACGGCAATATGTAAAATGGATAGAACATAACAGTAAGTACAAAAAAGAGTTTTAGATTATGATTTCAACAGTTTTAAAATATTCTGATAATTTTAGAAGTAGTTTTATATTAAAAGCATAAGCATATTATAGTACTGAACACTACAGATGATATGTTATCAAGTCTTGTTATTTATTCTCTCAATGAGTTCAAAGTACTAGCCTCTAGACGTGCAATATGAATATGTATGTGTAAGTGTTGGGGCTATACCTATGATCATAGAGGTCTGGCAGATATTTTTACATCCATATCTACACGTTCCCTGTTATTGTGCAGATTCTTTTGGGGTGACTAATTCATTGTGACTCTATGAATAATACATTGAAAGAAACCTTACCCTACACTGTGCATCTGCAAAATTTCCCCCTTTCTCAAGGCCTTCCTTGCAGTCACTGTGTCACTTCATCTCACTGATGGTATTCCTCTGCTTCTGTGACCCTCCACTTTCCCAAGCATACAGTCTTTTTACAAGAACTAGTGCTTCCTGATAATATGACCAAAGTATTTGAGACAGACTTTCATTATCCTTGCCTACAGGGAGCACTCTAGTTCCATTTCCTTCAAGATAGATTTGTTTGTTCTTTTGGAAGTCCATGGGATATTCAGTACTCTTCACCAATACCACAATGCAAAGGCATGAAATAATTCTTGGTCTCCTTTATTTGTTGTTCAATTTCCACATGAAATCAATTAATGAATCAATTAATAATCTATGGCTTAGGTCAGGTGCACCTTAGTCTTTTAATTGACATCTTTGCTCTATAAAGAGATGCTTGTAAGCAGGTTTTTCCAATGTAACGTACCTTAATTAACTCCTGCTCCCATATGTGTTTGTTATGGGTACAAATTAAATTCATTAGGTGACAACTTCACCCTTTTCTCCATTTATCATGATAGTTCTTCTCTATTGGTCTAATTGGGAGGGGGATTTTTCCCTCCTGATGTTGAAGTATAATCCATATTGAAGTTTTTGATCTTCTTGATGTACTTCAAGTCATCTTCCCTATCTGCAAGTTTGTGTTTTCTGCTTAATGTAAGTTATTGATGAGTTTTTCTCCAAACTCGATGCTTCGTTTGCTTCTTGAATTATTTGCTCAGCAAAAATATTGAGTTGTTATGCAGAAAGGATACAATTTTAATAAATATCTTTCCTGATTTTAAACCATGCAGTATATTCTGTAAGTTGTTGATACTGTGTGCTGTCAAGTTGGAACTGACTCATAACTGATCCTCCAGTAGGTTTTCATTGGCAATAAATGGCAAGGGAGGAGATTGTCCATCCTTCTCCCACAGAGCAGCTATCTGATTTGAACCACATGCCTTTGTAAAAGCATAGCGTCTTACCACTAGGTCATCAGAGCTCCCTATATGCTAGAAATAGATTCTAGATATAGCAGAGGAAATGGGGCAGAATTATGAAACTTCTTGAGGGAATGTGTTAGTTGATCTGAGAACTCAAGAACATAGTCTTGGGAGACATCAGGCTCAATTAGCATAACACAGTCTGCAAAGATAATGTCCCTGTGATATTAAAGGGTTTTGTCCAAAATGGCTTCCCTATCCATTAACTTACTTTGCCATGGGCATGGGCATGAACATGTGAATAGGGTATGTTAGCCTATCCACAAGAGGGTTGACTAGTTTCACCAATCGAAAAGGGGGTGGCTAGTTTTACCAGTCCACAGGGGAATTGGCTAGTCTCAACTCTAAATTGATCAAATACAGCAGCAAAATTAGAGGATCTTCCCCATCTGCAAAAGAGGAAGCAAGAGAATATAGTGTGTCTTATTGAGCCAGAGATTCTTGTGCTAGCCAAACTGTGCCTACAGAAGCAGCAGCCATAGTGGAGAACCAGACATGAGACAGAGAACTAGATGCCTCAGATGAGATGGGACCTTGGGACTGCCACATCATGAAACCAGAGCCTTTGCCAAAATTTATTGGAAAACTGGCTAGGGGATAAAGCCATAATTGGCTGGACTGAGTCTTTGTAACACTGGCCTAAAACTGAAGCTCAAGACTGAAGCCCCTGCAAACACATTTCAGAAACTGTCCTGACTGTATTCGGTTCCTAATCTGATTATAACCTTTGCCTTCCCAATATGGTTCTGTGTGGTCTGTGAGTTATCACACTGGATTTTGGACCCAGTAAAGCAATGATATTGGTATTAGGAGCATAGAGGACATGTCAGACTTTATATGATTTGGTTTTGTGTTGATGTTATTGACTGGGACATTCTCCTTTGTGAGTTGGTAAAGGTCAGATATAATCCCATGCAACACTTGATTTCTTTTTTAATAAAATTATTTTATACTGGTTTACTTACAATATTTGTATACTTTGTTTTTCAAATGAGATCTTCCTCATTTCCTTTACCTTCCCCCTTCACTCATCAAAACCCCTCTGCTTCCCTCTTACCTCTTGTATCATCATACACACTTTACTAGTTATAATTCTATTTCTACAACAATGGTCTTAAACAATATTTACCCTTATGGGAGCAAGTTAGTTCACATAGCATAATACTCTCTAGTCCCTCCGTGTTAGGCATTGATTTTCAAAATCATTGTTTCTGCATGCTGCATAGTATTGTATCATGTGAGTGTACCATAATTTTTCTAACCATTCAATTGTGGTTGGAGAGTTGAGCTGTTTCCATGTTCTTATGATGGTAAACAGTTCTATGAACACTGTTGTATAAATCTCCATTTGTGCCTCAGTTCTAAGTTTCTCTGTGTATATTCCAAGCAGTGGAATAGCTAAATCATATGGAATTTCCATGTTCAGCTTCTTGAGGAGGCACAAAAATGTCTTTAAGAGTGATTGTATTATTTTACAATCCCACCAATAGTGTATAAGAGTTCCTATCTCACCACATCCTTGTCAAAATTTATTATTTGCTGTCCTGTTAAACTTTGCCACTGCTGCTGGGGTGAAATGGAATGTCATAGTGGTTTTGATTTGCATCTCTCTTATAGCCAGTGATTTTTGATCATTTCTTCATGTGTGTGTTGGCCATCCAAATATCTTCCTCTGTGAAAAGTCATTAACTCGGTATCACATGGTGAAGGATTTTGTAGAGCATCTGGTGGATACTAATTGCACATCTCTGGGATTGCAGTGCAACTTCTTGCTACTAGCCCACCAGAGCTCCCTTAAATTTGTTTTTTTAAATTCTATACTGATTTACTTACAAAATTTGAATACTTTTTTTTCCACAAAAGATCCTCCCCATTTCCTTCATTCTACCCACTTAATCGAATTTGCATCCCTATAATTAACACTCTACACTCCCCATCTTAGCACCTCTATTTCCACCCTCCCCCTCCCCCTTGGATTCTCATACTCATTCTACAATAATGGTTTCATGCAGTATTTGTTCTTGTGAGACTGAGTTAGTTCACTCAGCATAATGCTTTCCAGTCCCTTCCAAGTTAGATGGTAATTTACAAAATCAGTGCTCCTACGTACTCCATAGTATTCCATTATATGAATGTAACACAGCTTCTCAATCCATTCGTTTGTGGTTGGACATCTGGGTTTTCTCCATGCTCTTGTGATGATGAATAATGCTGCTATGAACATTGGTGTACAAGTTTCTGTTTTCTTGGGGTATATTTCAAGCAATGGGATAGCTGGGTGATATAGATTTTCTATGTTCAGCTTTTTGAGGAAGCCCCAAACTGCCTGCCAGAGTGGTTGTACCATTGTATAATCCCACCAACAACATAAAAGAGTTTCTATCTTGCCACATCCTCTCCAACATTTATTATGTGTTGTCCTGTTAAACTTTACCACTGCTACTGGAATAAGATGGTATCTCATTGTGGTTTTGATTTGCATCTCTCTTATTGCCGGTAACTTCGAACATTTCTTCATATGTCTGTTGGCCATTTGAATCTCTTCCTCTGTGAAAATTCTTACCATCATAAAAGTCTTTTCTATCTCTAGTTAGGTTCACTCCCAAGTATCTCAATTTGCGGCTGGCTATTGAAAATGGTGTATGTCACTTGGTATGCCGTCAATTTCTAGGGCATGGTTTTTTTCCAATTTCTTCAGAGCATCTTGAACTTCCTTTTCATCACAGGCTCTTGCTCATAAGTTGTTTAAGGAAATTCTGTGTCAGCCAATTATTTTTGGTAGTCACTCCTTATGTTGGTACACTCCTTCTATCTTCTTTTAATGCTTCCTGGATTGTTTAATATTCTGCCTTCAGCATCCATATGTATTGAACCTCAAGTCTTGAATTTGTTCTTCAGTTCCTTCAGTTTAAGAAATGGCCAGTGAATTCAGCTCTTTTGATGTGCAAAATTCTATCTTTTCCAACTACCATTTTTTCTTCTTTGTTTCCAGTTTTTACATTTCAGTCATCAATTATTATTATTATTATTGCATCTTGATTGCATGTTTGATCCATTTCAAACTGCAACAGTTTCAGGAAACCCTCAATTTCTTCATCTTTGGATTTAGTGGTTGGTGAGTACATTTGATTAATAGCTGCATTAATAAGTTTTCTTGTATGTGCATCACGACACTGTACTTCATGATAGATTTTATTTTTCTATGAATACAACAACATTCTTCAATTTGTCATTATTGACATGATAAATTATACAACTGCCTAATTTAACATGGTTAATACACTCCATCTCAGCTTACTACTGCCTGTGATGTTGGTCTTTATGTGTTCAATTTCATTTTTGACAACTTCGAATTTTCCTAGATTCATACTTAATACATTCCATGTTGCAATTATTAATGTAAATCAGAAAAGTAGAACTCAAGTATAAAATATGCACGAGTGAAAAAATTTATGGCCCACAATACCTAAGTTATGCTTGATGTGATTATTGCTATGTATTGTTGAGTCGACTCTGATTTATAGCGACTCTAAGTACAATATATCTGAATCCTGCTGTATCTTGAGCCAATTTCATTGTTCTCTTAGAAGTCCATGGTATATCCAATACTCTTCTCCAGCACCACAACTCAAAGACATTGATTCCTCTTCTACCATCTTTAGTTATTGTTCAGTTCTCTGATGCACAGCAAGTAAATACAAAGACCATAGCCTGGATCAGGTGCACCTTAGTCTCTAGATTGACATCATTGCTCTTAAGCGCACTGGAGAGGTCTCTGACAACAGATTTCCCCAATGCAATTAGTCTTTTGATTTCCTGGCTGCGTACCAAGAGTTTTGATTGTGGAGCCAAGCAAACTAAAGCTGTTAACAAGCTCAATCTCCTCACTATCTATCATGATGCTACCAATTGACTCAGTGGTAAGAATCTGTTTTCTTAATGTTGAGCTTCAATCCATATTGATGGCTATAGTCCTTGACCTTCTGCAGTAAATGTGTCAGGTCATCAAGCAAGGTTGTGTCATCTGCATTATGCCAGTTATTGATGAGTCTTCCTCCAAGCCTGATGCCACATTCCTCATAAAGTCCCGCCTCCCAGATGATCTGTTCTGTGTATATATTGAAAAGATATGGAGATAGGGAGTATCGCTGGTGTACACCTTTTCTGATTTTGAACCATGCAGTGTTTCCTTGCTTCTCATTAGCACAGTCAAGTGTTTTGAGATTCCCATTCTTCTCAGAGTTAGCTGCAATTTGTTGTGATCCACACAGTCAAATGCCTTGAAATGAAAAATAGTCAATGAAACACAGATAGACATTCCTCTGGTATTCTCTGTTGTCATATAAGACCCATTTAACGTTGATGAACATTTCGTAAATATTTATTACTTTACTAGTGTAAAATTTAGATCTCTTTAGATTTAGAAAAATGTTACAGATATTTGGTATTCCTTCCTTGTGCAAATGTTTAGCTTGCTTGGCTTCTAGTCAGAAAGTTGGAAGATCAAGCATGCTCAGATGGGTGCCTCAAAAGAAAGGTCTGATAATCTGCTTCCAAAAATTCTGCCTTTGAAAACCCTATGAAACACAGTTGTTTGTGAGAACAACTGACTACCAAGTATATAGCAATCTCTTGTTCATGAAGAGTTTGGCCACTAGGGGGCTCTTGATACCACATTTTAGTCATTTAAATAATTAATATAGTTATTAGGTAATACTGTCTTCCCATTTAATACATCTTACAAAGTATTTATAAAAGTCTAATTCAAGTGTACCATAGTGTGATGTATTGAATTATGTCCTCCAAAAATGCATATAAATAATGATACTATGTGGAAGCTTCCATAATGCTAATAAACCAAATAGTTGTAGGAATATCAAAGGGGGAATACAACACTCCCTAATCCTATCACAGCTGACTCTTCAGCAGGTTTTTTGAGGCTGTAAACCTCATGGGAGGAGACTGCTCATCTTTCTCCCTGGAGCAGATGGTAAGCTGCCAGAGGCACCCCTGCCTTCAAGTTTGGGTTAACAGTGAAACTCAGAGCTCCCTCACTAGAGATTAAAAGGAGGTGGGGGATGGGCCAAGAAATTAATTTTTAATTTCATAATTCCACCAAGAAATACTCATCAGGAGTGGATTACATCTTTTGGGACCTGGGCCCCTGCACAAGGAATCTCTTTGAGGCCAATGTGGAACTCTCCAGCAAACACTTGACCTACAGATGCTAAAGGAAACAAGGTCTTTCCTCCACAAACAACACAGGAAAAGGACCTTCCCTTAGAGCTGGCATCCTGAACTTCAGCTTCTAGACTCTTCAATTGTGAGAGAATTAATTTCTGTTAGATAAAGCCATTCACTTTTGGTATCTCTGTTATCGCAGCATTAGATAACAAAGACACAGAGTTATATTTTTCAATTATTTTAGTTTTATATTGATTTTTATACAAAACTCATATACATTATATGTATATATGTACATATATACATTATATATATGTACATATATATAAACTCGTATCTATATAGTGTTTTACCCATTCTTTCATTCAAGAAATGATAATCACCATGTTGTTGTTATGTGGCGTCAAGTTGCCTGCAACTCAGCGACTCTTTGTACAATATCTCTGAACCCTGCCCTGTCCTGAGCCAGGTTTATCATCTCTGACGCACCTAATCCCATTTCAGCAGTCACTGAGTCAATCCATCGCATCCTGAATCTTTCTCTCCTTCACTGTTCCTCTACCTTGTCCAAGGACTGGTCCCTCCTAGCCATATGCCCAAAGTATGTGAGACAGAGCTTCAAAATCCAAGCTTCCAGGGAGTAACTTGGTTTCACCCTCTCCAGAACAAACCTGTTTGTTCTCCTGGAAGTCCATGAAATGTTCAGCACTCTTCTCCAGCACCACAACTCAAACACATCAATTCTTCTTCTATAATCTTTAGTCATTGTCCAGCTCTCTGACACATAGCAAGTAATTGCAAAGACCATGGTCTGGGTCAGACACACCTCAGTTTCCAGACTTTTGTTATTGTTCTCTGCCTTCAACACATGCATAAATGATGTTGCCAGATTTTTCACACCTCTGTGGTTGGTTCTGGACTGGATCATTGTGAGCCACATTGTGGCTGGTTTTCTGAAGCAAATTGCTCCATGATGGTGATCTTTCACAAGTAGATCATTAGACCTTTCTTCAAGTACACCTCAGAGTACGTTCTAGCCAACCTTTTGGTTAGTAAGCAAATGCTTGACCTTTTATGCCACCTAAAGACATTGATGTGGGCAGAATTTTAAATGATCCAAAGCATTAAATGAAGATGGGAAAAGTATACAGAGTCATTGTACCAAAAGGAACTGGTGGACACTGAAAAATTTCATGAAACAACATTATGAACAAGAGGCTGTGTTGATAAAGGAAGAAGTTCAAGCTGCTGTGAAAGAATTGGCAAAAAACAAGGCCCCAGAAATTGATGGCATTCTGATTGACATATTTCAACAAACAGACGCTACCCTGGATGTGCTCACCAAGTTATGCCAAGAAATCTGGAGGACAATCACTTGGCCAACTGACTGGAAGAGATCATCTACATTTGTTCCCATTCCAAGGAAAGGTGATTTGACAGTGGAAATTATCAAGCAGTATCCTTGATAGTACATGCAAGCGAGATTCTGCTGAAGATTATTCAAAAAGGACTGGAACAGAACATTAACAGAGAACTGCCTGAAGTGCAGGCTGCATTAGGCCATGGCACTAGGGATATTATAGCTAATGTCAGATGGATCTTGGCAGAAAGCAGAGAGTACCAGAGTAATGTCTATCTGTGTTTCATTGACCATTTTTCATTTCAAGGCATTTGACTGTGTGGATCACAACAAACTGTGGCTGATGCTGAGAAGAATGGGAATCCCAGAACACTTACTGTGCTTATGCAAAACCTATACTTGGACCAGGAGGCAGTGGTCAGAACAAAGCAAGGAAACGCTGCATGGTTCAAAATTGGGAAGGGTGTATGTCAAGGATGTGTCATATCTCCGTATCTTTTCAATCTATATGTGGAACAGATTATATGACAGGCTGGGCTGTATGAGGAGAAGTGTGGCCTCAGGATTGGAGGTAAACTTATCAACAATGTGCATTATGCAGATGACATACAGTCCTGCTTGCTGAAACTGAGGAGGACCTGAAGCACTTGCTGCAGAATGTCAGGGACTTCAGCCTTCAATATGGATTGAAGCTCAACATCAAGAAATCAGATTCTCACCACTGGGCCTATTGGCAGCAACATGATAGATGGTGAAGATTGAGATTGTTGACAGCTTCAGTTTTCTTGGCTCTACAGTCAACACTCTTGGCACCAGCAGCCAGGAAATTAAAAGATGAATCACATTGGGAAAGTCTGCTTTCAGAGACCTCTCCAAAATACTGAAGAGCAATGATGTCAGTCTGGAGACTAAGGTGCGCCTGATCTAGGCCATGGTCTTTGCGATTACTTGCTATGCATCATAGAGCTGGACAATGACTAGGGATGATAGAAGAAGAGTTGATGCTTTGGTGCTGGAGAAGAGTACTGAATATACCATGGACTGCTAGGAGAACAAACAAGTTTGTCCTGGAGAAAGTGAAGCCAGGCTGCTCCTTAGAGGTAAGGATTCTGAAACTTCACCTGACATACTTTGGATATGTTGCAAGGCAAATCAAGTTCTTGGAGAGGGACATCATACGTAGGAGGTTGGAGGGACAGCACAGAAGAGGAAGACCCCCTGTGAGATGGATTGATTTAGTCACTGGGGTAATGGGGCTAGGTGTGTCGGAGACAGTAAGATCGGCAAGGGATAGAGCAGGGTTTAGGGCTATTGTACATTGAATCACTGTGAGTCACAGGTGACTCAATGGTGCATAACAACAACAAAGACTCCATATTCAAAACTCTCATTGTCATCAATTTGGACTCATAGCTCACTCCAGTGGATTTTCAGAGGCTGCAAATCACACAGAAGGAGATTGCCCATCTTTCTCTAGTGGATTTGGACCAACTTTGTGTTGTCTGCACAGGTCCCCCCTACTCACTAAGACACCAAAGCTTTCTGAGAACTCCATGGATAATGCTTAAAGCCACAAAAATAAGATTTAGGTAGTAAGCTTGGATATTGATTCTTAATTTTTACTCAGAATGAAGCACGTGATGGTATATATTTTGATACATTTGATCCTTTATCAAGATCTGGCTACAATAATTTACCCTGACATTATGGTTAAATTGATGAAAGAAATGTGTTTTAGAATAATGAACTTCCTTTATATGTTGTTGTTATGTGCCGTCGAGTCGTTTGCGACTCATAGCGACCCTGTGTACAACAGCCCTAAACCGTGCTCTATCCTGTGCCAATCTCATTGCCTCTGGCACACCCATCCCGATTACCCCAGTCACTGAATCAATCCACCTCACAGAGGGTCTCCCCCTCCTGCGCTGTCCCTCTACTCTACCCAGCATGATGTCCCTCTCTAAAGGCCTGTCTTCTCCTTACAACATGTCCAAAGTATGTCAGGCGAAGCCCTAGAATCCTTGCCTCCAAGGAGCAGCCTGGTTTAACCCTCTCTACGATGAATCTGTTTGTTTTCTTGGCAGTCCGTAGATCTTCTTTTAAGGGACGGTAAACTTCAAGGCATTTTATAAAATTTGTAAAGTGTTCTGTGGTAACCTTTTGTAGGTGTTCTTTATCAGGATAATTTACTTTGTTGATAATTACTGACAGCAGTGCCTTATATTTTTGTCAGATATTTTTTTTTACATTTTTCTATGCATTTTGATAGATTTAGTTTCAGTTTCATCTTTAACCTGGTTGGGATTTACTTTAGTGCTAAGTGAGAAAAAAGAATCTAAATTCTTTTACCTACCTCAGAACACTTAAAATGTAAATGTAGGCTTTCCCCATGGATCCAAAATGCCATATACTATGTTTTTAAGTGCATACCAAGATATTTTCCTAGAATTTCTTTTTTATTTTCCACTTACATACCAATTTAGGATTCTGGTTTTATCTAGAATTCAAAATGCACATATCCTAAAATAATTGCAACTTTACCATTATCTGTGCATTTATTACATTGAAATAAAAATACTTTTGTTATTATTCTATTAAATTGTTCTGTCTTTTAGGCAATCCAAGACGTCATTGAAAATTGTATTTTCACTACCTTCTCTGTTTCTTATTGTCAACTATTCAAGTCAGATACCTTTAAATACAATTTGTGGTGTTGTTGAAGAGTAGTGAATGTCCAGTACTGCTAAAAATCAAGCAAGTCTGTCTTAGTGGAAGCATAACAAGGGTGATTCCTGGAGGCAAGCCTGGTGAAATTTCATCTCACCTATTTTGGGCATGTTGTCAGGAGGTATCAGTCCTTGGAAAAAGACTCCATGTTGGGGAAAAGTAGAGGGTCAGTGAACGAGAGGCATCCCCTCAATTAGATGGATTGTACAGTGACTGCAACAATGGCTATTAGCATGCCAAAGATCCTGAGGATACTTAGGCAAGGTTTTGGTATTCACAGGGTTTCTATGAGTTGTTTTCAACTTCAAGACACCTAACAGTAACAACACTGTTAACATATATTTGGGGTTTAAGTGCAGTATGCTCTCTGATGACACATCTGCAAGGATCGGAAAATATTTTGGAATAGTAGATCTGAACCCTGTTCTATCCTGTGCCATCCTCAAATTTCCTGACATATGGAGCCCACTGTGTCAGCCCACCTTGTTGAGAGTCTTCCTCTCCTTCAACGACTCCCCACCCTTCCCAGCAGCATATTTCTCTCCAAGCAATAGTCCCACCTAAACAAATTCCCAAATTATGTGAGGTGAAGCCCTATTATTCTTGCCTCCAAAGAGCACTCTGGCTGCACCCTCTCCAAGACATATTTATTTGTCCTTTTAGCCATCCATGGGTTGTTCAGTGCTCTTCTCCAACACCACAGCTCAAAAACAGCAATTATTTTTTGGTCATCCTTATTCACTGTCCAGCTCTCAGACGCATAGTAAGTGATTGGAAAGACTATGGCCTGAATCAGATGCACCTTAGTCCACAAACTGACATCATCACTCCTCGATAATTTGCTGTTGTTGT
>NW_006399956.1:5200479-5209990 GCF_000299155.1 Elephantulus edwardii | reverse complement strand
AGTTGGCCAAGTGGTTGTTCTGCAGTTTTCTTGGCACAACTTGGTGAGCACATCCACGGCAGCATTGCAGAGGTCCCTAAATCCACATTTTCCCAGTGCAGTATGTCTCCTTATGTCATGACTCCTGGTATCAAGGTTCTTAATTGTGGATCCAAGCTAGATAAACCTGTTGACAGTTTCAATCTCCTCTCCATCTATTTTGATTTTGCCTATTGGTCCAGTAGTAAGAATCTTTGTCTTCTTGATATTGAGTCGCAATCCAGTATCCATTCCCAAGAAATGTTACCCAACAGAATGTGGACATTATCAAACAATATCATTTACATCAACTACAAGTAAAATATTACTGAAGATCATAAAAAAACCAGTTAGAACAGTACATTGACAGGGAACTTCCAGAAGTTTAAGCAGGGTTTAGAAGAGGCACCAGGGATACCATTGGTGATGTAAAATGAATATTGGCTGAAAGCAGAGAATACCAGAAGAATGTCTATTTGTGGTTTATTGACTACACAAAAGCATTTTTTACTGTGTCAATCATAACAACACTGAGACTAATAGGAATCCCTGAACACTTAGTTGTGCTCATGAGAAATTTTTACCTAGATCTTTTATTGGTGCAAGGAAAAGTGCATGGTTTAAAACGGGAAGGGTGTGTGTCAGGATTGTCTCCTTCCTCCATATCTATTCAATTTGTATGCTGACCAAATAATTTGTGAAGCTGTACTCTATGAAGAGGAATTTGACACGGGATTAGAAGATGATTTACCAACAACCTGCATTATGCAGATAACACCCCCTTGCTGAAAATGAGGATATGAAACATTTTCTGCAGAAGATCAAAGACTACAGCCCTCAGTATGGATTACATCTCAACAAGAAAACAATGGCCCTTATCACAGGACCGACAGCCAATATTACAATGGATGGAGAAAGTATTGAAGCTGTTAATGATTTAGATTTCTTCTTGCTTGGATCAAGAATCACTACCCTCGGTACTAGCAGTTTGGATATCAGGAAATGTATTGCATTGGGCAAGTCCACTGCCCGGGATCTTGCCAAAATGCTGAAGAGCAATGATGTCAGTTTGAAGACTAAGGTACACCTGATTCAGTCCGTGGTCTTCTTAATCACCTGCTATCAGAGAGCTGGACAATCAATAAGGATTACAGAAGAATTGAGACCATTGAGATTTAGTGCTAGAGACGAGTGATGAATATCCCATGGGCTGCCAAAAGAACAAACAATTATGTCTTGAAAAAATTCAACCAGATTCCTCCATGGAGGCAAAGATAGTGAAGCTTCATCTTTCATACTTTGGACAAGTAACTAGAAGAGTTTCTTTCTTGTCAAGGGAAATCATGCTTGAAAAGATGGAGGGTCAGTGGAGGAGAGGAAGACCCCCTAACAAAATGGATTGACATGATGACTTCAGTAATGGCTTCTAGTGTGTCAGAAATTATGAGAATGGTACAGGATAGGGCAAGGGCTCACCTTGGCTTACAGGGTCACTATGAGTTGTACTCAACTCGATAGCACCTATCCACACCACCACTACCAAGCCTCTGACTAGAATTCTCATATAAAGTTGCAAAAGTATCAAGTGATATCTGGGGTCAGATGAAGTTTGCTGGATAGCTTTGCTTGCAACTATCAGCATACGTAGACCAAATTTTTATAACACCACTTTTTGCATTTGACTGCAACTTTACAGTACACAAAATCATCTTAGTTCTGTTTTTTATTTGCTCTTTAGAATTACTATCTTTCTAAACGTGTCTCCTCATCTGTAAAATTAAGATAATAACTATCTTTTAGCATTGCCTCCAAGATGGATCGTTAGTAAATCAATGCTGACTTTCAGTGACCCTACAAGACAGAGTGGGGTTGCCCTGCAGAGAGGCCAAGCCAGTAAATCTTTATGGAAGCACACTGCTTCTTCTTTCCCTTGAGGAGCAACTGGTGGTTTTGAACCACCAATCTTTCACTTAACAGCCAAATGCCTATAGCCACCATACCAGTGGAACTCCTTGTAAAGCACGTTGTTATTGCTTGCCTTTGAGTCAGAACCTACCCACAGCTGACCCTCCAGTGGATTTTTAGAGGCAATAAGTTGCATGAGAGGAAATTGCTCATCCTTCTCCTGTGGAACAGCTGTTGCCTTTGAGATTGCAGCTCAGCTTCTTACAGCTAGGCCACCAGAGCTACCTATGTATGTCCCTGGAAGGTATGTGGTGGTGGTGTTATGTACCATCAAGTCAACTATGACTCATAGTGACCCTATGAATGAGAGCGCTGACCTTGTCCTATTTTAAGCCAACCTCACTGTCTGACTCATCTGCTCCCATTGCCACAGTCACTTGGTTAATCCATCCCATCCAAGGTCTTCCTCTCCTGCATTGACCCTCCACTCTCAAATATGGCTTTTTTGTCTTTTAGATCTGAAACTTACAACACATAATGATACAGTGGTTAATTAAATATTTGGCTGCTAATGGATAAGTGAGTTACTCAAGGTTTAAATCCACCAGCCACTTCTCAGGAGAAAGACAAAGCATTCTGCCTTTGTAAAGATTTGCAGACTTGGCAATCCTACGGGACAAATTTTCTCTTTTTTATAGGGTCATTATAGGTCAAAACCAAGAGTTCTGGTAGTGTAGTCCACTCTATTCAAAAGATGAGCTTTTCTGATGGGTCATACCCACGAACTGCTCAAGGGGGAAAAGATGGATAGTCTCCTCCCATGCAATTTATAGCCTTAGAAACCTGGTGAAATGTTAACTACAAGCTGGAATCAACTTGAGAGCAACGAAAGAGATAAAGAGATGGGCCAAAACCAATTGGACAGCTGGGGGCTTAATGGATAAGTGAGTTACTCAAGGTTGCAATGATAAATTAGTGGCATATATAAGATCTAGATTTTAGAAAAACTTATTGTAGTATTGTTATACTAAATGATAATATCATTTACATTTCTTAGTGCATGGCATCTTCCATTCCCATGAGACACTCACCCCTAAGAAGACTGTTTTTGCTACTAGGGGCTATAGAATTGCGTAAGACTCAATGAACAATAGATCTGAACCCTGTCCTATCCTGTGCCATCCTTTTCATCTCTGACATATGTGAGCCCATTGCTGCTATACCGTCCAATTTGAGAATTGTCCTCTCTTTTGGTGATCTTTTCAAGCATGATGTCCCTTTCTAGGAATAGCACCTCCTAACAACATGTCCAATATGAAATGAAGCTTCACCATCCTTGCTAAGGTTAAGAAACTTCTGACAGAACTTTTTCCAAGATAAATCTGTTTGTTCTCCTGGAAATCCATGGAGTATTCATTACTCTCCTCCAATACCACAAATCAAAGGCATTACTGCTTCTGTCATCCTTATTCATTGTCCAGCTCTCAAATTCATAGCAGGTGATTGAAAGATCATGGCTTGAATCAGGTACATCTTGGTTTTTAAAATGACATCATTGCTCTTTAGGACTTTGGAGAGTTCTCTTACAGTAGACTTGCTTATAATTTATCAGAAAACTGACTGGCAAAGCTACCCATTTGCTATAACCAAAATACAAAAACAAGTGAAGTTTCCTAACATAGCCCATAGAAAGTTGTGCTGCTAATCTGAAGTTGGCACGTCTGTAGTGGTTTGAATCTACCAGCAGCTCCTTGTGGGAAAGATAGACAGCCTCTTCCTGAGGGATATAAAGCCTCTGAAAAACTGCTCGAGGGCTATGTAAGAGTCAGTTCCGACTCAACTGCAATGAGTTTGGGTTTTCTAATTTTACATCTTGAATTCATTTCTGGTCTCAGTATTTTACACTTGAAGGTTTCCAGCAGCAGCAAAAGGAACAGGCTAACATGTACAGTTGAGTAGAGATGGATTCTTTGAAATGATTTTTAGATTATCTATTGTGAGACCAGTTCTAAACCAGAGCTAGTATGAATTTGGAACCCTCCTCAGAAGGTATCAGGACCTGAGAAGGGAGCTGGAACAAAACTAATTAACTCTTAGTTAAAGCACTGATGATCACTCTTGTATTCTATGTGATTTTTTTGTAGGGCTCTATTGTGGAAGAACTTGACGCCACTAAGTTTGAAGTGGAGCAGAAATTATTAAGCGAAACAATTTCAGCAGGTATCCTCCTGTATTACAGTTCTTAGAATTTAACTTAATTGAGATTTTCTGCTTACTAAAGAAATACATAGTGATTGTAAAAAATTAATTCTGACATTATAGAAATATGTTGAATGTGAAAAATTTCTGTAATTGTTTCTCTGATACAATCGTTAAAACTGTCTATTTTTTACTTCTCTCTCACTTGCTCAGATTTTTAGGAAAACTCTGAGAATATATCACAAAGCATTTTTCGTCTCATAAGCATACATTTTCCATGTTAAACGTTGGTAACCTATTTTGGAAGCTACAAGATCAGTGTTTGCTTCTGTTATACACAGGGCCAGTGTAAATTGGAGCGGACCCAGCAGCACTAACAGTGCTAACATTCTATTCCCATGTTGAAACATGACTTATGTAACTGGATAGACAGTGAATTATTTCCAATATTTTGTTATTACAACAATATTACAGTAAGATTCACAAATACACACAGTTGGGACGTTCTCAATATTTTGAATGTAAGTTTTTTGTATTGGATTTTGTCTTAGAAAATAGCAGTTGAATAGTGTTGTTAATATGCCATTGAGTTAAAACTGACTTATAGCTGACCCTCCAGTGAGTATTCAGAGGCTATAAATCACACAGGAGGATACAGCTCTCTTTCTCCCATGGGGCAGGTGTTCAAACCACCTACGTTTAGGCTGGCAGTGCAAATCCTTACTCAGTAGACGACAAGAACTCCCTTTGGAAATATTTTATTTGGGGGGTTATATCCATCTCTCCCAATAACTCCCAAGGCACCTATTTTCTAATTATCTTAGCATTCCCCCCCCAATAGGTCCCTAGTTTTGTTTTCCTCTTCATTTTCCCCAACACATATTTATTTGTTCCAGAAGTCATGTGGTTTTATGCCTTTATAATTTTTCTGTAACCATTACTAGATAATGTTCCTGTTAAAAAATATGACTCTATGCAAGTTAATGCATCACTATCTCTGAAACCTAGTATCTTTCCATGATTTCCAAAATAGTACTCACAAAATAATTATCACAAATACTAAGTTTCTGTACAGTATTATTTCTTGCGCTTTCTTCAGATAAGTGAATTTTAATTAAATAAATTTGAAAATTTATTAAAGCATCCTGAATATACACAAGGAAGAAAAAGAGTACTTGCTTGGTCCAAGTATAGGTTTCGCATGAGCATGATCAAGTGTTCTGGGATTCCCATTCTTCTCAGAGTCAGCCACAGTTTGTTATGATCCACACAGTCAAACGCCTTTGCATAGTCAATGAAATACAGATAGACATTCCTCTGGTATTCCCTGGTTTCAGCTAAGATCCATCTAACATTAGCTACAATATCCCTAGTACCATGACCCCTTCTAAACCCAGCCTGGACTTCTGACAGTTCTCTGCTGATGTGCTGTTCCAGTCATTTTTTTATAATCTTATGTAGAATCTTGCTTGCATGTGAAATCAATGATATTGTTCTATAGTTTCTACACTGTTGGGTCACCCTTCTTTGGAATGGGAACAAATATAGATCTCTTCCACTCAGTTGGCCAAGTTATTGTTCTCCAGATTTCTTAGCACAACTTGGTGAGCATGTCTAGGCAGCATCTGTTAGCTGAAATATGTCAATTGGTATACCATCTATTCCTGGGGCCTGCTTTTTTGCTGTTTCTTCCTTCATCACCGTAGGCTCTTGCTTACATATTCCATGAAGTTCTTCTGTGTCTGCCAATTCCTTTCAATACAGTGACTCAGTATATTCTTTCCATCTTCTTGTAATACTTCCTGGATCATTTAATATTCTACCTAAAGCATCCTTGATTATAACAACTTGAGATTTGAATTTGGTTCAAAGTTGGGAAGGGTATACACCAGGGATGTGTCCTGTCTCCATACCTTTTAAAACTGTATGCAGAACAAATTATTTGGGAGGCTAGGCTGTATGAGGAGAAATGGGAGGCTGGGCTGTATGAGGAGAAATGTGGGGTCAGGATTGGTGGAAGATCTATCAACAATCTGCATTATACAGATGACACAACCCTGCTTGCTGAAACTGAGGAGAACCTGAGCGCTTGCTGCAGAGGGTCAAGGACTTCAACCTTCAATATGGATTGAGGTTCAGTATCAAGAAGACAAAGATTCTCACCACTGGACCAATTGGCAGCATCAAGATGAATGGTGAAGAGACTGAAATTGTTCACAGCTTTAGTTTGCTTGGCTCCACAGTCAACACTCTTGGCACCAGTAGTCAGGAAATTAAAAGACATACTGCGATGGGACCTCTGTTAGTCTGCTGTTAGGGACCTCTCTGAAGTACTGAAAGGCAATGGTGTCTCTCTGGAGACTGAGGTGCATCAGATACAGGCCATGGTCTTTGCTATCACTTGTTATGCGTCAGAGAGTTGGACAATAACTAGGGAGGATAGAGGAAAAATTGATGCCTTTGAGCTGTGGTGCTGGAGAAAAGTATTGAGTGTACCATGGACTGCTAAGAAAACAAAAAAATTCATCCTGGAGAGGGTTAAACTGGACGGCTCCTTGGAGGCAAGGATTCTGAGGCTCCATTTAACATACTTTGGACATGTTTTAAGGAGGGACTCGTCCTTGGAGAGGAACATCATGCTTGGGAGGGTGGAGGGACAGCAAAGGAGGGGAAAGCCCTCTATGAGATGGATTGATTCAGTGAGTGGGGTAATCGGGATGGGTGTATCAGAGACGGTGTGATTGGCACAGTACAGAGCAGAGTTTAGGGCTGTTGTACATAGGGTCACTATGAGTCACAAGCGACTGGGAGGCACATAACAACCACAAAGTTCCATTTGCAGCCCACTGTTGTCACAGTAGTATAATTTCCCAGGAGAAGATGATGTGTCCTCTAGTACATCAATGTTGTTTTCTTGGCCTGAGGGCCCAAAACTGTTTAACCCTCAGGGGTTGCCTGCGGGACTTCTGGGAGTGGGTGGAATAACCTGCCTTGGGAAAGGCCAAAATGGATTCTCCCGAGGTTGCTCTGAGCCCATAAAACCATTTAACCCTCAGGGGCCTCCTTCTGGACTTCTAAGAAAACAGATTTTTAAAAATTCTGGAAATACATCTATTTATTGTATAAAATTCCATTAGTATATAAAAATTATAAATTAGTCACTTCCTTCTACCCTCGCCTTCCATATAGCAGTTATGAAACAAAATAAATGAAAAAAAAAAAACAAAACAAGCTCACTAGCATTGAACAGAGTCCAAATTTTAATAGTTGTGAATTAACCGCAGTTTGAAAACTCTTAGTACTTTATCTTACTGGGACTTCATTTTCCTCTTAAAATTTTTTTCTAAAAAAAAAAAAATCATCTATTTCTAAACCATCTTAATCTGATTCATTTTAGCACAAATGTTACTGATCGAGGAGGCTTGTGAAAAGCCAGAATTCTTTGAAGCAAACGAGGTGGATCTACTGCAATTCACAGCCCTAGGTGGAGTGTACCACCTGGATGTTTTGGAGCTTCCTCCACAGTGTAAACCAGTGAATGGCTGGATGATTGTGGAAGTAAGTTGATTCCTCTCTTTTTTACAGTTTTCCACTTTGAGGTGAAATTTACATTAAAAAAGCTGAACCGTTTTAAAGTGTACAAGTTAGTGACAGCTCTCATGAAGATTTACAGCCTAGGAAACCCAGCAGGACAGTTCTACCTTGCAGGGCCACTCTAATTTGGATTCTACTTTACAGCGCATACCAATTGCAAATACATTCACAATGCTGTATAACCTTCTCTATACTAACAACATGCTGTCATCCCATCGAAACAAAGTCTCTATCTTGGGAGGAAGCAGTTACTCCAGGGGTAAGGAGCTGTGCTGCCAACCAAGGCCTGCAGCTGTTCAGCGTGAGGAAGATGGACAGTCTCTTCCTGTGCCATTAACTGCCTCTGAAAATCAGCTTGAGGATTGGTTAATGGGTCACTCCCAACTTGAAGGTACATGA
Organism: Elephantulus edwardii; assembly: GCF_000299155.1. NCBI lineage: Eukaryota > Metazoa > Chordata > Mammalia > Macroscelidea > Macroscelididae > Elephantulus > Elephantulus edwardii. The sequence continues at coordinate 5,201,875 of NW_006399956.1, read as the reverse complement.
CAACAATAACAACTACTCTATTCTTCTCTCCCTCTACACCCCAGCAACTTCCAGTTTTCTATTTCCCTTTTTAAAAGAATTTATTCAGTACTGTCCATTTCCCCCCTTCCCTCTCTCTCTTCTTTCCCCCACAATGTCTCCCTTGTTCCAAACTGTTCTTACACTTATAATGTAGAATTGTAATTCCTTTCAGGAAGTTCTTGCCCTCATCTGTTCTAATTTAGTGTTCATTATTTCTATTTTTACGCATTTACCTATTCTGTATATTTCACAAATTGGAGCCATATATGATCTTTTATTGTTTGACTTCTTTCATGTAACATAACACAACTAAACAACTTATTGCCTTTGAGTCAAAACCAATTTGTAGCTGACCCTCTAGCGGGTTTTCAGAGGCTATAAATTGCGCAGGAAGAGATTGCTCCTCTTTCTCCCTAGGAGCCAATGATGGATTTGAACTCCCTGCCATTGGATTGGCAGCACTAATTCACTACCTACTGACATCTACACACATTATAGCATGAGTCAACATTTCATTCTTTTTTTTGTAGCAGAGGAATATTCCATGACATATTGTATTTTTATCCATTCTTCAGTTGATGAACATTTGGGTTGTTTCCACCTTTTAGTGATTGTGACTATTGCAGCTTTATTATTTGTGTGCAAGTATTTTTTTAGTACTTAATTTTTATTCTTTTGGGATATATCCCTAGGAGGGGAGTTGCTGGTTCATATGGTAATGCCATGACTACCTTTCTGGAAAAAGATGAACAGCATTTTAGATTAGGAATAAAAATTAATAACGAAAATAATTTCTCACATTTTTACTCTATCTTAAAAGTTTAACATCTAATGAGCTTTAACCCTATTAATGATAAAAGGATGTGATTTTAAACTGTCTTTATATAGGCACTGAAAAGTGATTCTAGTACTAAAGAGAAGAAATAAAAAATAATATTGCATTTTCATATCATTATAACCCTATAGCACTATGTTTAAATTTTGTCCATTTTACCTCCATGATAGTGTAGACTAAAGGTTGCCAAACTTGTACTGTGAAGGACCAGAGAGTGAGTATTTTCACATTTATGGGCTACATGAGCTCTTTTGTACCCATATGGCTCAGCTATTACATTGTCCAAACAGCCATATGTAAATGAGCATGGCTGTATTCCAGTAAAACAGGGTTTTTTTCTGTGTATATTCTAAGAAATAAATAAGAAATCGCCTGTATGAGAAAAAATGGCCAACAAATAATCCACAGCACAAATGAGAAGGTAGGAAGAAAGGTTGTTGTTGTTGTTATGTGCTGTCGAGGTGTTTACGACTCACAGCGACCCTATGCACAACAGCCTTAAACCCTGCTCTATCCTGCACCAACTGCACTGCCTCTGAC
>NW_006399956.1:5198025-5198939 GCF_000299155.1 Elephantulus edwardii | reverse complement strand
ATAGCAACTCGAGGTTTGAATTTGTTCTTCAGTTCCTTGAGCTTAAGAAATGCTGAGCGAGTTCGGCCCTTTTGATTTTCTGACTCTAGCCCCTCTAGATTAATGAGAACAAAACTACTGGAATAAAAAAAAGTGAGAATAACATTAACTATCTGGAAATTTTAATTAAACAAGATGGGAAGCTTTTGTTGAATCTGACTTGCTTTGCTGTGCATCCTTCCACTAAAAGTACAGTAAAATGTCATCGCAAAACAGAAATAACAATAGCCAAATAGTAGATTGAATGTCCCAGGGATGGGTACTTACCACTTTTGTTTTCAACTGGTGGTTTTCAAATGTGGACCCTCAGGGAAAAGCATCAGAATCATCTGGAAACATGTTAGAAATGCAGGCTTTGGCCCACCCAGACCTACTGACCAGAAACTCTGAAGGTGAGTCTCAGGAATCTGCATTTTAGCAGAACATGCCCTAAAATTTGAGAACCACAGACACTATTCTTGGTATACAAAGTATGTTGAGTGGAACAGCAGAATCAGTATCATCTGGGAGCTGCTTAGAAATGCACAATTTTGAACCCTACCTCAAATCTACTGAATGAGTAGTTTCAGTTTCACAAAGTCATCAGGTGATTCATATGAACTTTAATGTTTGAGCAGCATTAATTCAGCTGATACTAATATTATTGATGCGTGGAACACACTTTGAATAGGAAGCATATTGGTGGTAACCGTCCATCATGGTTCAACGGATTTCTCATTTCTGTTTCAAGTGGTTGGTGATACTGGTATTAATATAGACTAATACTATATACTTTTATAGTTGTTGTTGTTGTTGTTATGTGCCGTCGAGTCACTTGCAACTCATAGTGACCCTATGTACAACAGCCCTAAACTCCGCTCTGTCCTGTGCCAATC
>NW_006399956.1:5188601-5197355 GCF_000299155.1 Elephantulus edwardii | reverse complement strand
TAACACAGATTGTTGATAAATCGTCCACCAATCTTGACCCCACATTTCTCCTCATAGAGCCCAGCCTCCCGGATAATCTGTTCTGCATATAGGTTGAAAGGGTATGGAGATAGGATGCATCCCTGGCATACACCTTTCCCAATAGTAGGTAAACTAAATACTATATAAACTCCAGTACATACTTCTCATATTTCCTTCCTTCATTCAGCGCAATATGTCTACAGGTTGCCAAGTACATCTTAACTGTAGTCAGTCCTACTTGTTGATTATTTAGGGTAGAGCAGTGTTCTTCATTTTTCTTTAGCTTTTTTGGTCTTAAACCATAATTGTCCTTTCATGACTAACTTATTCCACTCAGCCACATTTCCTCAATATTCACCTTTGCTGTGCAGTGTTTTGAGAGGTTTTTTTTAAATTTTATATTGTTATTATTCGGTTGAGTAGGACTCATGGCGACCCTGTGAACAACAGAACTGATTCCTGTCCTATCTCGTGCCTTCCTCTTCATCTTTGACTTGCTGAACCCATTCTGCAGTCCCTGTGTCAGTCCATCTTGTTGAGGATCTTCCTCTCTTTCATTGATGTTTCCTACCATCATGTCACTTTACAAGAATACCCTCTTCTAGCAGCATGCCCAAAGTCTGTGAGGTGAAGTTTTGTCGTCTTTTCCCCTCAAGAGCACTCTGGCTGCACTTTCTCCAGGACATACCTGTTTCTTCTTTTGGCTGTCCAAAAAATAGTCAGTACTCTTCTCCAGCACCACAACTCAAAGGCATTAATTTTTCTTCTGTCATTCTAATTCATTGTCCAGCTCTCAGACCTAGAGAAAGTGATTAAAAAGGTCATAATCTAAATCAGGTGCACTTTAGTCTTGAAACTGACAGTGTTGCTCCTCTGTGCTTTGAAGAGAATCTCACCTACAGACATTCGCAATGCAGTATGTGTTTTGATTTCTCAACTGTTAATGCCAATGGTTTTGATTGTGCAACCAAGTAAGAGGAAATTGTTGGTGGTTTTGATGATTTTTCCATCTGTCATGATGTTACCTGTTGACCCAGTACTAAGGACTTTTGTCTTCTTGACATTTACATATAATAGACATTGAAAGCTCTAGTATTCTTTGATCTTCTGTAGCAAGTGCTTCAAGTCTTCATTTTCCTTGAGAAATTTTATTTATTGTTCTTTAGTGTTGCTTAATGCATCATTGTGTGATTAGCCATTTGTATTTTTTCTGTTTCATTTCTGTTGTAAATAATACTGCAATAATTGTGGGTGTGCACATACCACTTTTGTATCCCTGCTCTTATTTCCTTCTGATTCAGTCACTTGCTTTGCTGCTGCAAGTTGGTTAATGAATAAGGATGACAGAAGAATAAATGCCTGTGAGCTCTGGTTTTGGAGGAGAGTACTGAATATCCCATGGACTGCCAAACGAACAAACAGAAAAATATTGGAGAGGATGTAGCCAGAGTGCTCTTTCTTTCACATACTTTGGCATGTTGCTAGTAGAGGCTATTCCTCAGAGGGACATCAATATGATTTGAAATGTGGAGGGTTTATAAAGAGAGGAAGACCCTCAACCAGATGGATTGATACAGTAACTGCAGCAGTGGGCTCAGGTGTATCAGAGATGGTGAGGATGACACAGGACAGGTTACTGGTCAGATCTTTTGTTCATAGGGTCACTACGAGTCTTACTTGACTCATGGCACATAACACAGTAGTGGGATTGCTGGATCAAATTATATTTTAACATTTTAAGGAAGAATCAGGCTGATTTCCTTAGTTATTAATCCATTTTACATTCTCTCCACACTTTCTCCAACATTTGTTGTTTACGGCCCTGTTGAGCTTTGCTATTGTTGTTAGAGTCAGATGACTTTTCATTGCTGTTTTGATATGAATCTCTCTAATAGCTAATGAACTTTTTTTTTTGTTTGTTGGATATTAAATGTCTTCTTTGGTGAAGTATCTTTTTATCTGTCTGCCCATTTTGTAATTTGGTTGTTTTTATTTTTTATTTTGAGGTGTTGACATTTTCAAGAAATCATAGATATGATAGATACCCTTGTTGGATATGTCATTGTGGAATATTTATTTCCAGTCTGTAGGATCACTTTTGCTTTTTTGAGGTCTTTTGATGTACATAGGGATGTAATTCCTAGAAAGGCCCCAATAGCTTAACTTTTGCTGATTGTGCATTTCCATTTTTAGTCTATTTATTCTAAGTTTTCCCCAATTTTTTATTTGTTGATCTTTAAGTTTTAGGTTTTACCTGTAGGCTTGTGATTCATCTTGAGTTCATTTTTAATGTAGTATGCGGTGTGGATTTTGTTTAATTTTTCTGCAAAAAGATATCCAGGTTTGCCAGCTCCATTTGTAGGAGTATGTGTTTTCCACACTGTAAAGGGAACATATGCAATGTAGGAGAGGCCGAGGCTGACTTCTGCCTGCTTCAAAAAGGGAAACTCTCTCCATCAATATCACCCATAGTACCATACAAACAGCTACAAGGTGAGACATGCCACCCACTTTGCTCCTGCACCTATTTCTATCAACCATTGGGACTAAAGTTCATTGCAAATTGACTCACAGACTTTACCCAGTTGTGAGGTTCATTAGGAAAATAGGTTAGGGAGTAGGGGGGGCAAGAATACCACACAATGCAAGTCCAGCCTTAGTCCTACAGTCCCGGGCCACATTAATAAAGCACAATCCCTTAGTTAATGAAAGTCCAGGTTTAGTTCAGTAGCACCTCTGGTTTCCTCAGTTTTCCAGCAACCTTTATCTTATAGCAGTTCAGCAGCACAGACAAACCTCTGGTTTCCTCATTTGCAAGCTTTGTCTCATAACAGTCACAAGTCAGCTTTTCCTTCAGTCATCCAGGAAGCAAAACCTTTAACTGTAGCTTCCTCTTCAGGATTCCTCAAGCTGCACCATGCCACTGTATCTTCACAGTCTCTCCACAGTCTTGCTACAGTGTGGAAAGCACTCTTCTCCCTCTTTTAATTGGTTCCACAGCTGTCAATTTGCAAGCCAATGTGTCTGAAGTTAAAGTAGCTGGAAACCATTTCCCCTAGTGGGGCTAACACAATGATTAGAAAAGCCAACCATTAAAGTTCTAATATTATACATACTTCATGGATTTCATCTCTTTGTCAAAGATCAGCTTGCCATGGGTAGATGGATTTCTTTCTAGGTTCTCAATTCTTTTCTATTGGTCTATTTATCTGCTACTGTACCAATAGCAAGCTGTGTTCATTTCTATGACTGTGTAGCCGATTTTGAGATAAGGAAGTATAAGGCTCCAGACTTTGTTTTTGTTTTTCAATGGTATTTGCTTATCCAAGGTCTCTTTCTTTTCCATATAAAATTGGCGATTCATTTTTCCATATATCTGAAGAATGATGATAGAACTTGCATAGGTGTTAAAGTCTGCAGATTGTTTTTGGTAGTACTGACATTTTCACAATATTATGTATTCCTAACCAAGAAATCTGGAGAACAACCACTTGGTCAACTGACTAGAAGGGATCTATATTTGTTCTCATTCCAAAGAAAGGTGATCCCACAGAGTGTGGAAATTATCGAACAATATCATTAATATCACATGCAAGCAAGACTCTGCTGAAGATTATCCAAAAACAATTGGAACAGCACCTCAACAGAGAACTACTGGAAGTGCAGGCTGGGTTTAGATGGGGTGTGGTATTGTAGCTAATGTTAGATGGATCTTGGCTGAAAGCAAGGAGTACCAGAAGAATATCTATCTTTGTTTCATTGATTATGCAGAGGCATTTGTGTGTATCATAACAAACTCTGGCTAACTCTGAGAAGAATGGGAATTCCAGTGATCATGCTAATGCAAACCTATACTTGGACCAAGAGTCAGCCATCAAAACAGAGCAGGTAATCACTGAATGGTTCAAAATTGGGAAGGATATGCACCAGGGCTGTATCCTATCTCTAGAACTTTTCAGTCTATTTGAAGAACAGGTTATCTGAGAGACTGGGCTCTATGAAGAGAAATGTGGCATCAGGATTGGAGGAAGACTCATCAACAATATGTGTTATGCAGATGACACAACCCTGCTTGCTGAAATTTAGGAGGACAGGAAGTGCTTGCTGTGGAAGGTCAGAGACTGCAGTCTTCAGTATAGATTGAGGCTCAGTATCAAGAAAATAGGTACCAATTGGCACCATCATAATAGATGGTGAAGAGATTGAGATTGTTCAGTTTTGATTTGCTTGACACCACAGTCAACAATCTGGGCACCAGCATCCAGGAAATTAAAAGGTGTATTGCTAAGGGAAAGTCTGCTGTTAGGGACTTCTCTAAAGTACTGAAGTGCAATGGTGTCTGTCTGGAGACTAAGGTGCGCCTGATACATGCCATGGTCTTTGCAATCACTTGCTATGCATCAGAGAACTGGACAATGACTAGGAAGGATAGAAAGGGAATTGATGCCTTTGAGCTGTGGTGGTGGAGAAAAGTACTGAATATACCATGGACTGCTAAGAAAATGAACAGTTTTGTCCTGGAGAAGGTGAAGCTGGGCTGCTCCTTGGATTTAAAGATTCTGAAGCTTCATCTGATGTACTTTGTACATATTGCAAGGGGGGACCAGTCCTTGGAGAGCGATGTCATGCTTGGGAAAATGGAGGGACAGCGCAGGAGAGGAAGACCCTCGATGAGATGGATTGATCCAGTGACTGGCATAATGGGAGTAGGTGTGTCAGAGATAGTGAGATTGGCACTGAATAAGGCAGAGTTTAGGGCTATTGTACACAGGGTCGCTATGAGTCATAGGTGACTCGACGGCACATAACAGCAACAACAACAACAACAGTAGGAGCATTCCATGGACTGCCAAGAGAACCAACAGATCTGTCCTGAGATGGTGAAACCAAGATGCTCCTTGGAGGCAAGAATTTTGGACTCTGTCTCACATACTTTGGGCATTAGCCAGGAGGAACCAGTCTTTGGAGGACTTGGAAGGGTCAAGTGACAGCTCAGGAAAGGAAGACTCTAGATGAGATGGATTGACACAATAACTGGGGTAATAAAGGTAGGTGTGTCAAAGACAGTGAGATTGGCTCAGGACAGAGCAGGGTTCATAGCAATTGTGCATAAGGTCGCTATGAGTCAGAGTCCACTAGATGGCATATAACAACAACCACCATTGTTGTTGTTGTTACGTGCCATCGAGTCGCTTGCGACTCATAGCGACTCTATGTACAACAACCCTAAACTCTGCTCTGTCCTGTGCCAGTCGCACTGTCTCCGACACTCCCATCCCAATTATCCCAGTCACTGAATCAATCCACCTCATAGAGGGCCTTCCCCTCCTGAGCCGTCCCTCCACCCTCCCAAGCATAATGTCCTTCTCCAAGGACCATCTCTCTTCACAACATGTCCAAAGTATGTTAGACGGAGCTTCAGAATCCTTGCCTCCAAGGAGCCACCTGGTTTAACCCTTTCCAGGACAAATCTGTTTGTTTTCCTAGCAGTCCATGGTATTCTCAATACTCTTCTCCAGCACCACAGCTCAAAGGCATCAATTCTCCTTCTATCCTCTTTGGTCATTGTCCAACTCTCTAATGCACAACAAGTGATTGTGAAGACCATGGCCTGTATCAAATGCACCTTAGTCTCCAGAGAGACACCATTGCTCTTCAGTACTTTGGAGAGGTCCCTAACAGCAGACTCTCCCATGGCAATGCGCCTTTTAATTTCCTGGCTACTGGTGCCAAGAGTGTTGACTGTGGAGCCAAGCAAACTAAAGCTGTGTACAATCTCAATCTCTTCACCATCCATCCTGATGTTGCCAATTGGTCCAGTGGTGAGAATCTTTGTCTTCTTGACATTGATCCTCAATCCACCATAGGGGTGATATATTTCCCCATTTATATAGATCTCTTTAAGCTTTTTATAGTAGTGTTTTGTAGTTTTCTTTATATAGTTCTTTTGTGTCTCTGTTTAGATTTGTTCATAAATATTTTATCTTTTGGGTGGCTATTGTGTCTGGCATTGTTTTCTTAATTCTTTTTGTTACTTTAGAGGAAGCTGGCAGATTTTTGTATGTTGATCTTGCACCTTGCTACTTTGCTGAATCAATCAATATTGTTGCTAGTAGATAACATCAAGTCCACTAGGATTCATAGTGACCCTATTACTAACAGATCTGAGCCTTGTCCTACCCTGTATCATTGTAATGATTGCAGTCCAGCTCATTGTGGGTAGTCACTCTGTCAGTCCATCTTGTTGAGAGTCTTCCTCTCCGACATGACTCTCTACCTTTCTAATTGGTCGGTTTGTAGTTATTGTATACTATTGAGTTGGAAATGACTCATAGTTGACTCTTCATGGGTTTTCAGAGGCAGCAAATCTCATGGGACGAGACTGCCCATCTTTCTCCTGTGAAACAGCTGGTGGATTTGAACTGTGTACTTTAAGTTTGGTTGACAATACAGCTCCTTACCAGTAAGCTACCAGAACTGCCTAACTGGCCAATTAAGTCTAGTCATTTTCTTGATGAGTCTTTGGGACTTTTTATGTGTACAGGAACATCTCAGTCTGCAAATAGAGATAGTTTTACTTCTTCCTCTTGTCAGTTTGGATGAGGCCTTCCTCCATTTTTCAAGGTTCTTCTTGTCAATTGTCTCCCACCTAGTCTGAAATTTTGTTGCACACACTTATTTAAATCTGTTTTTAAACATTATTATCTTCCCTTTTCCCTGATCTACTGTACTCAGATACATACAAAATCACTTAATCGCAGAAAAACTGCTATATGCTGAATTTTTCATCCAAGTCTTCCTCACTTTACCTGCAGTCTCTAATCAGGGTAATGGAAGTGTATTGATGGCCAAGGAGGCAGTAATACATAGAGACATGGAATTTGGGGGCCTAAACATGTGTGTTTTCTTTTTATAGGTTTTTTTTTTCTTATTTATTTTTATGTGTGTGTGTGTGTGTGTGTGTGTGTGTGTGTTTGTTTTAGGACTGGGCCTTCTTCATGTAACTTTGTTGACAAATTTATTTTTACTGTAATAATCTGCCTCATAAAATTCTTTAAATGGGTAAAATGATAGAAAAGTGAATAAGTCATAGTGTAGAACCTGGCCTAAAGGAGGTTTTAAATCTACATTAAGTGGAATTTCCCCTCTGTTGTGCTCATTTAATTTTGTGGTGACATTTTGGTTAGGAAACCTATAGACAAATTGGACCACACTACAATGCTTACTTGAAATTACCTTATTCGTAATAGTCGCAGGTATAACTATTACTAGTCAGCTTCTAACTTACTGTTGTTCTGGTCCTCTTTTAAAAAGATACTCAAAGGAGGGTTACAAGAATTCAAATATCCTCCTGACCCTACAGAAGACATGGAAACAGAAAGTACTTTCCCACCTATAGAAGTCACACTTAAGATTCACGAGAATGTAATATTTTTCGAGGCTCCTATGGTTGCAAGGTGGGACCATGAAGGTACAGCAATGCTTTAATAAGCTATTGTTATCACACGATTAAGAGAAATCTAATGATACTAATCCTGAAATTGAAATTGAATGTTCAGTATGAAAACTGAATTTCTTCTAACCTTAGATTATTTATGCCAATTCTAGGGTTCACTTTTGCTTCTCTTAATAGAATTTAAGAAAGGTTGAGAAAAAAGTCTCAGAATTTTATATCTATTAATTCCTAAAGTACTTAGATGGGTCATAATCTATGAGTAATTAATTTATGGCCATGTCATTATGTTAAAAAGTAAGGAAATTCACTATAAAGCAAATAGTTGAGCAAGTAAAAAACAAATACTCAAAATAGAAGCCTGTTGTCTCTTGACATGAGCAAATAATTCATGTTGGTGCAGGTGATTAAGATTTTATTATTTTACTATTAATTAGTTATAAAATCTGAATCTTAAGGTGCAAAAGAGTATTGGACATTAAACTTGAATAAAAAGAAAACTAGCTTCTCTATATCTCTAATTTTTCTTTAATAATGAGAAATTTGTGCATAGGGTTGCTATGAGTTGCAAATGACTCAAAGGCACATAACAACAACAATGAGAAATTACTGCTTATTAACATTAATTAGCATCAACAGAAACATAAGTTAATGGTTTTAATCATTAAAAAAAGATACATAGTTTTGGGTAAGCTTGAATTAATGTATATAGCTTTAAGGATTGTATGGAGAAGCTATATAGCTTTAAAAATTATTTTATATTGATATGTATGTGAATGGATTTAAATACTTGATAATGACTTGAATAGTGAGGTTTACTAGAGTACAGAACTAAACACACTTATTATTTGGGTAGAGAATTAAGGAAAAGTAAATATTTTTATAGTTTAAACTTTTTAATGTTGTTGTTGTTGTTAAGTGCTGTCAAGTCGCAGGCGACTCATAGCAACCCTATGACCTTATGAAGGAGAGTCCTCGGCGCTTGGGTGCCTTTCATCCTCTCTCCAGGTTCATAGGGTTTCCAGAGGCAAGCTATTATGGAAGTGGATGCCATAGGTACTCAACGTTTGTTTTCTAGATTAGAACACATTAAGATATTATTTCTATTCCAGCAATTGTTTAGGTATTAAAACAGTATATTCCTAACAACTGTAACTATGAAATATACCAAAATCAACAATTATGTAATTTTTTCCTTTCATGTTGCTATAAGTAGCTTGATTTCTTATTTTATTAAATTTTATTAATTTTAATGAACATTTACTGAGATTTTGGATTTC
>NW_006399956.1:5168385-5188026 GCF_000299155.1 Elephantulus edwardii | reverse complement strand
TTATTGTTCTTAAGTCCTGGACCAAATTCCATCTACCACTGGGTTGTTTTACAGCTCGTAAGTCTGCATGCAAGACAAGGTGAAGAAGGAACTGCTTATGAGGTTTTCTGTCAATTCCAACAACTAAGAAATAGTGAGAAGAATTGGGACCTCAGAAGGCTTTTAGAACCAAATAGTAGGCTCTTGTGTCCAGGAGAAAATGAATATACTTACCAGTAATGTTAATGCTTACCCACAGCTCTTCTGGGAGGATCTAAATCTAAATCATTGAAGCATCCTCCTTTGTTTCCAGCTGGAAGCTGGGGCCTGTCAGTTCTGTCAGCCACAAGGACCTGATGTGGGCCGCCGTTGGCCATGTGTCCTTCAAATCCACACTTAAAGCAAGTGAGTGGGAGCTTCCTCTCTACTCCCTTGCCTATCAGTGGCTCTCGTCTATGACACTGTATACTGAAGTGGCCCAGCTTTCCACAGTGGAAGCAGTTCTGCCCTCCTTTATTACCTTTGGGTGGCACTGTTTAGGAGTAAGACTTCCTTTTCCTGACACAGGCCCTAAACTGGCAGCAATAGCTGCCCCAATAATTTTGTCCATTCTCTGGTCTTTTCTCCTCCCTCTAGATCCCAGTTGTTAAAAGAGGGAAAAATTTAAGCAAATATATAACAAATAATTTTGAACAATATAATCTTTTAAGTTTAAGGCTAGAAATATTAATAATATGATCATTTTCAATCCAGAGATACATGTTCCAATGCAGTTCCTATTTTCCATAAATGGTTTTCGTAAGAATATTGTAAATGCAGATACAGTTCCATTATTCCTCCTCGTAGCTTGATTTCTTTACCATTATTTAATAGTAATGTTCCTAACTACATAATTCATTAAAAAGTATCCACTCTAAGTTAGAATTAGATTTATATTAGTTATCCCACATGATTCATGGAAATATATTAAATTGTATAAAATTTGACTCTGTAACATTCAGGGATAATATGAAGAATTTCCAGTAAGTTTTAACTACATATAAACTTTTTGCCAGGAAATACTACAAGTTTGGAGAATTTATTTATAAGCAATAATTAATTTTAATCTTTACAAGTAATTTTTATTTAGACACAAAAAGAAGGGTTATAAATAGCTTAGATTATACATTATATATACTATATTACGTTTATTAGTAAGAATAAAAATTAGTAGGAGTTAGAAGAGGAAAAACAGCCAATTAAAAATGGACAAGTCATTAATGTTAAGAAAAGAATGATTCATTCATTTTTTTATAACTATAACAGTAAGAAATATGGAGATAAATGAATCATAGTTCCTTATCCTAAGAGTTTCAGATTACAGAAACTGCAGACAGGTGAACATCATCATAGTGTCCATAGTAAGGCTATAATAGATACAAAAATCTACAGAACAGAGTAGTGATTGGGTTGTTCCAGAAGAGTAAAGTAAGACTTCTCATAGGATGGAGCATTGAACATAGCCTTAAAGGTGGAAAGAACACTTGTGTGCAAGTCTTTTACATGAACTTATTTCCCCCCCCCCTCAGGAATGGGTTTACTAGGTTCAATGGTAACTCTGTGTTTAACATTTCATTAAACTACCAACTGTTATTCACAGTAGCTGGATTGTTTTGTTATACATGCTCTGCAGCAAAGCTTGAAGTTTCTTCATCTCTACCAACAGCAGACACCTTTAAAAAAACCCCAACACAACTACTCTTATAGTCATACTAGTGGATGTGAAGTGATATCTGAGTGTGATTTAATCTGTATTCCCTAAATGACACTGTGGGGAGCTCTGTTGGCATACTAGTAAGGAGTTGTATTGCCAACCCAAAGGCACACAGTTGGAATCTACCAACTACTCTTCGGGAGAAAGATGGGCCGTCTCCTCCCATGTGATTTACTGCCTTTGAGAACCTGCTGGAGGTTCAACTCTGAGTTGATTCTGACTCGACAACACTAAACAACAACAGCAGCAATAGCATTCAGGTGACCTAGTGAGAAAGGAACTGTTCTGCCAATCCAAGCGCAGAAAGGTTGAATCTACCAGATGCTCGGAGGGAAGAGGAGGAACAATCTTCTTCCATGTGATGTGCAACATCTGGAAACCTGCTGGAGCATCAGCTAGGGGTTGGTTCCAACTTGACAGCAATGAGTTGGAGAGCTTGAATGACAAATAATGGTAAGCATCTTTTAATGTACTTTCTAGGGAAAAAAACCAAACAACCTCAAACTCATTATTGTCAAATTGGAACCAACTTATACCTGATCCTCCAGGAGGTTTTCAGAAGCTATCAATTGCACAGGAGGATATTGCGCATCTTCCTGCCATGGAGCAGCTGGTGGATTTGAACCACCACAGCAGGATGGCCTTTGGGTTAGCAGTGCAACCCTCATGGAATAGGCCACCACAGCTCAATATACTTACTGGTGCTTGTAGATCTTCTTTGGAGTAATGCTTATTCAAATTTTTTGCTCATTTTTAAATTGGCAGTGCTGGAGTTTTTTTCAAATTACAGAATGGTTAACAGATGCAAAGACTTGCTATTATATGATTGCATTTATAGGAATGTCCAGAAACAGTTATGTTTCTAGAAACACAAAGTATATTAGCAGTTACCTGGGAATAAGAGTAGGAAGTAAAAATGAACTAGGGAGTTCTGGTGGCCTGGTGGCAAGACACTGTGCTGTGATCGCAAAGGCACACAGATTGAATCCATAAGCTGCTCTGTGGGAAAAGGATGGGCAGTCTTCTCCCGAGTTACTGCTTCTGAAAACCCACTGGAGGGAGGGTCAGCTATGAGTCTGACTTGATGTCAAACAACAACAAACCTTATTGGGGGAATAAAGATATTCTAAAATTGAATTGTTGTTCACTTATAAGGGCAAATTTTAAAAGTCTTTATTAAAACAAAAGAAAGGGAGGTCCTATAAAAAATTAGGGGGAAGTACTCCAGGAAGAAAGAATTAATTGCCTATGCAAACGCACTAGTGTATCATGTTGCTGGAGTAAGATAAAAGAAGTGTGATGCATAATTGGCATATGAGAAATGGCAGGTGAGGAAAACAAAGAAGTGACAAACTCCACTTACACACCACCTTGAAGAATTTGGAATTGATCCTATAGGCAAAGGGAAGTGCTCAGCAAAGTCAGCTTTGTGTTGAGATTCTATTCTAAATGTAAAAGTTCAATGTACTTATTTGAATGCTTTTAATCATATTCTTTTCCTAAGAAAAATGGAACTAATGTCACTTTCTTCCCTTATTAAGATAAACACTGGAAGACAGATGGCATCAGCTGTGTGCGTTATAACTCAGAAGATAGACTTATAACATTCAATCTGGAGATATTTGGCCCTGTTACCTTGATCCAGGATACTCATATCAACATGCCATATCAGTCGTGGGAATTAAGACCACTTGATGTGAATGAAGTGCTTTTTACTGTGCTTACAGTATTTACTGAGATTCAAATTCAAATTAAGGTGAATTAGGGTTATATCAAAGTCAGAGCAAAGAAGAAAATCTCTTTGATAGTGATGAGAGTGTATTAAAGCCATTAATCACTGCTGATTTATATCTTGAAATAATAGGTGTTTTATAAATACATATGAAGTGTACATTAACTAGTTTGTAAATGAAATATAAATTGAATAATTACACTGACAATGACATGTAAGGTTCTAGCTTGATATATTAATGAAGCTACAAGCCTGATTGCAACATGAATTTCAGTTTGTGATCCACGCTAAATAGTTTCCTTGATTTTTATCACCTAGTTTTAAAAAATTCTCTTTGAAAAAAAAAAAATTCTCTTTGAGTCTGGCCTCTCTCTTAATGATCCGCTATTGCTCGTCCATCGTGAATCATACAGCCTGAAATTTATAAAGCTAGAAAATAGGTTAGTGTTTGCTTGGGATTCACAATAGGGATTAGTTGTAATGAATGTTACTGGGATGGTGAAAATATCTAAAACTAATTTATTGTGATGGTTGTAGCACTCGGCAAAGTCATTGAAGTGTTCTCTTGAAATGATTGGAATTTTTATTATATGCCTCAGTAAAATTGTTTAAAAAATTAAAGCTTAAAATACCAAATTTTGCTTTTAATACCAGATCATAGGTGAGAACTGACCACTTTCAAATTTATACTTTACCAAACTTTAAATTGTATAATTTTGCATCATTATGCTGATTTCTTGGGAGCTCTGCTGGTGGCCTTGTGGTAAGATGCTGTGCTATGATCCCAGTGGTGCACAATTCAAATCCACCAGCTTCTCTACAGGAACGGGTTGGGGAATCTCCTCCGGTGCAATTTACTGCCTCTGAAAGCCGGCTGGAGGGTCAACTGTGGGTCAGTCCTAACTCAGTGGCACACAACAGCATGCTAATACCTTGGATGGATAAACAATAAAGTTTAACCTTTAGAAGTTCTAATTAGTGTTGCTCTTAAACTATTTCAATTCATTAGCAATATATTGAATATTCTTTTTTAATTTTATTTTTATTATTTTGTGTTTGTGTGTACCGCCAAATTGGATCTAACTGGTACAGGAGGAGATTGTTCCTCCTTCTCCAGCAGAGCATCTGGTGGATTTGAACTTCTCACCTCTGGGATTGCAGTACAGCTTCTTGCTACTAGGGCACCACAGCTCACCTGAATATTCTTAGGTTATAAATTACCAAACTGGAGACCTTACAAGTCATTGGGTTTCATTCACATGGGAGGAGATGGTCCATCTTTCTCCCACATAGCAGTTGATGGATTCTGACCACCTGCTTTAGCGTTGGTAACTCAACTCTTTGTCTACTGGGGCGTGAGAACTCCCTGACCAAAAAGATTAGGGAAGCTGTTTAAAGAACTGTTAATAAGGTCAATGGTTCTAATCCAACAGCTGCTCCACTGGAGAAAGATATGTCAGCTTTCATCTGTAAAGATTACAGCTTGGAAACCCCTTGGAGGCAATTTTACTCTTATTCTGTAGGCTTGCTATGAGTCATAATGGCTTTGACTTGCTATGAGTCATAATGATTTTGACTTTGGTGTATTTTTGGGAGTTGGGGGAGGTTAGCCTTCTAATTAAAAAAAAATCAATGGTGTGAAAAAAATGAGAAGAAAGGATAACAGTCTTTGTAAGCTTCTTTGAGAGTTCTACTTTGTCTTAGGGGTTAGAAGTTAGAATGGATTTGATGGTACTGTTTAGTGAAACACAGAAATTTTTTTAGAGCAAAACTTCCACATCTATCCTGCATGTTTCTAATATAGGGTGAAACAGAATAAAAATAATGTACAAATAAAAAGATTGGAATTGGGATGAGACTAAAGTACTGCTTTCTTATATAAACACTTTTTTTCCTTGTTGATACTAGGAAAACCTCTGCATGTTAGCTTCAGTCAAACTAAACAGCAATGACTATTCCTGTACTTTAAAAGACAAATGGATGAACCCTATTCCTTTCATTACTGCATTGAAAGAAGTTGGATTGAATATCTTCCCTACTGAGTACTCTCATTTTTATGTTGCTGTAAACAATAAGGCAAGAATGAATCTTTGAAAATTTACTACAGTTTTCATTTAGAGTGTTAAGTATTGACATTTAAAGAAATCTTAAAGTGTATACACTGAGTTTTATGTACTTACTCACGTAAGATTATAGGAAGAGAATGAAGGACTAAGAGACAAGACGAGAAACTGTACCCAAAATCTTTTCAAGTTTAATAATCTGCTTTATGTAAGTCCAAAGTATCATCTTGATAATTAGAAATTAAATATATCCATCACTAGTGTAGAGATAGTCCTGAGTAATTTCTCAATTTGTTGATTTTTCTTCCATGATTGAAAGGTTTTTTTGTTTTTGTTTTTTTTTTTTCTTTTTTTTTTTTTCACTTTATTATTTTTGTGTGCATGTGCCGTCAAATCAGATCTGACTGTACAGGAGGAGATTGCCCCTCCTTCCCCAGCAGAGCATCTGGTGGATTCGAACTGTGCACCTCTGGGATTGTAGTTGCACCTTCTTGCCACTAGGCCACCAGAGCTCCCCTGATTGAAAGGGTTTTTTTTTTTTAAAGATGAAATCATTTCTCATCTTCTCACACATGGCAGATCAGGAAAAATACATAAAAGGACCAATGGCAGATGAAAATTCATTGCCTCCTTAGCTACAGATTGCTTCATGCTACTGATAAAACTTTCTTTAAATGAGATCTTTTCATATTACACTGTGAGCTGCCCGAGGACAGGAGTTGCTTCTGAGTTTTTACTCTGCCAGGACCAAGAAGTAGTTTCTAATCAAGAAAGGTGTGTTGTGTAGACAACAGTTCTATATTCAAGAAACTCTTTCATTGTTTCTTAAATAAGTTTGCTAAGGAAAAGAAAAAAAGACTAAATCTATCTATCTGCCTATTGAAGTGTATAACAAGTTAACTTTTGAGCTTATTAATTCATTTTAAATTAACATGTTTATTAAAATACTAGAAAATGTGTAGGTAGATAGTCACGATAGTCACATGTCATTTGAAAATTATTATATAGATAGACTTTGCATTTGTATCTGTAGGACTCAGTTTGCCTTTTACTCTATAAATGCTTCTATTTAAGAAATAATCTTTGACCCAGAGGAGGAGGCCATAAATGAGGCCTTACTCCTCACTAGCATGCTGCCTTCCCTACACATTTCCTTCCAGAGAGGCCCATCCCTTGGGTATATAACTTTCTAATAAATTTATCTTTACTATTTTGATTGCAAAAAGAGGGAAATAGTCTTTGAATGCCTATAGATGCTAGGCACTATTTTAGATTCTTAGGGAGCTCTGGTGGCCTAGTGGCAAGGAGCTGCACTGCAATCCCAAAGGCATGCAGTTTGAATTTACCAGCTTTTCTGCAGGAGGAAGATGGGTAGTCTCCTCCCGTGCTATTAACTGCCTCTGAAAACCCAGTGGAGGCTCAGGCTCCACAGTATACAACAACATTTTAGATGCGTAGGATCCATCAGTGAATCAAAGAAAGATCCTTGTCCTTGAGGAGCTTACATTCTGAAAGTTTACATTTCTTTTTTTAATTGAGATTTTAATGAAAGTTTATCGAGAACTTGGATTTCCATTCATTCATTGTTGCACATTTTCCTCTAAGATATAAATAAGCACATATATATAAATCACATAGTCTGCTAGAAGATGTAAGTGCTAAAGGAAAATAAAAGATAAATCAGGAATAGTGACACTGGAATTCATCACAATATTACATGAACTGTGAGGCCTCAATGAAAAGAAAAGATTTGAGTAAAACTTGAGGGCGGGGCCTTTTAGCCAAGTGGCTGACTGCAGGAGCAGGTGCAGGCAGAGGCGCCAGCTACAGCAGAACTGTGAGAAAGTGGTCTTGTGGGTTTCAGAATTGAACAGCAAGAAGCTAGAGCACCCAAAGCTGAGGGAGCAAAGGGAGAAGGGAGGAAAAGGAGAGGGAGATGCGGTTAATGTGATGGGTGGATCTGTGACATGTGTGAGGGGGTGGTGGGCAGAGAGGACCTGGATCACTGTTGTTTCTATGCTGAAAGGGAAACTTCTTGGGAGACTTTGAGAGAAGAGACATGCAAGTCATCTTTCAAATGGTTCCTTCTCTGGTGACCTAGTGACAAGAAGCTGCACTGCTATCCTGAAGGCATGTGGTTCAAGTCCACCAGCTGCTCCATGGGAGAGGGAAGGGCAATTTCCTCCCATGTGATTAAACTGCCTCTGAAAACCTGCAGGAGGGTCAGCTATGGGTTGGTTCTCACTCGATGGTATATAGTAACAGAATAGACCGTAGAAGTGCAAAGATGAAAGGGGTACTTGTTAGGAAGTTCATTCATCAATTCTACTTGTTTTTATACTGACAGATGCCTTTGGTCGAATTGAAATCGTATCGGCAAATAGCCCTGTTGAGTTCTGCTTTTGCATTTAGTTGGAGCAAATGGAATTCCTCATGTGGTCCCAGCAAAGTTATTTTTCAGGTACAGTATGCAAGATCCTACAAACTACTTTGTCTTCCAGACAAAATGGCATTCAAAAGCTAAATTAATGTAAGCTATGACTTTCCCCATTAAAAATATGATGTTCAAAATACATTCTCAAAAATTCACATATTTTTAGTCAAACATTCCTGAAGGAAATATCCCTTGCCTTATGAATGAATGGAAACTTTTAATGTGAATTCAAACAAATGAAACTCAGTGCTGGAGTGGACTCTTACTCATAGCTAACCCTCCAACATATTTTCAGAAGTTGTAAATTGCAAGGGATGAAATTGCCTTTCTTCTGTGGAGCTTCTGACGGATTTGAACGAGTTGCATTTAAGTTACCACCACAGCTCCCTGCAGTCTTCACCACCGGAACTCCCTTTAGTCTGAATACAGTTTTAATGTACGAACTCTCACCTGAAATACAACCTGCCAAATTCTTAGAGCTGACATAATACGTTTTACCACAAAAGAGCTGCCATATTGTTCATTTTGCTTGGTTTTGTTTCCCAATCTAGAATATAAGTACTTTGAAACTCAAAGTTGGTTGTAGTAGTTATTGTTTATTCATGAATATTTTGGGGAGGCTCTTTTCTGTTTTGTTGTACTCTTTTACCCCAGCACAAAGAACAATACTAGGTGAACACATGATAGGTGCTTGATTTGTTGAATGAATGTGTACATATGGTTCACGTTGCCATGTTTTTGTGTACCATCACGTTGGAACAAACTCATAATTGACTCTCCAGCGAATTTTCAGAAGCAGTAAATCACACATGCAGAGATTTCCCATCCTTCTCCTGGAGAGCCGCTGGTAGATTTGAGCTGTGTGCCTTTGAGATTGCAGCACAGCTTTTTTATCATAGGCCACCAGAGCTCCCAAGCCCTACCATATTTTTTTAATTGTAACACACACACACCCCCAAAAGAAAAACAAGCCACCAAACGTAATAGGATATTGTTTCTCTAGTTACGATGGTTTTATAGCATGATGAACACCATTAATATCACTAACTCAGGAAAAAGGTTGCACTGGGAATCAGTAGTTATATATATATATTTACCATAATTATTTTTTTCAAATGATGAGAACTGAGTTAATCCTTCAGATGATACTCTAATTACTAATGGTTTTAATTTTTTTTCCCCTTCAGGTGAAGGAGTACCACCCTAACCAAGAATCTGACATTGATCATAGCAGTGGGTTCCTTTTAATGTTTAGTGGTGACAGAGTACAAAGACTGAAGATCAGTGAGTACAGCGAGACCTTCTCTGAAGCGCTTGAGGACAAAACTGAGTTTCATTCGACTCTGTATCACATGGTGAAGGATTTTGCTTCTGAAGGAGTGCTAGATAAAATTAGAAGTACCAACTGCCAGTTTATCAATTCTGTGTGCCAAATGCTGCTCTCAACCAGATTGCTCAGTTATTCTTAATCCGCAGAGGTAAATGGTAGGGATCAAGCAACTTGAAAAAACAGTAGGCATTTCACTAATAAAATGTAACCAGTGAGTGTATTTCATATAGCCATGAAAAGGATCTAACAAGCATTTTACACTCAATTTTTAAGCATTCTGTTTTAATTCTCTGTTAATTATAGTTGGCCTATTGAGAATTTCAACGCTCACGGTATGAAGATTTCAATTCTTTATTTCAATAAGTTTTAACAAATAAAACCATGTATAATATTCCTTCCTTGACAAAAAGAGAGAAGCTCATTAAAATGATCATAGGACAGGTTTCCTCTCTGTATTTTGGTTGAAGTAACTGCAGAAAGAAGGGAATGTAAAATAGCTTACAGTTGAGCCTAGAACCTATGGTTCCATGCTGGTTTCTCTCAGCTAAAAAAATTATTCATTACAGAGTTCAGATACTGAAATTTTAAAGATGAAAGTGTACAAATGGAGATGTGCTTCAGTCAAACCGGTGGTGGCCCATTGTGCTGGAGTCTGGTGAAAGGCCACAGGGCATATTCTAGTGACGTCCAGGAGTCCCCATTCTGTGCAGGAGCTGCATCGACAGGCTTTTGGAAGAATAAGCCTGTGAGGAAACTCATCAAAGCTGCAAACAGTACAATGAATGCAACAGAAGCCCAGAGTGCCTTATTAGCATTTCTAAAGGAAGTCTTCAGATTTGCTGCCCAGGATGTTACTGTGTCATAACTGCAAGGCAAATACAAACACAGGATTTAGTGATACCAATCATTTGTTACTAAACACTCCTTTTGCTAACAATAAAATCTAGTCATTGGTATAGCCAAACTACCACCAGCACTGGCTTAATACAGTGTATTTATGATCTTGATGTTGATCATAATCTGCCCCCGCCTCAATAATTATTAGAATTAAAGAAATAATATGATAATGAGAATCTAATAATAATGTGATTTAGCTATTATTTCACTCTAAGTATGTGAAACTGTTTCTTTCAGCCAAGCAACTTACACCCTTAAACTGCAACTAGAAATATTTATTAGGCAGACGGTAGTCATAGTTCAGATCCACCAGTGACTCAAAGGGAAAAGAGGTTGGACTATTTTCTCCCCTGCAGTTTATAGCCTCTGAAGTCCACTGAAGGGTCAGCTCTGATGAGTTGCCTCCGGGGAGAGAAAGAGCAGCAGACTGTGAAGTAGGCATCTGTGTGCGCCTAAGTATGCCACTGATTTCTCTCTATAACCTGTACCTTGCTGTACTGAAATTGAAACTATAATTAGAAACAGCTACAAAAAGCTGATTACAATAAAATTTAGGTCTTTGAAACCAGCTGATGCAGTGCCAGATTAAGTACTTTATTTAATCATGACCACACAATAACATAGTTCTGTTAACAAGCCTTCTTTATAAATAAATAAACTGGAGCTTAGTAATAGGTGAACTTGCTTGCATCATCCATAACTGTCTTTAAAACGAAAAATCTTTTGTGATCAAGGTGATTCTGGCTCCTGACCATCTTTGCATTTCAGAGTGGCAGAGTGCCATAGGGTTTCATGGCTATGCCCTTTCTTCCAAGGCACCTCTGGTTTGGTTTGAACTGCAGAATTCTTGGTCATTAGTCAAGCTCTTAACTGCCTGTAACTCATTGATTCCTCTTACCTAGACATTGTTGGTAGATACTGCTCTGTTGAGTCAGCTCATAGGAGTCCTATAAAAGTACACCTGCCCCCTGAGGTTTCCTACATTAATTTTTAGCCCTGGTGGCATAATTTGGAATGTGTTGGGTTGCTAACTGAAAGGAGGGTGGTTCCAATCCACCAGTGACTCTGTAGAAAAAAGATGAGGCCATCCCCTCCCCGAGGAAGCTCAATGGAGGGTCTCCACAAGTCTGAATCAAACCAACAGCAGTGGGTTTGGCTCAGTTTTCTGGTGTGTGTTGTTTTGCTTTTTAATCTTTATCTAAGCAGATTGCTAGGATTTTTTCTTTCATAAATCAACTGGTGGATTCAAGCCACCAACCCCTTAATTAGCTGCTGAGAGTAAAATCATTGCCCAACCAGGGCACTTCTCTAGCTAGTTAACCAGTGCCACTGAGGAGTAGACTAACACATCTTCCTCCCATGAAGTAGCCAGTAGCTTCCAACTACTTACCCCTTGGTTGGCATCCAAGTGCTTACCTACCAAGCCACCAGACCTCCTTCATGGCTAGTTACCTACTTGCTTGCATCATCCATATGCTGCCAAGTAGGTTCCAGTGCATCACTACCATAGTGGAAGAAGTAGAACTATCCCATAGGATTTTCCAAGGCTGTAAATCTTTATGAAAGTAGAATGTCATACCACTCTTTTCAAACCCTTAACTTTTGGCAAGTAGCTCCAAAGTTTAACTGCTAGGTCACCTTGACTCTGTCATAACTAGTTGTTGTTATGTGCCTTTGAGTTGAAATCAACTCATTGCTGACCACCCAGGAGATTTTCAGAGGAAGTAAATCACATGCTTCTGTGTCTAGAAGGAAAAGAGACTGCTCATTTTTTTCTGCTGCAGAGCTGTTGGTGGATTCAAACTGTATACCTCTGGATTGACAGTGAAACTCTTTATCACTAAGCTAGCTAGAGGGTTGGAATTTGAGCTAGGCCATGTGGCATCAAAATCAAGTTCCTAATGTTGTAAACTCCACTCTTCCTATAGTATGAATGCAGGAAGAATTACTGTAGACCACAAAGGTTGCTGTTCCTATTAAAGTTAACAATTTGATAAGTCTTTTAAATAGAGCAAAATTTTGATTACAGTAATGCTGTTGACTCCCTTCTCTCATTTTAACAAAAGAAATCATTTAGCAAATGGACAACTTACACTGAAGAAACATCCCATTTTGAAGGAGGATTTCTCTTTTCAGAAAGACTTGGCTTTCTTGTCCTTTCCACTATTTCTTCTTCAGGTGGTTCAGAGTCCTCTTTAGTTCTGAAAATAAAACAGTTTTAAATACTTGGAACTAAGCTGGAGAATATATAGCTCAGAAGACTCATAAATACATGTTTCACTCCAGTAAAATAGGATAGTTCCTATTTCTAAAAGCTAAATTTATTTTTTAGCCATTTATACGAATTTTACTTGAAAACACATATAACTGAAAAATATTTTTTGCAGAAAGTTGGAATACTTGTCAAAGAATAAATAAAACCTGTAAAAACAAACAAAACCCCTGTAAAAACATTGATGAAACATACAAAGAAAATGAAAAACTTGTCTATCACATGAATTAATTTTAGGATCTCTTTCTCTGCACATAGATGTAGTTAGCCAAATATAAAAAAAATATATTTGGATGCCATATTTCCTCTTTTTGCTGTTAGGGACCTCTCTAAAGTACTCAAGAGTAACGGTGTCTCTTTGGAGATGAAGGTGCGCCTGATACAGGCCATGGTCTTTGCAATCACTTGTTATGCATCAGAGAGCTGGACAATGTCTAGGGAGGATAGAAGGAGAATTGACGCCTTTGAGCTGTGGTGCTGGAGAAGAGTATTGAATGTACCATGGACTGCTAGGAAAACAAACAGATTCATCCTAGAGAGGGTTAAACCAGGCTACTCCTTGGAGGCAAAGATTCTGGGGCTTCGTCTGACATACTTTGGACATGTTGCAAGGAGAGACAGGTCTTTGGAGAGGGACATCATGCTTGGTAGGGTGGAGGGACAGCGCAGGAAGGAGGGAAAGACCCTCTATGAGGTGGATTGATTCAGTGACTGGCATAATCAGGATGGGTGTGTCAGAGGCAATGCGATTGGCAGAGGACAGAGCAGGGTTTAGGGCTGTTGTACATAGGGTCGCTATGAGTCGCAAGCGACTCGACAGCACATAACAACAACAACAACAACTCGCTTTCTTTGTTATACAAAATCTACTATGTGGTGGCCACAGCTGGAGCCTGGGTCCTCTGCATGGAGCCTCTGATGTGAGTCTTTACAAGATGGTCAGTGGATTCCTGGTAGGGAGACTTGGTGAACACAGTCTCTTCCCAGAGATCTGGAGTCAAATAGCTGTAGGTCTTGGAGATGGCATCAAAGGTCGCCTTGGCGAAGTTGACCAGGGTGGCTGTGCAGTCCCTGGCTGAGGTGTAGCAGTCGTCAATTCCAGCCATCAGCAGCAGCTTCTTGGGTTTAGGGGCCAAGACGATTCCAGTGCCTCGAGTGCAGGATCAGATGCACCAACACAGAGCCACAGCGCCCAGTCACCTTTCAGGGAATGGTGTGAGGCTTGCCAGTCTTGTTCCCCCAGTAGCCATGCTGCACAGGGACAATGGAGAGCTTGACCAGGATAATGGCCCCACAGATGGCAATAGCCACCTCCTTGGAGCACTTGACACCCACGCCAACATGGGCATTATAGTCTCCAATGGCGACAAAGGCCTTGAACCTGGTCCACTGGCCAGCACGTGTCTGCTTCTGCACAGGTACGATTTTCAAGACCTCATCCTTGAGGGACAATCCCAGGAAAAAGCCAATGATCTCAGTCTCCTTGATGGGTAGTGAGAAGAGATAAATCTCCTCCAAGGATTTGATCTTTATATGTTTGACCAGACAGCCCAGCTTGGGGATGGGGAGCCACTCCTTGTTCTCCCTTGGCCTCCTCAAGCCCCACAGCCCCTGCCACTGCCCTGTCCATGGCTATGGTCCCAACCCCACAGGCTGCTACCAAAGCCTCCACAGACAACTGCTGTGGGCTCCCAGCCCAGGGTCCGTAGGGCTTCCCGCTACACCAGCATCATCTGCCATTTGGTGTTCAATTTGATCTATATGCTTGGCTCCACAGTCAACACTTGGCACCAGTAGCCAGTTAATTGAAAGATGTATTGTGATGGGAAAGTCTGCTGTTAGGTAGAGTCTGCTGTTAGGGGCATCTCCAAAGTACTGAAAAGCAATGGTGTCTGCTGGAGACTAAGGTGCGTCTGATACAGGCCTTGGTCTTTGCAATCACTTGTTATACGTCAGAGAGTTGGACAATGACTAGGGAAGATAGAAGGAGATTTGATGCCTTTGAGCTGTGGTGCTGGAGAAGAGTATTGAGTGTACCATGGACTGCCAAGAAAACAAACAGATTCATCCTGGAAAGGGTTAAACGTGGCTGCTCCTTGGAGGCAAGGATTCTGAGGCTTTGTCTGACATACTTTGGACATGTTGTAAGGAGGGACATGTTCTTGGAGAGGGACATCATGCTTTGGAGGGTAGAGGGGAAGGCCTTCTATGCAGTGGATTAATTCAGTGACTGGGGTAACCTGGATGGGTGTGTCGGAGATAGTGCGATTGGCACAGGACAGAGCAGAGTTTAGGGCTGTTGTACATTAGGTCACAGAACAACAACAACAAAATTCTGAATAGTATTATCTACAGAGAATTCTTGCCATGTGAGCAAAGATAAGTTGATTAATTTACATTGTTCCAGATTAAATAGTATACCCCCAAAATGTGCTGTAAGTCCACACTTATATCCTTGGTACAGTTCTATTTGGACATAGGGATTGTCTTTTGGTTTTAATTAATGAGGCCCTATCAGTGTAGAGAATGTCTCAAACCTGTCACCCTTGAGGTGTAAAAAGAACACACGAGGCACAGAGAAGCAGCAGAGAATAGGGTTGATAGTTGTTAAACCACACAAAGATTATTAAGGAACCAAGGCCCAAGGCTGAGGAGACACAAAGGACTTTCCATGTAGCCAACAAAGAGAGCTGACACCCTAACCTGGGACTTCTGGCCTCCTAAACTGTAAGGAAATAATTTATCTAGTAAAGCCTTGTATTTATGCTATTTCTCTTCTCATAGCACTAGATAGTACAATCACTAATGAGTTCCTGATTGGATTTGAATTTTGAAAGTCCAAGTTTACAATGGCCTCAACAAATGCCAAAAGGAAATGTGTTGAAAAACAATGTTTTTCAGTCATATGTATCTCTAATAAATACATGTCATAGATTTAGGCTTGTATGTAAAGAAAACAAGACCTAAACTCAAGATCTGCTGCATTTTTATAGGTTCTCAAGGCCAGTTTTGTTTTGTTGGGTTTTTTTCACACAAAGACCTTTCAGTAGAAAATGTACTATACTTGTGAAAACAAAAAATAGAACATAACCCATGGGACATATTCAAAGTCACTCTAACTCTGCAAAGAGTTTATTATGTATAAGTGTTAGGGATTGAATTGTATCTCACAAAAATATGTATTGCATATCTGAACTTTTAAAAAATTTTATGTTATTATTTGTGTGTGTGTGTGTGCGTACCATCAAATCGGATCTGACTACTACAGGAGGAGGTTGTCTCTCCTTTTCCAGCAGAGCATCTGGTGGATTCGAACCGTGCACCTCCAGGATCGGCATATCTGAAATGTTATGCCTGTGATTATAATTCTATTTGTCTTTGTTATGTTTAGGAAGTAGGGTTAGTATCTCTCTCTCTCATTGTCATTTAATTGAATTGACTCATGCTTGTAAGGGGAAAGTCTGCTTTCAGGGACCTCTCCAGAGTGCTGAAGAGCTACGATGTCGATCTAGGGTACTAAGGTCTGCCTGATCCAGGCCATGGCCTTTGGCAGTTAGTTGTTATGCATCAGAGAGCTGAACGATGACTAAGAATGACAGAATAATCAAGCCCTTTGAGTTGTGGTGCTGGAGAAGAGTGCTGAATATACCATGAACTGCCAAGAGAACAAACAGACCTGTCCCGGAGAGAGTGAAACCAAGTTACTCCTTGGAGGCAAGGATTTTAAAACTCTATCTCACATACTTTGGACATGTTGCCAGGAAAGATCAGTCCTTGGAAAAAGAACATCATGCTTGGAAGGATAAAGGGACAGAGCAAGAGAGAAAGACCCTGATGAAATGTTGAGATAAATTGACACAGTAAGTGGGGTAATGGAGGCAGGTGTGTTGGAGACTGTGAGATTGCCTCAGGATAGGGTAAGGTTCAGAGCCATTGTTTATAGGGTCATTATGAGTCATTGACACCTTGATGGCACATAACAACAACATATAAATGGAATATTTTAAATAAATCTCAAGAGACATTAAAGATCATCTAAGCAAGCTAGGAAGTTGAGCAGGGAAAGAGCTGTCCAAGCCACGTGGCAATTGCTCAGGGACAGATTTTTCAGAAGAGACCTTCTAGAGCCTTCAGGGAAAAAGGAAAAAAATCTTCCTCAGAGTCACAATCCTGAATTCAGACTTCTAGTCTCTCAAATGGTGAGAAAATAAATTTCTGTTTGTTAAAGACACTTACTACATGTGGTGTTTCTGTCGAAGCAGCACTAGGTAACCAAGACAAGTAGATATTCACAGAATTACTCAAAAAGGGACTCATTGACAGTACATAAGGTGTCTGATAATCGTATCTAAAGATTAAGTACCTATTACATAATAGATACAAAATGAACATGTGTAAGAAGAATTATACAATCCTTTCATTAAAATCTCTTTAACTGTACAGATGAGGAAATTGGTACCCACAAAGTTAAGTAATTTGCCCAAGTTTACCCAGTGACTCAGAGCAGCATTGCCCCATGTCCTTCCTTCTTGACGTTTTCCTTTAATTTTATACATAAAATTTTATATTTCTCTTACTCTCGATGCACATAAATGAAAGAATATGTACACAATACATATGTTGTTGTGTTGTTAAGTGCCATCGAGTCGTAGGTGACTCATAGCGACCCTATGAACAAAAGACCCGGACACTCGTATAACTTTCATCCTTTCTCCAGGTTCATAGGATTTCCAGAGGCAAACTGTTTCAGATGTGGATGCCACCCCTACTTCCAAGCTTGTTTTAATCAGGGAGCTCCACCAAACACTGTCCACCATGGGTAATCATTCTCGCATTTGACACATCAGTGTCACAGTGCTCAGCTTCACAGCAACCATGAGTTAACTCTGTACAGCAAGTGGACAGACCAGGGCTATACAATCTAGAGGAATGTTTCACCAAAAACAATTAAAGACAGGCCTGAAGGCTGCGGATTAGAGTCCCCCACCTTTGGTTTTGTAGCATCACTTTCTGCTCACTAGGCTACCTGAACTCTCTCTATGCTGGTATATGTTACAAATTGTGTGTGTGTGTGTGTGTTGTGTGTGTGTGTGTAAATATGTATATATGTATGTGTGTGTGTGTATACACACATACACACACACACACACACAGAGGAAGCTCTGATGGTCTAGAGTTAAGAAGCTGCACTGCAAGTTTTAATCCACTAATTGTTCCACAGGAGAAGAATGGGTGGTCTCCCATGCAAGTAACTGCCTCTGAAAACCCGTTGGAGGGTCAGCTATGGGTTAGTTCTCATTCAATGGCACACAACAATACAACATTTATACATAGGTTGCTTTAAAAAAATGTTCTAAATTAGTAAAATGTTTATTGACCTTCTCCTCATGAGAGACATCTCTTGAGAGAAAAAATTCTCTCTGCAAGTCTGGCAAATTCTGCAGTTTTTCTAATTCAGGCTCTCTAGTCTTACTGTTTGGAGTACAAGTGTGACTGTATCCACAATAATGGATTTTTAGTTTATAAAAGCTCTGTTACAATGGATTATCTTTTTTATGATGGGGCATTAATATCATGTATGAATAAACTTGGCTGTTGATATTTAAGATCCTAATCATGCCAGGTTAATAATCTTACCATGCTTCACTTACTTTAATTCCCTTTTTTCTTCTTCAGCATCTGCCCAAGAGTAGGTGCTGATGAATCTATGTAATGACGGACGGTGTTCACTCTGCTTTGATCCCAAGATACGCCTAAAGAAAGGTGATTATATGCATTTACCAAATAAAGTATATCTTTAACCATTATGAATTTATTTTCTATTACTTGAATTAACACGAAATTGTCATGCTTAAATCCTTGATACATTTGTGCAACTTGTAGTTCATGATAAATATGTTTTGTGACATTATATAAAAGTTATTTTGCTTATATTCACATCAAATGTTACTCTGTCACTTATTAATTTTCCTGATTTAAAAATATTTTCTCTTTTGGTTCACATACAAAATTCATATACATTGTTTCATACTTTTCCTTCATTCACATTGTGTTTCATACAGTCATTCCTATGATGTTATGTCTAGTCTCCTGCAACCCAATAGTGACCCTACGTACAGCAGCTCTGAAGCCAGCCCTGACCTGAGCCAGTCTCACCAATTTGGAGACACCAACCC
The DNA here is from genome assembly GCF_000299155.1 of Elephantulus edwardii. Taxonomy (NCBI): domain Eukaryota; kingdom Metazoa; phylum Chordata; class Mammalia; order Macroscelidea; family Macroscelididae; genus Elephantulus; species Elephantulus edwardii. The sequence continues at coordinate 5,169,390 of NW_006399956.1, read as the reverse complement.
CCATTGCCCCAGTTACTCTATCAATCTATCTCATCTGGGGTCTGTCTTTCCTGTGCTGTCCCTCCACGCTTCTGAGCATTGAATTATGCCCACCATTATTCCCGTTTTTCAGGTCCCTGTCAGATCATTCCCATTTTCTTTACCCCCTTTGTGTTTCACTTATTTAAAATGTTTATCTATGCTATCTCGTTTATAAAATATTAAGGTTCTGAGAAAGCTATCATTAACATTGCACTTACCAACTGCTTGACCTCCTACTGAGTCGGTCATTATTTTCCATCCCAGCCACCTTTATAAGTATAAATATTAAAAAATAATTGATGAAATATTAGTGAGATAATTTCATATTTGTAGCATATGAAAAACAAATTTTTTTTACTAAAAATGCTTATGAACTTGCTTACCACTCCAGCATTTCCAATATTTCTGGGCAAAGAGGCAATGGTCACTCTTCGAAGAGAAGAGGGCTACACGGAGGAGGAATATGCACGTTTAGAAAACTCTCTGTTTTACTCTTGTGTGCAACACTAGTGAACACACTGGACATATACATGTATGCACTTGCCTACTGCTGAATTAAATAATTAGGACCATGTTAAAGGTGTTTGCCTTAACATGTCAAATTGTCCTCTGGAATAGTCTGCTTTCCCCAATATTATGTTAACCGTAATTTTGGCCTTATCAAACCTGAAATATATAGCATTGTTTTGGATTTATTTGACTTAGTAACACTGAACATTTTTTTTTTTTCTATTTTGAATAGTCACCTGTATTTCTGTTCTCAGAACCATCTGTTCATGACAGTTATTTACATACTAATAACGTTTATGAGATTTCTGGAAGAAATATTTTTTTAAATGGCTAATACAGTCAAATGTTCAAATGCTGTCTGTCAGATACTCCTCTAAATCTGAACACTCAGATTAAGACAGACTAGGAAGAAGGATTGGCCACCCACTTCTGAAATAGCAGGCCTCTGAAAACCCTATGCACAACAGAACACAC